>NC_035449.2:26646498-26983367 GCF_002127325.2 Helianthus annuus
TCAACTTTTGGAGAAAGATTTGTCTTTTCACTAACACCACTCTTGAAATACAGACTGATGTCTTATTCTCCATCGTAGTTCTTCATCCTAGCGATCTTCCTCTGCTCCATCTCTTGAGCTTCTAGATGTTTGATGAACTCTCCTAATATTAACTTTTTATATTCTTTCTGATTGTTTCTCAACGTCATTAGGAATGTTCCCCAAGTATCATGTGGTAACGCATCAGCAAGTTTCTCAATTAGCTCATCAGTATCCTTTTGGATTCCCAATTTTGACATGTTTCTCACCAAGTTACAATATCTCTCAATAATTTGCTTGGTGTTTTCAGATTTCAATCCACGAAATAAATCAAATTCTTTCTTCATGAGTGACATTTTGTTTTTAAGCATATCATCACTTCCAATAGACTTTGCTTCCAATTCAGTCTAGATCGAATAAGCACTTCCATCATGTTGAAGCAATATCAAAATGTCCTCTTTGATTGCTTGCTGAAGCAGACTCACCATCAATTTCTCATCTCTATACTTCTTTTTCTCATTAGCACTCATTTCTCTGATTGTTGACTGAACACCATTTTTGTGGGCCTTACATATGGGATTTCAGTGTGTTCCCAAGCATCTAAGTGATAAGCTTCAACCCAATTGCCAAACCGTTCGGACCAAGCATTATAATCATCAATATCCAAGAGCTTAGGCGGTTTCTGTGATGTCCTCGTTTCATTTTCAAGCAATGCACTCTGAGTAATGTTCATTGGACCAGCAAAGGCGTTATAAAACTTGTTGTCCATGTTTTAATTTTTAAAGTTCACAAAATTTCAAGTTTGAGCGAAATCAGGGTCTGGAGCGGAATCACAAAGTTCGATTCAAGCGGAATCTATGATATACCAACTGAACCGGAATCAAGCTCAACCTTTCAAGCGGAATCTGTACTTTCGAGCGGAATTAACCTCAAACGTTCAAGCGGAATCCCGATTTCGAGCGGAATTAGAAGAAATCTTCAAGCGGAATCCAATTTCGAGCGGATTTAGAAGAAATCTTCAAGCGGAATCCGATTTTGGAGCGGAATCAGCAAGAAACTTTGGAGCGGAATCACGGTTCTGAGCGAAATCAGATTCAAAGTGCTGCTGACGTCATCATTTAATCGAACAATTTCGAGCGAAACCTCAAAAATTTCAAGTTTTAGGTCGATTTTACTTGTGAAACTTTCAAGGGTTTATCAATACATGATGGCGAGTGATGTGTGTGAAATTGAGCCGATTTTACCGAGAAAATTTTTGATTTTTTAAGAAGAAGGTGTAGAAATCAGAAAACACAGCTGATATGGCAAGAACTCTTCCTCCTGAGCTCTGATACCACTTGTAGGATCGTGTTCCGACCTGAATGAGTCGATTAGAAGATTTTTATCCAAAACAAGAGGCGGAAACTAATGTTTTGGTACAATCTCAGCCGTATTCACTTTAATCTTGTTGTTTTATTGATCAATAAATCCGATTACAAGCCTGACAACACTTCGGCAGCACTTCGTGGCTCACCGGAAGACAACACGCACAACTTCTTCTGATTTCGCTCCAGACACACACCTATATATAGTGTTTGCTATTCCGCTTGAATGTCACATGATTGGTTCAAGGGGAATCACCATATACACGTTCGAGCGAAATCAACATCTAGACACTTCGAGCGGAATCAGGATCATATGGGGTTTCGCTCGAAATGACAAGTTTGTCATTTCGAGCGGAATCAACTGTTTAAACATATTTCTCAGATCCCGTGTCTAACTCTCACTAACACTAATCTAGACTCGATACAAGACGTAGGCGACAGACGGATGCACCAACATTCCTTTAATAATTGAGCCCATTTTTATCTTTTCAGGAGATTCAATGATGTTATCATCATATATTAGAATACTCATAAACCTCATATTGTTCTTTTAATGAAAACAAATGGATTCACTACAATTTATATATTTGTCTCTTTGCTGAGCTCATTAGTAAGTCGATTATACCACATTCAAATCGACTAATTTAGTCCATACTATCTTTTTTAACTTTGTAAATATACATTCTTGTACTCCTTTCCACTTTGACCAACAATGTATGTGCATATACTCTTTAGGAGTGTTGACACACAAACCTCCTCATTGATGTTATATTATATGCAAGGATGTCTTAAACACTTGCTTCATTTGTAAAATCCATATTGTACCATGTTTGTACACTGTGTACATTCAGATGCCATAATAACCAGGTACACATTTTCTATGTATGTTTATTGGAGTATTGGTGCATAATAATTACATCCATAAGTGTTTCAATTAACCTCTTAAGCACTCAAATGCTTTAGGATACTAATGGGGAGTTCCAGTTATATTCAATTCAATAACATATACAACATGTATACATATTCAGATCCAAATTTATATAATAATCATAATATTCTCGAGAACTTATGTTATATGACTTAGTATCAAGTGATACATAACTTTCATAAGATTCATGTCAATTCTCTTTTATATATACTAATAAAATATTGGAAAGTAAAAAAAAAAAATCCACCACGGGAGAATACGTCTCCTCATAATCAGTCATAAGTCTTTGCAAAAATTCTTGTGCCACCAATTTTGACTTATATCACTTAATTTGATTTTCACATGATTCGCGTAAAAGACACATTTGTATCCAACATATTTTACAACTTCAGTTGTATGGACTGTTGGTCCAGAAACTTTCCATTTCATTAGAGAACTAAACTCTGCCTTATTTGCGTCTTTCTATTTTGGCCAACCATTTCTTAATATTCATTCATAGGCAGATCTTAAATCTTGATTCTCATCATTTAATCATTTTAAGCGCTACAATATATACAAAAGTATAACGATGTCGATTTTTATTCGATTCCATACATATCTTAGACATGATACAACTTATTGAGATCTCTTTATTTTCAGGTACCTGAGGTTCTTCTTGAACCATCATGTGTAATGTCTCTGTAGGATATCCTATTACTATAACCTCGACTTGACCATCTTAATTACTTGCTCCAATTTTCGAGGAATTTTATTATTGGAATCGACTAGTCTACCACGCTTCAGGCGTGCAATAGACTCATTACAAAATATGTGGTTGTCCTCTTGGGACACAAATATAACTGGAGCATAAGCAGTTGATTATGTGACTTACTTAGTCACTCTATTTAGGTCAGTGAACTTGTCTGGTAATTTGTTCTTTAATATTGGTAACTGAATTATACTTTAAACTTCTAGTTCATAGTTTATAGTCTGAGGATCAAGATGACATGATAATTCATTTCACTTTCCAACTGCTTGGTATCTCCCCCTAATGTTGGGAACATTCATTCACTAAAGTGAAAACCAATGAGACATAAACAAATTTCTCACTAATGGCTTTAAGTATTCAAACATAGACGATTATTTATACCCAACATATTCTCAAACTATTTAGAAGTCCTATCTTGGTGCGGTGTGGTGGATGAGTTTCAATATATGTCGCACAACCAAAATCTTTGATGAGACATCTTTGGTTCCTGACCAAAAACCAACTATATGGGGAGAATTATAACTTATTGGCTTGATGTGAATTGATGGTACTATATATAAAATTACATGTACCTAAATGAACTTTTGCTCCTCTCATGATCATTGGCTCTATAACCAATAGTAATCTGGATTAATATGCTTGCTATCATATTAGCTAAGCCACCATCACACAAGCTTCAGGTTGTGGATTTGATAACCATTTAGACGATGCATCAATTTCAGAATACTAAATTGTATCATGTCGGGATACACATATTCCCTTATTACTTCCAAAATATGTAGGGATCTAAACCATACTTTAGTTGGTATATCAATAACTTCCCTTGAGAGCAAATATTGCATGTGTAAGTACCATGAAGAATCTTCTAGTTCTTTGATATTTTTCACATCATCTAGACTCGGTATGGTCTAACCGGTCATGCCAATCATTAAATGATTATGAACCATAAACATTCGGGTTTGTGATCATCATATATGCTTTTAGTTGCACTCGTGTTTGTTCAATACACAAATAGAAAATACAAGAGAATAACAATTATTATTTCAATCATTCATATTATAACATGTTTTCCATATTTTATTCGCGTATAATTACTCCCTTATATTGCCACTTCTTGTGATCGGTTTCAATATAAACATGGTTGATGATCATTATAGTTTCCTCATTTACCATGATCATGACCTTTATAACGATCGTTTTATAGTCATCGCAAATATAAACATGGTTGATCTCATTACATGAGCATCATTCCTCAATTACCATGATCACGATCTTTGCACAAATTATTATATCATCACATTTTATTCAAGGAATATTCATACAACATTCATGGTGGCGTCATTACAATTTCCTTAGTTATTACATGATTGTGACCTTTCACTGATCATTATATCATTACATTCACTTTAGGGAATGGATAGCTCCACACAACTTTTATTTTGGTAATAACCTTGAATATTCTTTAATAATATTGATATTTTATGAGCATATGATCATATTTGTATTACTTGCACTATGTTTTATGTGCACATTCTTTGTATACTAAACATATAAAATACGAGACAACATCTTATTAGCAACTCAAACTTTCAACACTTTATTCTCATATGATCACTCTATTTATTCGCCTCTTTTGGTGGTCTATCTCGTTATTAACATGACCATCATTACACTTTTTTATAATCGATTTCATTATTAATTTGATCATCATACCAATTTTTCAGTTATGTCCGTGATCACAATAATCAATATATAATCACATTCACTTTAAAGAATGAAGGAAAGTCAAAAAATGCTTCATAGCTTTTCATTATATGAAATCATTTCAAACTTTTCATTTGATATTGCTACTTCAAGAGTATATCTCAGGTGTGACCAATGGAAAACTTTATCTTGTTTTTCCTTAAAAGCAATCTTATTTTCTCATTAATATATGATTTGAGAAAAACTTACATGACCTACTCGTATAAGATTTATTGGTCAACATATGACGACCTTTCAGAGAGTATGACACACTTTGAATGTCATACCTGAACATATTTATAATAATTTATGAGAGTTGATAAACCACAAATTTTGGTTTTTCATTTGCTTAATTTATCCAATAATATATCTACATACAAACAATATATAGCATATAGATGACATATACTACAAAGTTAAATCAAGCAATACATAACATTATAATATGTTATCAAATAAAATAAGGTTATAATAAAACCTTATGAAATAATAATATGTCATCACATTCAAGCAAAATATATAAATTATGCATTAACTTATCATGGCATAACCAATCACATGCATATCTTATATAAAACATGTGTTGCTCTCACATAAAAAAAATAGAAACATCTATAATATATATTCAATACGAAATAAAGAAACCTTACACCAAATAATATGTGATAATATCATGCACAATTATCAACATCTTAGTTGATTTAGTTGATACTGAAATATTATGCAATTCAGTTAACACATGTTACAAAATAGTGTTGGTTCATGAATCAACAATTTAAATAATGCACTTTACGTATAATAAAAGCTCATATCGACTTAGAATATGTTTATATGGTTTGATCATTCTTATCATTTAAGGCATGTGTTATTGATGTACAAACAAGACAAATAGATTAAGAATAATTTTCTATGTACTAGCCAATTACATAAGCCATAAAGTAATCTTAAAACCAATTTTCTAATGACAGCTACTTAATTTATTTAATATATTCAGTTCAAGTAAAATATATATGAATAGAAATAACAATTAAATCTGAACCATATATTTTTAGTGAATAACTTCATTACAAATTAATTATATCAAATCTTTAGATGGTTAGTTTATCATCAACATTCACCATATATTCCACAAATACTTGTTTTCAAAATAAAACAAAGAATATAAACTTTATGTATGCCAAAACAGTAACTTAATAAAATATCTTAAAAATCACATTAACCATACTGATTAATAGCACAATAAAATCACTAGCCATAAAACACACACATACATAATTCAATTTATATATTTTTATGATTAAACACCTATTTGCATCACTAAATTATGATTAAACACTTATTTGCATTACTAAAACAAAATAACATGTACAGTAATGATCAAATCAAATACTATTAAAATTTTACAAAATAACATGTATAGTAGTAAACAAACATTGATATGGCTTGTAATTATGTTGTCAAACCTTAACCGAATATAAAGTTCTTACAATCCCATTAATTCATTACAATATAGTATCATCGGAATAATAATTTCATTAAAACATTAATAAGCTAGTATTAGAAACCACTAAAGAATATGTATGTATATCAAAATTAATTACTATTATTAATGTTATTATTATTTTCAATTCAAAACAAACATGTGGCTATATTATTAAAATAAGAGTTTGGAAATTAAGATGCGTATATCAGTTTTGGTGACGGATTAAACCCGAACCTCCCATAAGACAATCAAACGCCACATAACTATAAAATTTATACGGGCCTATATGGATCCAAACTAATACGCCAAATCTAGTGGTTAAAGTAAAAACTCAATTGAAAACTTACCAACAAAATCGGGCACGTTCTAATGTAATAACAATCAACCGAATCTTCATTAAGCCGCCTTTGTGTGGGATAGTCTTATTGAACATGCTATGATAATCTTTTGTATTAAGTTTGAATGTTATGATTCCATGGCAGGGGATTAGAGTTTTGGTGAGAGCATTTCATGCTGATAACGTGTTGTGAAACAACTAAACCTATTAGTAATATAAAGAGAAGAACAAGAGAATGAGGGAATGTAAATCTTATTGATTGATCTATGTACACCATATACAAATGCCACTATATATAGGCAAATTACATTTTGTATTTTTCTTTTATCTCATATGGAATATTGAGAAACTATAAATTTTACATTTATGTCATTTGCCTTTAATTTTAAATGTTTTAATATCAGAAACATAATGATTTATATTATTGGGTCATTTACATATATCCTCTTCCTAAGATCATTTATTACATATTCACCTATTCCTTAAAATCAATTACATATTTCCCCTTATTAAAGCATGTATATTACATATATACCCAGTTTTTAAAATTACACTCATTTAATTACTATTTTACCGTTCATTCTTATTTAATAATTATTTGCATATTATCTTTTTCCAATACCATCAATTAGAAAAATAAAAAAATCAATTGCTGTAACTTTTCAATTTGCAAACACACTTCACCTGAGAAACAAAGAATCGCCATAGTATACATGTCCACCAATCAAAATCAAATCAACATATCATAATCAAATTTAATAAGCAAAATTAAACTAAATTCGTAACGAATACACATCATATCAAAACAGTACCAGCGCCGCCATCTCGTTTTTTTTTCCGGTGACCTTTGTAGAAGCTTCATTCGAACAAGATAGGTTCAGCTACCCCCTGTGTTTGTTGGAGTGTAATCCTGATGTTACGTCCTGTTCTGGTCGCGGAAGTCAAATAGTTCATAGGTTATAGTCAAATTAGATGGTGGGGATTGTATTGCAGACATGAATTATTTCTTCCTAATCTGTTCTTTTTCTTCAAGTTAATAAAACCAAAACTTGTTGTGGGAGTCTACCCACAAAAGTTCTTGTGTTCGAGTTCGTTAATTCCGATTGTTGCCAACAACGCGAACCAGATTTGCCTCTTCAGATAACCAGAACCATGAGAGAAACTAACTGCCGCCACCGCTATTAATTCCACCGATTGGAAGAGTTCCGCCGAGCCGTCATTCAAACTAAATAGACCCAGGTAACCTAAAGGCTGAAACACACAATTTTATGAGAGCCTCATCATTAGCACTTGATTTTAGACGATATTGTTGTGGGTTAGGGAGGGAGAAATCAAACAGTGTAGATCCAAGGAATGGGAAGAAAGGTTAAGAAAAGAGAAATATTGTAATTTATTTTAAGAGAATTTACAAAAGGTTAAATGGGTAATTTCTTAATAAAAAGGGGAAATATGTAATTGATTTTAATTGTTAGGTAAATAATGTAATAAAAGGTCTTAATAGGGGGATATATGTAAAAAACCATATACTACTCTGTGTATACTCGCAACAATTTGTGTTCTATATAGATGTATCTGTTATGTCACACACTAAAAACATAATTTTTCTTATTGTTTCCACTATGAATTATTTTACTTAATAACGCCTAACTTATAAAAATAACTCACAAAATGAAACTGAGTAGTTTTATACTTGAGATATACTTTTTATCAAGTAAAATGTTCCAAGATAGTCCATTAATCATTAGCTTAAATGCTTAATAGACATCAATTCTTAATTGAGTGCTTAAATGCTTAATAGACATCAATTCTTAATTGAGTATCAAGATGTGACCGCAAAGATCTAAAAAAATGGTCATCAACATACTAACCATAAATGTTTTAAGAACCAAACCGGACTGGTCAGTAAGACCCGCGAGTGTGTATACTGCCAGTTCGTTTGAGTACGATCTCAACCGCTTTCATTCGGTTTTGCCGGTTGGTGTTCAAACAGGGTTAAGAGGTCGGACCGTTGGTAAATAACTTACTCAATACCGAATAAAATCCAGAGATCCACATATCAGACTTCAATCCAGAGAGCTGGATCAAAGGCTAAAAGACCAGAGATTCTCATCAAGACAACTTCAATAAGTGGTGAAGACAACAAGTATAACTAAAAAGGGCATAACAACCTACCCCGTCACTGCCACATAGACAACGGACATTAACTAACTCATCCTCAAACGCATTGTGACTCAAGTAAAGTAAATAAATAAAATAAAAGAAAAAGGTTGCATCTGATTGGTGGAGGGTAGTGGACCCCACCTCACAACTGTGTTAACCATCCTTACGGGGGTTGATAGTTAGAGGTGGCATCAGCAGAGCTAGCGTGGGGATAACGCCCACGACCAGCCTAAGTATTCACATACTTGATGAGATCCAAGATCCATTATTAACGGCCACAGTCAAGTGGTAGTTTAAAATTGGTAACCACAACCCACAAGATATTAAAACTACATTATAAATCAATCACTAGTGGAAAACGTAACACCTATAAGAAGGTTGACTCGACCATGAACCATCCGAAAACTACCCAACGAACCCAAATCAATCAACCAACCAACTATTGAGTGAGACCTCATTGCAACCCGAATGAACCTAATTCAATTGCAAAGCTGTTCCCAATTTACCCGATGAACCCAACCCTATTTACAACCCTTTTTCAATCCCTCTCTTTGGTTTCCCTCATGGGTACACAAGCCATAAAATTGATCCAGCCCGCAACAATAGTGGCGGTGTACCATATGAACCCGATTGTTTTACCCGAAGGCGCCCCTCACACCCTAATAAACCAAACCAAACCAAAATCCAAAGGAATTTCAACAAATTTAATAATGATCAAATAATAAATGAACATCTTTAACAATAATATTGCGTCACTGGCAACAAAAACACTATAAAGATCAATAAATTCATGTCATTCGGAGCAAAAAAACCAATTCCGTTCAACTAAATACAGGCTGATATAAGCAGTTTTGGAATGTATTACGCGTGTGCAAATAAGCAATTGTAGCATACAAGGCAAAGAAGCTATGCATCCTATTCAAAAATCGAAACAACACACCTGAGAAAAAAGATTTATAAATGTAGTTCCCAAAGTAGTAACTGGTACACATATGATAGAATGCAAATAATGAGTTATATATAAACAGAAAAAACATTGGACAGATAACATCTTTAACCGTTAAAACACACAAAAAACTTGATCAAACAAATGTCATATAGGTAGGTAGATTTCACATTTGCATACCTGTGTAACTCAGTCGCATACCTTTGTGGTGGACACATTTTGTACCCAGGGGCGCAGCTATTAAGGGGCCGCGAGGGGGGGGGGACCCCTAAACTTTTCGCTCAGTAGTATAGTATATGTGGTTTTTGTATAGAAATTTCTGGGTATGTACGTTTTCGACCCCCTGGTTCTATAGAAATTTTTGGGTATATACGTTTTCGACCCCCCATCGGAAATCTCAAGCTTCGACACTGTTTGTACCCATTAACTTTTCGCTCAGTAGTGTATGTTTGCCTAATTAATGCAGAATACTGTATTAATTGACATCTTACTGATAAAATTTCAAACACATAAGGGGACTTTAATTCATCATTCTAGTTTCCAATAACGGCCGCTTCACCCCACCTTTTTTTATTATCGAGAAGCCGAAAAGACATAATTTTAACATCTTAAACGATAATCTGACCTAGTTCTCTGGCCTAGAAATATTAGAAAAGATAATTAAACCATATGTCTTAACGAGGGATAAGCAACTAATCAGCTACAGATTCCAGGCAGCAATCTACACGACACGATTAAGCAAAGTGGCAAGAATGTAGTTCCTAAAAGTAATTATAAAATAATGATATGGGTGATCGATACAACGCAAAATTGATTACTATCATAAAGTTGGAATCTTTTTTACACCAATACAACCCTGCTGTCGGCGCCAGTAAAATAAGATCGGAAAATCACATGCCAAACACAAAAACTAAGCAAAAAATCAGATATCATTTCCGCGCAAAAAAAAAGAATTCTAGGTGCACAGATGATCGATTGCACTTGAAAGATAATGTTGCGGGTGATAAACATGGACAGACGGTATCAAACATGACATCTTAAACCATCACATGTTACTCAGTCCAAAAACATTAAAAGGATCGGTTAACAAAACATGTCATACAGATGCAAAAAGATATGGAGCGCGATAAGCTAATTAATTAACACACAAGTACGGTAACTTTAGGCTCAAATGATCAATTATAGTTAAACAAACTGACAAGCTGTCACGGGTGATCAACGAACCATAGATAGTATCATAAACTGAACATCTTTAACGCTCGTTAAATACCAACAAATAGCATAAGTTTCATACTTGCATTATTTACCTATGCTGTTTCCACATCACTTACGTTACTCAGCAGCGCGATTCTCCTCTTTCTCAACACCGCCTCATTTTCAAAAATCGCTTCCCACTTCTCATTCATTTCTTTCGCTTTCGCTTCCCCGATCAAACTCAAATTTTCCTTAACCAACTTCACAACACCATCGGGAAACTTCAAAGCAGTCGAAACTTCCGACGTCAGTCCAGCATTCCAAAACGGATACAACGTCTCGAAATCCTCCACTTTAACCACCTGTTCATCATCTACCTCCTTCTCAATCACCGCAACTTTCGGTTCAACTTTCGGTTTAACTTTCGTAACCCTAGCTTTCCCTTTCGCAGTCGACCCACCACCATTACCACCCACATTCTCACACCCATCAACCCCCCATATCTTATTCGAAAGCTCAAACAACGTCCGCTCATGCGGCTTAATAAACACCGCTTCCTCACCGTTCCCACTAACCTTCTCCGAATTAACCCGAAACTTCTTCTTCAACCTCCTAACTTTCTCATACAGCTGACTCTTCGTCGCATACCCCGGTAACGAACTCATCGTAAACTGATAAAACCCATCCATATCCGACAACGGAGAGCACCCGATTTTCGACTGATAATCAATAAACCCTTGCAACAACATAAGTTCATCCTCAACAGTCCACACCCTCTTAACCACTGCTTTCTTTTCCTCATCAACATCCCCATTCAAAACCTTAATTTTCTTCTTATTGTTATTATTGTTGGTTAAACGACGGCGTTTTGACGTTGGAGTCGTCTCAAAAACATCAAAAGATTCAATCTTTTTCGAGGGTTTGATCGCAAAATCGGAAGCGGTGGGCGATCTCACATCGTAATCGAATTCAAAGATCGAAGCTTTCGGAATACCCATCGGAATCTTTGAGTCGGAATCTGATTCCGATTCCGATTCAGATGATAATTGAGGTGGGTTTGAAGGAGGGTTTTGAAATTGGGGGTTTTTGATTTGTGGGTTTTGAAATTGGGGATTTTTTGTGGGTGTTGGGGTTTCTTCTTCCTCTTCGTCTTCTTCTTCTTCTTCATCATCTTCAGATGATGATGATGATGATTGGTGAACTGTATTTTGTGTGATGATTTCTTGTTCGTCTTCTGTTTCATCATCATCGTCGGATGAAGCGGATGGGGGGTCGTCTAGAGGAGTGTAGCGTTTGGTAGCCATGAATGGGTTGATGATATGATTGATTGGTGAAAGATGGATGAAGGATTACAAGCAGGGTGTGAGAATTTGAAGGATGAAGATGTGGAATTAGGGTTTTGTTGTGTGATTATGGGCTTGAGGGGAAGCTCATAGTTTCCACTTTCAAGCTTTGGTAAACCACTCTTAATAATATTGTTAGTTACAAGTTACAACATGTTTTTATATTAGTTGTTGTAAGTTTTTAGCTTATATGGTTAGAACTAACAAGATATGTGATTAATTTTTATGAATTGATGAAATTTCCTAGAGAGTGAATTGCTTTGTTTGGAAATTGCTTCAAAATTGCATCTTGGTTCCTCGAAATTTGATTGCGAGAAGCGTGTCTTCGGTCTTGAGTTTCTGTAGATAGTGTCTTACTGAACCTGGATATTTTGTGCATGTGTTTTTGAGTTGTCATGTGGCTAAAGCGACTTTGGAGGAGGCAATATCTTTGGTGTGGCTGGGAATTGGGACTTAACAAGTTTGTCTAACATTAATCTGTTAATTTCGATAACAGGGGGTTGTAGTATAGTCTACGGGAGAAAGATATTGAATGACATTATCTACATAGCCCTTTTGTGGCTTTGGAAAGGAAGAAATGACAGGATATTCAACAATGCGGAGGATTTGGCTATAAAGACCACAAATGAGATTATCGTGTCTCACTTTGAATAGATCGAATGCAGGACCAAGTTTAGGGGCGTTGAGTGGTCTGATTGGATTAGAGACATGTTGTCATGTTTAAAATTTTAGCCATAATTTTTTTGGTAGCTCCATTTAATCGGTATTTTGTCTTCCTTGTTGTCTCGAATCTGTTATGTTGTATCCACCTTCACGTTGGCTGTCGTTTTGTGGCTTGTTAATGCATTGTGCTTAAATAAGTAATTTTTTATGAATTGATGAAATTTCCTAGAGAGTGAATCGATTTGTTTGGAAATTGCTTCAAAATTGCATCTTGGTTCCTTGAAATTTGATTGCGAGAAGCGTGTCTTCGGTTTTGAGTTTCTGCAGATAGTGTGTCTTACTGAACCTGGATATTTTATGCATGCGTTCTTGAGTTGTCATGTGGCTAAAGCGACTTGGAGGAAGCAATATCTTTGGTGTGACTGGGAATTGGGACTTAACAAGTTTGTCTAACATTAATATGTTAATTTCGACAACAGGGGGCCATGATATAGTCTACGAGAGAAAGATATTGAATGACATTATCTACAAAGCCCTTTGGTGGCTTTGGAAAAGAAGAAATGACATGATATTCAACAATGCGGAGGATTTGGTTATAAAGACCACAAATGATATTATCGTGTCTTCTTTGAATATATCAAATCCAGGACCAAGTTCAATGGCGTTGAGTGGTCTGATTAGATTAGAGACATGTTGTCAAGTTTAAAATTTTAGCTGTACTTTTTTTGGTAGCTCCATTAATCAGTATTTTGTCTTCCTTGTTGTCTCATTTCTGTTATATTGTCTCCAGCTTCACGTTGGCTATCGTTTTGTGGCTTCTTAATGCACTGTGCTTAAAAAAAGTAATTTAACTAACTAATAAAACTTTCTTTCCAAACTAAATGAATTTCCCTGTTAGAATCTAAATTTCATTCAGGTACGGGATTAGGTTTATACATTCAATATTTTATTAAGTCATCTATAACAATAAGTCATCTATGATGTATCATGAAAGATAAAATTGTCTAAGGTTTTCTCCCAAAAGAAAACAAGGTATATTCTAATTCAAATGTAATCAACAATTTCCTAATAGAGTTTAAAGAAAGCTTAGGCTATTCCCCTTCATAAGGTTCCTACACAAAAGTTTGATATGAAATTAATCCCTTTCATAAGATTCCTACACAAAAGTTTGATAAGAAATTAAAATCTAACCAATCAACTTAAGATATTATAATTTAATCTGGATCGTGACACAAATTTGTATAAGGCTATGCGGTATAGTGATGGTCCTCTCTTAGAGGATGATCCGCCACGTAGGCACCACGTAGATCGGGTGTGAGGATGGGGCAAAGAGGATGGAGCTAAGGAAATGGAGGGATGGGCCTAATGTATATGTATATATTGTATATATAGGCGTGTGAGAGGGGGGAGGCCCGTCTCCAACGTCTGCAGGCCGACGTTCAGGATGCCATGGGTGGGGGGGGGATGGGGAAGACGGCGGCGACGAAGTAGGACGGGGCTGGGACGAAGCCCATACCGTCCAGCCTAAGGTATTAGAAAGATTTTGTTTGAGCTATTATATATATATATATATATATATATATATATATATATATATATATATATATATATATATATATATAGAGAGAGAGAGAGAGAGGGAGGATCAAATGAGAAGAAGAATATTAAAAAAATAAAAAGTAGAAAGGACATATTTGTAAAATACTATTTCATTTATAACTCATCTCATTAATTTTTCACTCTTTAATTAATTAATCAACTAATCATTAATTATTGTACATATAATCTACAAAACCTACATATATCAAAATTTTCCTACATATACCCTACACATTATAGAATTTTATCCTACACAGTCGAAATTTATCCTACACACCTTTAAATATATCCTACACAACCCGTAATTTATCCTACACAACCAATAATTTATTCTACACTTTAAATTAAGTTGTTTTTTAATTTGAAAAAAAATATATATTTTGAAAAGGAGTTACAAGTTTTAATTTAGATAGATATTAAAGGGGAAGAATACAAATTAATGATCTATGTAAGTTTACCAATATACCCTTATATTAAAATTAAATGCAAATATTAAATGAACTAAAAGGAAGCATTCTTATTGGTTGAAACTTCTTCTTTTTTCTTCTTACAAAAAAATTCTTCTCATTTGAACCCTCCACTATATATATATATATATATATATATATATATATATATATATATATATATATATATATATATATATATGGTATGGATATGGTAAAAAGTGTCTAAAATGTAAGAAGGGTAAGAAGTGTTTTAAACCATTGGATATTTGATCTAATGGTTGAGATCAATAGGGTATAAAAATGTAAAGTGTGTTTTAATTAGAGGGACCTTATGTAAAATTGAAGGGCAATAGTGTCTTTTTCAATGTTTGAAATATGGTAACCATATCATACACGACCAAAAAACTCCTACATTTACTCCTTTTTCCTTAAATATCGGAATTAATGATTCACCTTAATTGTAGGAGGTCTTTGGTTGCATATTCGTCATACATTATCATAACGAGAACTGTAATCAGATTCATGGCATGGTGTTTTAAAACAACTGGATAAATTGACTATGATTCAAGTCATGGTGTTTTATCTGGAGACATTGTTCATGGTGTGGTGTTTTAAACATCTATGATTCAAGTCATGGTGTTTTATCTGGAGACATTGTATAAAAATCGTAAACACCATGACTATGATTCAAGTCATGGTGTTTTATCTGGAGACATTGTTCATGGCGTGGTGTTTTAAACATCTATGATTCAAGTCATGGTGTTTTATCTGGAAACATTGTTCATGGCGTGGTGTTTTAAACATCTATGATTCAAGGCATGGTGTTTTATAAATACAAAACATTCCCAGATTTTAAAACACCATGACTATGATTCAAGTCATGGTGTTTTATTTGGAGACATTGTTCATTGCGTGGTGTTTTAAACATCTATGATTCAAGTCATGGTGTTTTATCAATACAAAACATTCCCAGATTTTAAAACACCATGAGTATGATTCAAGTCATGGTGTTTTATCTGGAATCCAAAAAACATTGTATTGTGATTACATCCATGGTGTATTAACATCTGGAGAATCAATACAAAAACATTCCCAGAATTTAAAACACCATGAGTATGATTCAAGTCATGGTGTTTTCTTTGTAGACATTGTTCATGGCGTGGTGTTTTAAAACATCTGGATACATTCTGGAGACATTGACTATGATTCAAGTCATGGTGTTTTATCTAGAATCCAAAAAACATTGTATTGCAATTTAAAGATGATGAAAAGAAGATATGAACAATATACGATTAAAAGATGTTGCGATTAAGATGATGAAGAAATGATACGTAGGTGAAAATCGAATTGGATCTTGCAAAAAAATAGGACGACAGTTTTTTTTTTCAGTTATCTTGAAACTCAATCAATTGATAAGAAAAGGTAAATTACTAATATACCCTTTTGAATTAATTAAGATAGATGACACTTGTCATCACCAAATTATTTCTCACACTTCTTACAAAAGTATGACTTTGTACAGGATATATATATATTGTTTACAAGTGATGATGAATAGTAAATTTATTTTTATAATAATATATAACTTTTTTATTATTTATTATTTATTATTTATTATTTAATTTACTATAATGGTTTATTATTATACTTACTTTTAATGATATATTTTTAATTTTTTTTCCTTTTTTAAAAACATATATTTCTTTTACCATTTTTTAATAATTATTTTTTCCTTTTTAGAACATATATTAATTTATCAATTAATTTGATACTTCTTTAACAAATTTACGTTTATAACTTTTTTTCAAGAACTTAAGTACGTAGTTGTGCTTAATTTTTTCCCTGACATTCTGTTATAAGTTTTGTTAAAAACGAAGTTGTACTCAAAATAAATATTTATTTGGTACCATAAAATGATACAATGATAAACTAAATCGTTCTAATGGTGTGGCTTTCTAAATAACATTCTTTATTTAAAAAAAACGTTTGTTTTACATTATCATTTACTCGGTTCGCCGCACTGCGTGACGTAAAAAAAGCTAGTATGAAGTAAATGTTAACAAGAAACAAAAATTTAGTTGGGTACAAGTGAGTGGTGTTGGGTTTTTTTTTTCTCTTTTACTCTTTTTGCGTTAAAGTGTTGTTTGATATCTAATAATGTGATATTGTTATAATATAACAAGGATTAACACAAGATTAGTGCTAAAACTTTAAGAACTTAAGAAATGTTATAAGAGAAAGAAGAAGAGAGTTGTATAACTTATAAAAGTGTATACATGAGGTGTATTTTTCCTTCTACCTTGAGCTAGTATTTATACTACAAAAAGATTAACTATTTGGTGGACAAGGTTAACTATTTGGTGGACAAGGTTAACTATTTAGTAGACAAGGTTACCCACAAGTTTGACAAAGTGTTCATCCACTTGCTTGGGTAAAATCTTAGAGGTAAATCTTGATCTACAAGGTAAACTCTATTTGATATTCATAACACTCCCCCTTGGATGACACTTTGCAAACTTCGAGGCCTTTAAGTACCGCCTCATTAAAAACCTTGCTAAAGAAAAACCCAGTGGGAAAAAACCTTAGCTAAGGGAAAAAGAGTGCAGTCTATAGCTCCCCCTCAAGTTTGCAATTTGTAAGGAATCACATTCTCCGTACATGACGCATGCCAATGGTATGAACATGTTTCCTGAAAGTTGCTGTAGGTAGTGCTTTTGTGAAAAGATCGGCTGAATTGTTGCTTGATTGGACATATCTCATCTCGACCTGATTGTCTTTAATAAGGTCCCGAGTATATGCAAAGAATCTTGGTGGTATATGTTTTGTTCTGTCACTTTTGATATACCCTTCTTTCATCTGAGAGACACAGGCGGCATTATCTTCATGGATAGGAGTTGGACTTCGATCTTTCTCTAGCCCACAAGAAGTCACTATGTGTTGTGACATAGATCTTAGCCATACACATTCTCTGGAAGCTTCATGTAGTGCAATGACTTCAGCATGATTTGAGGATGTTGCGACAAGTGTTTGTTTCTGAGAACGCCATGAAATCGCAGTTCCTCCATTCATAAATACATATCAAGTTTGAGATTTTGCTTTATGAGGATCAGATAAATAACCTGCATCTGCATAACCAACTAACCCTTCTCTTGAATCGTTGGGATAAAACAAGCCTAAATCAACAGTACCTCGAAGGTATCGAAAAATATGTTTAATCCCATTCCAGTGCCTTTTAGTAGGAGCTGAACTAAATCTTGAAAACAAGTTCACTACAAAAGAAATGTCAAGTCTCGTACAATTCGTAAGATACATAAGTGCTCCAATTGCACTGAGGTATGGTACTGGACCAAGAACTTCTTCGTTGTCCTCATAAGGACGAAATGGATCATTTTCGACATTAAGTGACCTAACGACCATGGAGTGTTTAAAGGATTTGCCTTGTCCATATTGAAACGTTTCAACAGCTTTTCAGTATAATTCGTTTGATGCACAAGTATGCCATTGCTCATATGTTCAATTTGTAAACCAAGACAATATTTGGTTTTTCCAAGGTCTTTCATTTCAAATTCTTTCTTTAAAGAATAACTGCTTCATGAATTTCTTTTTGCGTCCCAATTATATTTAGGTCATCAACATATACAGTTATGATCACATATCCTGATGTTGTCTTCTTAATAAAGACACATGGACAGATAAGATTATTTGTATAACCTTTACTTGTCATATACTCGCTCAAACGATTGTACCACATCCTTCTAGATTGTTTCAACCCATATAAAGATCTTTGTAATTTGATCGAGTACATTTCTTTGGGTTTTGAACTTAACGCTTCAAGAAGTTTAAATCCTTCAGGAACTTTCATATAGATGTCACTATCAAGTGATCCATACAAGTAAGCTGTAACGACATCCATAAGACGCATTTCTAACTTTTTAGAAATTGCTAAGCTGATTAAGTATCTAAAGGTTATTGCATCCATAACGGGAGAATATGTTTCTTCATAGTCTTTTGTTGAGTGAATCTAATTCAGCTTGCATAGCGCCTTTCCATTTATCTCAATCATGTCTATTTTGACAATCATTGACAGATTTTGGTTCAGGATCATCATCTCCACCCATGATGTCACTTGCTATAGAATAAGAAAATATCTCATCAATATTTTCCATTTCATATCGGTTCCATATGATATGTGTATGACCATAGTTGATTGATATCTCTTTGTTGGTATCATCAACATCTTTCTCATGAGAGGTTTCGGTATTTACTGTTTTATCAAGATCATTCTCTTTGTGGTCAATTTCTTTTGCAAGTGCTTTTCTTTTTCGTGGATTCTTATCCTTTGAACCGATTGGCCTTCCACGTTTCAAACGTTTTTGAGATTCATGAGCTATCTTATTGTCTATTGCCTTACTTGGGATCTCAACTCGAGCTGGAGCATTAGCAGCTGGTATATGAGATTTTGTAACTCTGTTTGTATCAGTAAAAGCATCAGGCAATTGATTTGCAATGTCTTGCAAGTGTATTATCTTTTGAACCTCTGTCTCACATTGTTTTGTTCTTGGATCAAGATGAGACAATGAAGGCACACACCATGAGACATCATTTTCTCGTTTTTTATTTTCTCCCCCTAATGCTGGGAACATTGCCTCGTTAAAATGGCAGTCATCAAAACGTGCTTTAAATACATCACCTGTTAAAGGTTCAAGATATCGTATGATGGAGGCTGTTTCATATCCAACATATATTCCCAACCTTCTTTGAGGTCCCATTTTTGTGCGTTGTGGTGGTGCAATAGGAACATACACTGCACACCCAAAAATTTTAAGGTGGGAAATGTCTGGCTCATGGCCAGAAACAAGTTGTAGTGGGGAGTGCTTATGATTTGCACTTGGTCTCACACGAATCAGTGATCCAGCATGTAAAATTGCATGACCCCAAATCGACACAGGAAGTTTTGTTCTCATTATTAATGGTCTAGCGATTAGCTGTAAACGTTTGATCAATGATTCAGCTAAGCCATTTTGTGTGTGTACATGAGCAACAGGGTGTTCGACAACAATTCCCACAGACATACAATAATCATTAAAAGCATGTGATGTAAATTCACCAGCATTATCAAGTCTTACCCTTTTAACAGTGTAATCAGGGAAATGTGCTCGTAGTTTGATAATTTAAGCAAGAAATTTTGCAAAGGCAACATTACGAGTTGATAATAAAGAGACATGAGACCATCTGCTGGATGCGTCTATCAAGACCATGAAATATCTAAACGGTCCACATGGTGGATGAATTGGTCCATATATATCACCTTGAATTCTTTCAAGGAACATTGGTGATTCCTTGTCAACTTTTAAGGACGAAGGCCTTGTAATTAGTTTTCCAAGAGGTACACAGAGGCATTTTATTAGATTGGGGGATCCTTTGATATTTCAATGGATGTCCATGTGTGTTTCAATAATTCTTTTCATCATTGTAGATCCTGGATGGCCTAGTCTGTCATGCCATAAGTTAAATGTCTTAGGATCACAAGAACTTTCCTTTACTGCCATATGTGCTTGAGGCACATTAATGTGTGTATAATGCAAACCAGAGTGGAGCATTGGCAGTTTTTCCAATATATGGTCTTTGCTCATGATGTGTAAATATTTCTTATTATCAACAGTCCTTGACTGAGTATCATATCCGTTATGATATATGTTTTTGAAACTCAACAAGTTTCTTGTTGATTTTGGGAAAAATAAAGCATTCTCTATTAAGAGCTTTGTACCATTTGGTAATATTAAATTTGCTTATCCACTCCTTCTATCAAGTTTGTAGGACCTGATATTGTATCAACGGTTCCTTTTGTTGGTTTCAACTCATAAAAATATTTCTTAGATTTAAGTATAGTGCGTGTGGCGCCACTATCCGCTATACATATATCTGCATCATTTGTCTGCTCTTGTGCTCCAGTGGTATTCATTTTAATCTTGAAAATATAAAGAGAAATAATAATAAGTGTATAACGAAGGCATTGTGAATTATTTTATAATGAGAAGTTTATTTATTAGTTGAAAACGTTACATGAAAAGAAAGACTAATGAAACATAATACAAATAGTTATAATAAAGGAAATTACATAATTGTTGCATATAATTATTATGGTTTAGCAACATTTATTTCAGAGTTCCATGTCATTGGTATAGTCGACGACATTCAGTTTGAGTTGATATCATTAAAATTATCCACATGGTTCACCTCCTTTTCTTTTCTTTTGAGAGAGGCTTGGTAAAGTTCACACAAATGTGAAGGTGTATGACAAGCCTTTGACCAATGATTTGTACTTCCACATTTGAAACAAGAAGTGCCATTGTTTTCGGACCTACCAGCTTCATTCCTTTTGTTATACTGGTTGGAATTGCTATTTTGTGGAGTGTGGTAATTGGGGGTTCTTTGATTTCGACCACGACCACGTCCAAGACCATGGGAATTACCTCGGAAATTATTATTTCCTTTGAAGGAATGGTTGTGACCATTACCTTTACCAAAATGGCCACGACCACGGCCTCGTCCCCATTTTCTTCCAGAGTCTTTAGTATCATCATTACTAACAACATTTGCTTCTGGAATGGCTAATGATCCAGTGGGACGAGCTTGATGAGTTTTCATTAGTAGCTCATTGTTTTTCTCTGCTACGAGGAGAAATTAATTTAGATCAGAATATCTTTGAAACCTTTGCAACCGATATTATTGTTGCAAGTTTATATTTGATGCATGAAATGTGGAGAAAGTTTTCTCCAACATATCTTCCTCCGTAACAGTTTGCCCACAGAATCGGAGTGTTGAGCATATTCTGAACAAAGCAGAGGTGTATTCATTCACCTTTTTAAAATCTTGGAACCTGAGATTGTTCCATTCATCTCTAGCAGTGGGAAGTAAAACTTCCCTCTGATGATCGAATCTGCTTTTTAAATCTTCCCACAAAACACATGGATCCTCACAATTTGAATATTCAAATTGCAACATCTCATCAATGTGTTTGTGGAGGAAGACATCGGCTTTTGCCTTGTCTTGATCGCTACATTTATTCCCTGCCGTTATCGTTTCCAAAACATCCACTGATTTGAGATGTCGCTTAACATGTGCCGTCCACGGCATATAATTTTCTCCTGTGATATTAAGAGCTGGGAATTCAATTTTTGCGATGTTTGCCATTTTGTTGCTAAACATAAATAAGATAAATATTAAAATCTAAATACTCATTAAAAATGAGATAACATATAAAGGTACAACTATAAACAAATAAATGAATACATAAGTACTAAAAAGATGAGGTGGAAGCTCATATATTAAGGTCGGCAACAATATTAATATTATGCCGGCCAATATTAAAATAGGGTGAATCATCTTCGAAATTTTTTTTTCTTGAATAACTTTGAGAAGAAGAGTGTTTGCTGTGGAAAAAATTTGATTGATAATTGGTTATTTATAGTGGTAAATTATAACCGTTTTGTAACGGTTATATTACTGTTTTATAGCCGTTGTACAACGGTTATATATATATATATATGTGTATGTATATGTATATGTATATGTATATGTATATGTATATGTATATGTATATGTATATGTATATGTATATGTATATGTATATGTATATGTATATGTATATGTATATGTATATGTATATGTATATGTATATGTATATGTATATGTATATGTATATGTATATGCATATGTATATGTATATGCATATGCATATATAATAAATGATGTATTAAGGAAATGTTATTTTATAAGATATAAAATTAGGATGTATAACAATAAGAATAAAAATGTTAGTATACATGAATGTAAACTCTAAATTAAATGTTAGTACGTGCGTATAAATAAAAGTTAGATGCATAAATAAATACAAGTGTTATCAAGTCTCTTAGTCTCTTTATTTTATTTTTCATTTTTTAAGTATGGGACTTAATTGTTTTTATGATAGGAGTGTCTGGATAGCAGGGTCTCCTAAAGGAAACAATCGCACGATACATAAAAAGACATGTTACGTTTTTGTAGTCCAACAACGATCGTATATCCATCGTAAGATACATCTGCACTGGTATTAGTTTATCATAACAACTATAGTTTATATATTAATCAAATGCTTACTTTGATTAGAACTGCTTGAACGTTTCCTTGGCTAGAGCCTCGTGCTGATAACGTGTTATAATATAACAAGGATTAACACAAGATTAGTGCTAAAACTTTAAGAACTTTAGAAATGTTATAAGAGAAAGAAGAAGAGAGTTGTATAACTTATAAAAGTGTATACATGAGGTGCATTTTTCCTTCTACCTTAAGCTAGTATTTATACTACAAAAAGATTAACTATTTGGTGGACAAGGTTAACTATTTGGTGGACAAGGTTAACTATTTAGTAGACAAGGTTACCCACAAGTTTGACAAAGTGTTCATCCACTTGCTTGGGTAAAATCTTAGAGGTAAATCTTGATCTATATGGTAAACTCTATGTGATATTCATAACAGATATGAAGTTTTACATTTTAATAATAGAATTTTAATTGAGGATTTGAGATGGCCACAAAATTTCCATTCAACTCCTCTGATTTAAACTTTGGCCACCAAAAGTCTAAAATGATACTTACACTTTTGTCCCAAGTTTAAAAATTTTGTTGAATTTTTAGTCCATATATAGCAACAAATTAAAAATGGGCCTATATGTCAATACTTTACGAATGGAAATTTATCATTAAAATAAGAAATATAATATTGTAAATATATTACACCAAATTTAAGTTGTTATCAATCACCAGGCTCTTTAACATAATCAAGCAAGCATCCATTCTTCTCATTTTTAGTTGTATCATAAGACCTTTTAGAAATTTAATAGAAAGAAAAGAATTTTAGCAATGTACCTCAAAATGTAAAAGTAGAATAAAAAAGAATTATAAAGAATATTACTAATTATTAATCTGAAAATGAATGTTTAACTTTAAATTACAGTTTGTCTCAAAAATATAGTTTAGTTTTAAAATATTCATCATGCTTCTCATTCTATCCTTAATTAATACTTACATTTCTAAAAAAAAACTATAAGTGGGCAAGTTCAATGAATAAAGGAAAAATTACAAGTTTTGTCTTTTATCTTTATACTAGTTTTTAGGTGGTATCCTTTTTAACGAATGTTGACAGGCGATATCCTTTACTAGGTATTTTGTTGCAACTTAGTCCTTTACACCCAACCCAGTTAAAAAACCCTGTTAATTGTTGACAGGCGGTGTCCTTTACTAGGTATTTTGTTGCAAGTTTAGTCCTTTACCTAGGTATTTTGTTGCAAGTTTAGTCATTTACACCCAACAATTAACAAGGTTTTTTAACTGGGTTGGGTGTAAAGGACTAAACTTGCAACAAAATACCTAGTAAAGGACACCTCCTGTCAACATTCATTAAAAAAGACACCGTCTAAAAAGTGGTATAAAGATAAAAGACAAAACTTGTAATTTTTCCATGATTAAATTTGAAACTTTATTAAACCCATGTGACTTTTATGTAGAAAAACTTATGTTTGGCTTGGATTGAGGAAGATGGTGTATGGATAACAATACAAATAAACTTTTTATTGTGTAGAAAATGGCCCGGTGGAATGATGAAACATATAACATAATTTTACACAGTACATTGATTTGAGCATAACCTATGTTATTTGAAACTAGCCCCTTCATGATCTAAGCTCGAACCATCCGTCTGCTCGTCTTCAACCGCAAGTTCACCTGACAGTTGGCTTGTTCCCTATTCAGAAGCAGGTCGTTCCAGCTCATCTTGCACCACCTTTTGACTGTCCTGTTACATCATCATCATCTGAATGCCAAGGGTCGGAGGAGTCTGAATCGCTCATTGGCTCATCATTGAACTCGTTAACACCTGGTAACTGTTGGCTACTTTCTTCAAAAGTAGGTGATTCGTTTGTATGTTGTGATTCTGTTTGACTCTGCCCTGTTACATCATCATCATCTGAATGCCAAGCGTCGGAGTCTGAACCATTCATTAGCTCATCGTTGAACTCGTCAACACCTGGTAACTGTTGGCTACTTTCTTCAAAAGTAGGTGATTCTGTTTGACTCAGCCCTGTTACATCATCAACGTTAAACTCGTTAACACCTGGCAACTGTTGGCTACTTTCTTCAAAAGTAGGTGATTCTGTTTGACTCAGCCCTGTTACGTCATCAACGTTAAACTCGTTAACACCTGGTAACTGTTGGCTACTTTCTACGAAAGTAGGTGATTCGGTTTGACTCAGCCCTGTTACGTCATCAACGTTGAACTCGTTAACACCTGGTAACTGTTGGCTACTTTCTTCAAAAGTAGGTGATTCGGTTTGACTCAGCCCTGTTATGTCATCAACGTTGAACTCGTTAATACCTGGTAACTGTTGGCTACTTTCTTCAAAAGTAGGTGATTCGGTTCGAATCAGCCCTGTTACGTCATCAATGTCGAACTCGTTAACACCTGGTAACTGTTGGCTACTTTCTTCAAAAGTAGGTGATTCGGTTCGAATCAGCCCTGTTACGTCATCAACGTCGAACTCGTTAACACCTGGTAACTGTTGGCTACTTTCTTCAAAAGTAGGTGATTCGGTTTGACTCAGCCCTGTTATGTCATCAACGTTGAACTCGTTAATACCTGGTAATTGTTGGCTACTTTCTTCAAAAGTAGGTGATTCGGTTCGAATCAGCCCTGTTACGTCATCAACGTCGAACTCGTTAACACCTGGTAACTGTTGGCTACTTTCTTCAAAAGTAGGTGATTCGGTTTGACTCAGCCCGGTTACATCATCGTTGAACTTGTTAACATCTGACAACTGTTGGCTACTTTCTTCAGAAGCAGGTGATTCCGGTGTATGTTGTGCTTTGGTTTGACTTTGCCCTGTTACATCATCAATGTTGAACTCGTCAACACCTGGTAACTGTTGGCTACTTTCTTTAAAAATAGGTGATTCGGTTGTATACTGTGCTTCTGTTTGACTCTGCCCTGTTACAACATGATCGTTGAACTCGTTAACATCTTGTAACTGTTGGCTTCTTTCTTCAGAAGTAAGTGATTCTGGCGTATGTTGTGCATCGGAGTCCGAATCATATGTTGGCTCATCGTTGAACTTGTTTGCATCTGATAACCCCCGATCGCTTATTTCTTCAGAAATAGGCGATTCCGGTGTATGCGGTGCTTCCGTTTGACTCTGCCGTTGTACATCATCATCTGAATCAGTCATCGTCTCAGCTTCGACTACTGGAACCAGTAGTTCATTATAGGAAGCATCACCATCTGAATGGAAGCTATCAGCATCTGGACCATTTATCCGTTCGTCTTTTATGTCTGAGAGCAATCGTTCATCCTCAGCATCCACGAAACTATGTGGACTAATATCTACGGAAGTAGGTGGTGTCGATGCATAAGGTGACTCGCTTTCAACCTGCATTGTATCTTCATCATTCAACCCCAAGTCAGTCGGGAACGGTTGCTCACCGTCAGCATCCGTCAAAAACCGCCAACGCGTTTCGTCTGACGCGTGTGGTTCCTTTTCTCCGTTATCTGAACTCCAGTCATCCGCTTCTAAACCATCCATCTTGTCATCCATAGCCCGTGACTTGGCTTGATTATTAGCATCTAATGAAGAATGTTTCGTTTCATCGTTATCTATGCTCCAGTCATCTGAATCCGAATCTGAACCGTCTGTTTGTTGATTGTTTATAGCCAATAGCGCGAGTTTATCATGAATACTCGGCATAAACGGTGAAGAAGTGCTTGCAGGCGTCGGTGATGACTTCTGACCTGTGTCTTGAACTTCGTCATCGTCGTCGTCGCCATCATAAAGCGCTTCAAGTATCATTTTAACCGCGTCTTTCATGATCATGATCTTATCGCGAGTGTTCTTCCAATACCGCTTGTTTGTTTTTGCAGGTGTAGATTCCTTATGGTTAAGTCTTTTTTGTATGGCCAATGTTTTTCTCACTTCGTTACATGTATTATCCAATATCTTTAAAAAATCGCGAACTATGGCAAACAATCGTAAGCCTTCGTCTTTTCCAGATTTCCCATGGAAATAATCCGCTGTGCTCTTGACCACTGCCATTATCCGTTTCTCTTCTTCGATCATCCACTTGATATCCGCTTCTGCATACTCCAAAAACCGAGTGAGTGCGTTAATAAACTCGGTAGCTCCTTCTGCTTTTTTCATCTCTTCATTCATAAATTCTTTCGTTTTCTTCAACATATTTCCCAATTTAGAAACCGTTGACGTTAACATCTCACCGTCAATAATGGATGCTTTTTTCACATCGTTGAGTTCCTCGCTTAATTTCGAAACAACCTCCATACCTAACATTTTGAGATGTTCGGGTGATTCATTGTTCGGTTCGAGACCTTGGTGTCTAGCCACCTTGATTCCTTCATACCGGATGATTTCTTGAACCACGAATGATAAAAGAGTCGTTTTTCCATCGGTTCCTTTGACATCAGAAAGTTTCAAAAGGGTATCGAGTTTGAACGCCTGGGCCCCACCACGGTATGTACCGTCATTCATCCGGTTACCCGTTTTGAGAACTGCTTCTAGAAGCCTCAAGAAGAGTCTGCTGCTTGTAAGTTTGTTGCATGCTACCTGTAATGCAAGTCCAGTAAGTACGATCAAAAACAAAATCACAAACTTCTTGATTACCGAAAGCAATATTATTCAGTACCTCCAGAGTGGCAAATGATTCTTTAGCCACATGGTAATTCTCATGAAGGGAACTCATGAACAGCAAAGCTTCGAGACGTTTAAACGCAAACGGGATCTCAACCAAGTTTTTGAGGAAACGTTCTGAAGTACCGAGTTGGTTAAGATCGCCATTATATAACCGAAGTTTTAGTTCTTCGTCTTGAGTTGGTTGCATTTTCAACAAAGTTGAAATAAGCTCAACTGGAAGCTGAGTGCCTGATCAATCACACATTTATATAAGCATATACATATATTGAAGCCGGTTAACATACTAGACCAACTTATCGTGCGATGCGTCCGCGAGCATCTCAACCACGCATCTGATCTAATCTAGGCCTTCAATTGAACACGGTGGTACAATAGTAATTAACTTTGCATAATTATGCACGTTATTTGCATAATTACTTATGGGTTGGGTTAAAACCTAATTACGCACGTTATTTGCATAATTACGACGTTATATTGGTGGCCACGTACTGTCGCACGTTAAGAGCCTTTTGTATTTAAACCTTTCACTACATATATATATAGGGTGGGGTTCTAGAGCGAACACTAGTGTATTTGCGAACTGAGTGAACAAATCCTGGCCATTGATCTACACACGTGTATGGCCAGGATTAGTTCACTCAGTTCGCAAGCTAACCTAGTGTTCACTTTTGAACCTAATCCTATATATATATATATATACACACACACATACAAGTAGTACAGACATCAGAAGAGCACCAAAAAACTGAAATCACCTTTCTTAACTGCTTCACAGACTTGTTCAGTTGTCACATTCAATGCTCGTAGAAGAATAGCTAAATTCTGCGATTTTTTTGAATCAATGATCTGTATCAACTTGGTTTGAGATTGTAAGTTAGAATCGATCTTCCCGCGCTCTTTCTTATTTTGAGCAGCCACATAACCAAACAGACCCACCATCATGTCCTCATCATACCTGTTTGAGCGTATATGTTTTCAAATATATGCTAAAGAATGTAGTTTGATTTAGTAATCAAAATCATAGTTATTAATAGCGCTCATAGCAAGCGCTATAGCGAATAGTGTAGCGTAGCACTCATGTGTCGCTATTTGATTTTGGCGCCTCCAAAGCAGGCAAACAGCGGGATTTTAGATTTTTTGTTAAGCGTACATATAAAACAGCTTATTTGGATATGATATACATATAAAATATTTCTAAAACTCTCTGCTAGTGTGTCGCTAAACATAAAATAGTGCCCGCTATTTCATCGCTATAGCTACGTGCGTATAGGTAGCTTGTCGCTATCTTCCGCTATTCGCTATCAATAACTATGATCAAAATGAATGATTTTTATTGAGTTAAAGCCTTACTGGAACGATCCATCTTTAAGATGGTGCCAAACCATAGAACGACCTTGAATAGCATTCACTTTGTCCCAAAAAAACGGCTTTAACTTGGTTTGTGTGGGACCCGGATCTCCGTCTTTATTGTTTTCCTCCTTAACATCGTTATGCCTTGGACTACCCGATTTGTTTGATGGAGGTAGGCGTCCTGCCTTTGGTGGCGGTGGTGGTACTTTCAAGCCAGGCAGTGGTGGTGGCGGTGGTGGGCCAGCTGCTTGTGGCGGAGGCGGAGGCGGTGGTGGTGGCGGAGGTGGCGGTGGTGGTGGTGGTGGTGAAGCTGGTGGTGGCGGTGAAAAGACAGCCAACTTTCCTGGTGGGAGCGGTAAAGATGCGGTTCCGGATTCATCGACGCTGTCGAGCAAATTCTTGATCTTGGGATCACGAACCGACACCTTCATTGATCTTTGTAAAGTACCTGAAACGAAAAATATGTATTAATATTAAATGAAAAATTATTAATTGAGCAAAAGAGATTAGACATATGATCACCTAATTTGTTTTTATAGCCCTTGGAGCGTATGTTGACTTTAAGTTCATCTTCTTCTTCTTCTTCTTCTTTTTCGTCTTCTTCGTGTTGTGATTTATTCGCATTGGCTGGTCTAAGTGCATCGCGTCCAAGACAACAATACAACACCGAAGCAAAAAGGCCGAGTGTTACCACCATAGTTATCACTACGACACCTATCAACAACGGTTGCCCGCCAATTGCTCCAATATCAACAAGCTTACGCGAGGGCCTAGAGTAAGAGTTCTCCAACTCTTCAGGTGATGAAAGCAGGGCCCGAATAGGAGAACGTTTGACCGTAGATGGTGAGCATGCGAGCCCATGATCGGATGCTGCACTTGGGCATGCTCTCTTTTGTAGATTGTCAGGAAGTTTTCTGTAAGACGTTGTTTGGTGATTATCGGGATCGTATGAGTTAGAAAGATTTTCTTGCCACTCATCTTTTCCACAGTTGTTATATGTGGATCTTTTGCCATTTACGCAATGCAGGTTACATTCGTCGATAGGTATAGTATTTTGTTCAAACTCGTCAAGACAGTACAGTGTCGGCTGCAAAAGCAATATTTCATTAAATCTGTTAAACACATGTTTTTGAGTTACATTTGAAGCTTTGTAGAGAATCATTCTACTTGATCAAATAGAATAAATGAATAAGTTCAAAATCCCATATGACTTCAAATGATAATATATACGAATCACCAAATACTATATAACAATTAGAGGCTGGTTAACGTACAAGAGTGCCTTAACGTGCGAAGCATATGCGAGTAAATCACGCATGTTATAAAACTCAAACCCTAAGCGACGCATGACCAAAAATCACATAATCACGCATGAAGAAAACACATATTCATGCATAACATCACCTAATCACACATACCATCACATAATCACGTATGAACAAATACCTAATTACCCTAATCACGCACGTTAAAGAATGACACGCGGCGCAATCTCCTACTCGCGTACGCTTCGCACGATAACCACTCCTGTATTTTACACTTTCTCTAACAATTATATAATATGGTCAATGAATGTGAACCAAGGACACAATAATCCCATATTCCATGCAAAAAATGAATCTAAATGATAGGATTAACAGAGAATCATACTGCATTTTCTTCAATAAATTGAGATGTCAAATCGGCTCCATTGCCATACCAACATTCTTTATGGACCGAACGATTTCCTTCCAAAAGATCTACCAAAACTACACACAGAAGAGCTACAAAAACACCTACAAAACCAACCCTTTTGGCAAAGCAGATTGTACCGTTCCATAACAAAGCCCTTCTCATTTGAATCAATGTGTTGTTTATGCAATTATACCAAATTGAACATTTGCTCAACCCTCTAAAGTTTATCCCCAAACAAGCTCAAATCCCTTTTAATTCTAGAAAATATATATAAATTCAAAACCTCACTAAATTCCAAATAAAAATATGATCTTAATCTTCTTTTTTACATACAAATTCAATTCCTAATCAAACCAGAACCCCTTCTGTTTAAGGTAATGAAAATGTTCAAAATTTCATAAATATTCACAAAATTCCCAATCTTTTTTCTGTGATTCTTGTTTTAAAATGCAATCTTCAAACAAAACTCACAATTTCTTTTCCGGTAAAATGTCACAAGATTTTTCTGCGAATTGAGAATCAGAAACAAAATCCAGAATTAACCCACAAATCTTTTTGCCTTCAAAATGATTCGAAAAAAAAAATTCAAACCTAATTTTCAGACAAAAAGAAAAGATTTTTCTAGCTCATTTCTGACCCCCAAATGCAGAAAAAAATGAAGCTGATATGGGAATCTGTTGAGTTGATTGAAGAACTCAAAAGATAGTGGATCCGAAAAAGTTATAAATGTTGGGAAAAAGTGAAGATTATGAAACTATGATGTTGGAAGAAATTGGCTGTTAGGGGAAATCTCTCGATGGGTTGGTGGGTTTGATTGTATTTTAGGATGAAGAATCAAGAGAGGCTGGAAATGAGGAGCCTGCCACTAGGATGATTTTTCTCAACAAAACAACGGTTGTATTTTTATCAAACAAACATATGATTGTTTATATAAAACTCTATTTAAAAACTTTGTATAATATCAATAATTCTACTTTAACCAATTATGAGAGGTTTGGCAGATAATCCTTGTATAAGATAAGACAAGAAAATTATGTAATGTGATTAGATGGTATACAAACATATAGGACGTTGACTCGCTTATTACATATAGGGCAGTGAATGTGATGGTATATGGGCGAATATGGCCGTGAATGTGATGGTATATGGATGCTTAGAGCAGTGAATGTGATGATATACGGACGTATAGCGCGGTGAATGTGATGTTATACGGACGTATAGGGTGACAAACGTAATGGTATGTATACCTCTATATAAGGCAGCAGATGTGATTGTACAAGCTCGTATAGGTAGTGAATGCGATACATATGCCCGTGTAGCATATATTGATTTGATTGATAAAGTGATTTAATAGTAGGAGGAAATGTAAGGATGCTGCTAAATGTACCCATCTCTCACAAACTTAAAAGTGAGGCACATCATTAAAAAAAATCCCCTCACATAAGAATAACGAAGGTGTATGTATACAAAAGAGGTGGGAGTACGTTTAGAAAAAAAAATATGGATAGAAAGTGTTAAAATTGGTGTTCAATAGTTCATGAAGTAGGTGGGAAATACTAGGGGTGCAAACAAGCGTAGTGGCTCGCGAGCTACTCGAGATCGGCTCGTAAAAAAAGCTCAAAACAAGCCGAGCTTTATCGAGCTCGAGCCTGACATGTGAAGCTCATCAGGCTCGTCGAGCATAGCGTAATATTAGTTTCTATTAATATTTGATAGCATTTATCCCTTATTTAAAGTTGTCTAGTAAACGAACCGAGCCGATCTTATTTAAACATGTTTACGAGTCAAGCCAAGCCCGAACCTAAAAGTAAGCTTATTTAAAAAAAACGAGTACAGGCTTCACTTATTAAGCTCGCAAGCCTAGACGAGTCTATTTTTATATCTTATTATTAACTAATGGATAATAAACGTGCCGAGCTCCAGCTTAAGAAACTACCAATGAGCCAAGCTTGAGCTTTAAAAACCAAGCTCGAACTAATCCAAGCTCGAGCTTTCATAAGTTAATCAGGCTCGAGCTCGTTCTAGGCTCGTTTGCACCCCTAGGGAAAATAATATTATAATAATATATATATATCAAAATCAGTTAATCTATATGTTACAGTTTGAGGATATCTTAAACGAAGTAAATCAATCGTAAAGGGGATGTAGCTCAGATGGTAGAGCGCTCGCTTAGCATGCGAGAGGTACGGGGATCGATACCCCGCATCTCCAAACTTTTTGTTTTTTTTTTTAACTTTCTGCCATTGATGACACTGAAGGTTTCACAAAATCCACAAGTAAAATGCAATCTTGGAGAATGAATTGGTACCTTGCTGGACTGTGCTGCTGCTTGATCTTTTCAATGATTAGTTAGAATGTCACGGATACTGAGACTCAAAACATCCCAGTTAGTCAAGCATCACGGGCGGCTAACCGATGTCTATTGGCAATACGTTCTTTAACTCAGAATATCTAAACTCCCTTCACGTGCCACAACATGCCAGCGCAGCAACCACAACCACCCTTTTTCAGTTTTTCAACAATATCCAAACCCAAACCATCACGCTTCGATAACTTGTACCATACGCATAACCACATGTACACTACCCTACTCTCACTAAATCCACCTCTGCAACAAAACACACATCCATTCTCCACCCCACCATCACTGATGATAACTGATAACAACAATTAATTACACAGCAAAATCCGCCATTTTCACTCCCTCAAGCATCTGCAAAACGTTCACTTATTGACACAAACAATGCTGTGTTACGTAGGTAAGGCAACGAAGATTTTCATCTTCATCATCGTTGTTATTGTTATCACTAGCCTTGTTATCGGAATTAGTGTAATCGGAAGGAATAATAATCGATCTAAATCTCGTAACTGCTCCGGAGAAGGTTGTTCAATTTCCGGTGACTCTCATCCGCCACCGGTGCAGATGCCGTTCGCATCGTTGCCGAATTCTAATCCGTCTGATCCAGCTGTCAGTTCCACCGCACCTCCGCCTCCGTCGGAAACCTCTCTGTCAACTCCACCACCGCCGGAAACCGATATGACACCGCCGGAACCTCCGGAAACCTCTCTGTCACCGCCGCCACCACCGGAAGTCTCTCTGTCACCGCCTCCACCGCCGGAAACTTCTCTGCCTCCGCCGCCGTCGGCGTTGCCTGATAATCCGTCGCCGGTTACGGTTACTCCTCCGGCGGCAGTTACGGCGGCTCCGCCGCAGGCGGTTACGGTGTCTCCAGGTCCGACGAATGGTTGATAACTTTCTTCATATTTACGTGAATTATATTTATTTGTTTTTGTTTTGAGAAATCATTGATTGATTTTGAGGAATTTGTTATGCTAATTTTAACGATTTGATATTGAATTGTTGTTGAATTTACTCTTTGACTAATGGATTGTGTTGTTAGATTCATTGTTTTGATATTGTTGTTGATATGGAAGAATGCATTACTTCGGAATTATCACCGGTTTTGTTGATGAGAATTTACTTGAATTTAATACAAAACGTAGAAAAAAAGACTTACATTATGGTAGATTTAATATCATTAAATGAAGTTGATACAATTAATATCATCACAAATATCTGATTAATGGCCGTTTGTTTATCTCTTAATGAGACTTTTAATGGTTCAGATTTTTTACTGGTTCAGCATTTAATGATTCAAACTGTTTATTTCGTGACCAAATGTCTGAATAGTTCAGACATTTGTCTCTGAATGGTTAAGTATTATACAGAGTTTGGATGGTTAAGATCTCTAATCTGAATTGGTCAGACATTTGCCTCTGAAGAGTTAAGTATTATACTGGCTTTTAGTGATTTAGAGCTCTTACTGGTTCAGCACTTAGGCGCTGTTTGGCAACTTCTAAATAGTTAAGTGCTGAACCAATAAGAGGTCTGAACCATTCAAGTGCTGAACCAGTAAGAGGTCTGAACCATTAAGAGCCAGTATAATGCTTAACCCTTCAGAGGCAAATGTCTGACCAATTCAGATTAGAGGTCTTAACCATTCAGACTCTGTATAATACTTAACCATTCAGAGGCAAATATCTGAATCATTAAGACATTTGCTCACGAAACAAACAGTCTGAACCATTAAGTGCTGAACCAGTAAGAGGTCTGAACCATTAAGAGCCTCATTAAGAGGTAAACAAACAGCCCCTTAATTATTCAGAAGTTGCTAAACGGCCCCTAAAAGTTTTCTCCGGTTTTTAATTATTTTAAAAAATTTCCCGTATTTTACAATTTTTTATACAATTTGTTTTTAGTAATCTCTAAATAAGTCAATATTATGCAGGATAACCAAAATATACAATTTCATTACACATGATTATCTTTCATAGAAAGGGGTTAGCTAACATTGATTGAAAGCATAAAGCATACAATTGTGGCTTTGATAGAGGAATTAGTCTGTTGTGGTAGGGCCACCCAATGAGATTAGTCACTTACCCATGAATGATGAATCAAATCAAGTGATAAAAAGAGTTACTCATTTGAAAAGTAAATATAAGGATTTTTAAGGACACTAATGACACCAAGATTCATGCGGTCACAAGTCACGCAACTTAACTAATCACCTGCCTAGAAGTAGATCAGTATTTTTACGTTTGAGATTGAGTATTGGCGGAAAATTTGAACAATTACCCTAGTTGTGCAAACCTGACTTTATCAGTACAATATCTAAAATACGGGATCCAAATGTTAACACAGACAATTTCAATGCCATTGCAAGCTCAAAGTATGTGTTGAGAAAATTAATAATGTCAAATTATTATTTTGATTTCTCAACAAACAATAAGATTCCCAAAATAGGATTAACATGTAGATTATGAAATTTTCAAAAATATATGTTCAAGTTTTAGTAGCTAAAATATTTTACTCATAATAACTTTAATAAATAAATAAAGTGTCAAATTATTCTTTCGATAACTTAACAAGTTGACACCGCATATGGGCTTCGACCTAATTTTTGTTGTTTCAACCTAGCCCACCATCAAACTGACCCACTCACATTATAGCTTTAATCGAATATATTAAGTAAACTAAAAAAGTCTGAAAGTTTCATTACATGATCACAAAATATGTAACCATTGTAATTTTTAGAGGTATAATTTTCCAACAGTTTCTAAAACACGACACAGAAGTAATCAGCTTTCTGGTTGTCAAATCTAAAATTCATGGTTATGTATGAGTTGATCGGTTTAATTAAGTGGATCATGTTCGGGTTGACACATTTAGACCATTTAATTGAATATTGAACCGTTTATAACTTGTTTAACTCCTTATTTTACGACCCACCAAGGCGACTATCATGTATACCACTTGATTACTATTTGTTTGACACATTTAGATAAATGAGTTATATAAGTCATATCCGGGTTACTCGATTTTAAGTGTGTGTTGTTATGATATGCGGATCATCTTAAATTGAACAAATCAGCTCGTCAACTCATCAATTCATCATGAGTTACACCCCTAATATATTTTTTCACACGATTTACCCCTTTTATATTATATTCTTCTGCTATAATCATTGTAAAATAAATGTAACTGGGTATACAATTACTGTAAGACGCAATTTACCATTTACCACATTTATGATCTATCACTTAACAAACTAACATGGGTATTCCTTTGTTAGTTTTAATCCTGAAATGGGTTGTGAAAGACAATGGGTATAATTAGTAGAAAACAAGTTTATTTCCAAATTGGCTTCCAATAAGAAAACAAAAGGAAAAAATAGAAATACATAAGAATTACATAACAAAATAAAAACTTACGTATAGATTTAAAATTAACTAATAGATTTTTCATATGAGCACGTTCCAACTACATAACTAACACAATTATAAAACACTTTTTTTAACTTTTTTAAAAGTCACTTTTATAAATAAAAAAAATATATAGCAATATGACACTCATATTAAAGATAAAAAAAAATATTTGATTTTATGATATAATTTTTTTTCAAAAATAATAAAGTATATAAAAGTTATTTTTGTTTAAAAAATTTGGTGGAATTAGTATTTAATAGATTATGGCTAAATAACCAAAATACTCATAACTTGATAGTATTTATATACTATCAATTTAGAAAATATTTGTGCAATGATAGTTGTACACTATGCTTTGTTATTTGTTAATGCATTTGTGGGTTGTATTTTAAGCCAATTTGGTTGTAAGTTGTTTTGGCATTTATATATTATTAATTATTAATTGAAACATTTGTGTGCATCATTGGTTGTAAGATGTGCTTAAGTGGTTGTACCTTAATCAAACATAGGTTTTAAGTTGTGCTTAAGTGGTACCTTAATCAAATAATAATGGTTTCATTACCTTACCAAATTCAATATGTTTTGTATGCATGTATGGTTGTCAGTTGTGCTTAAGTGGTTGTACACTAATCAAATAATGGTTTCATTATCTTACCATATTCAATCGGTTTGATTCATTCAAAGTTGTGTTGTTTTATTTGTAAATTATTATTATTTATAATAATCTAATTAATTTAGCAAAAATCTTGTATAAATATGATTTGCAACATATTGATGCAATGGTTGTTGTAATGTATGCATTATGGTTTGTATAGTGGTAATGATATATATTATATATAGATTACGATGAACCTGTCAAATGGGAAAAAATAGACACGGGTTCATCGTAACGCTCGAGTCCTAAATCAACTTAATTATTTTATTCTTTGTTTTACGTTTCGGTTTAATTTCTTCGCATTAACACCGCAACTTCAATGTCGGCGGTCGCTGACAGTAGTGTGGTATTAGTGCTCACCCCCACCGCAACGCGGGGAGTGCTTAATACTAGTTGATTATTAATTATAGAGATTTTAATTGTAGTCAATACCATTTAAATTATTAATGACTCAAGTCTATTCTTACAATTTGTTTGTACATAATTTCAACTTAGTTGATACTTGATAGTTGCTCAAGTGAATCTATTGTTGTACCTTGTTCTAGTTAGGTACACATACTCCTCAAACGGACGGACAAATCGAAATGACAATTAAAACAATGGAAGATATGCTTAGAGCTTGTGTAATTGATTTCGTAGGTAATTGAGACGATCACTTACCTTTAATAGAATTTTCTTATAACAACAGTTATCACACAAGTATCAACGATGCACTGTTCGAGGCACTTTATGGACGAAAGTGTCGAACCCCAGTCTGTTGGGCAGAAATTGGGGAAAAGAAACTATCTGGACCTGAGATAGTGCAGGAAACAACCGATAAGATCATTCAAGTCAAGGAACGACTAAAAGCAGCACGTGATCGACAGAAGAGCTACGCTGATAACAGACGTAAGCCGTTAGAATTCCAGGTAGGTGACAAGGTATTGTTAAAAGTCTCTCCTTGGAAAGGAGTGGTAAAATTCATCAAAAGAGGGAAGCTAAGTCCTAGGTATATTGTACCTTTTGAGATTATTAAAAGAATAGGACCTGTAGCTTATCAGCTACAACTGCTAGAGGAAATGGCAGGAATACATGATGTATTTCATGTATCTAATCTCAAAAAATGCTTAGCTGATGAAACACACGTAGCACCTCTTAAGGATATAGAGGTAAATGAACAGTTAAAGTTTGTAGAAAGACCTCTACAAATTGAAGACAGGAAGATTAAGAATCTCAAGCACAGGAGATTAGTTCTAGTCAAAGTGAAGTGTGACTCCAAAAGAGGACCTAAGTACACATGGGAGCTTGAATCGGAAATGTAAAGGAAATATCCACACTTGATCCAGTAGATCTCGAGGACGAGCTTTAAACAAGGTGGGGAGGATATCACAACCCTGACATAAACCGACACCCTCGAATTAATTCCGACACCCTAATATATTTTAAAATATCCCAATATGTCCCTAAAAACACCCCATACGTGAAAACGGGCACCGAATACCCTAAATAGTATTAAAAATAATTAAAAATTAAGTTTTAAAGTTTGTCGCGGGCCGCGTAGATTTCTTAAGAGTCTTACGCGGGCCGCTAGAGATCAAGATCGTGGCGAGTCTAGATGGTGATCCGGATGGGCTACGCTGTTGACCAGCATTGACGCGGGCCGCGTAAGCCTTTGCTTACATTTACGCGGGCCGCGAGAAAGTGTGAATCAGGCCCTATATATAGAGGCCATCAGATTTCAGTCGAGAATCGTTCAAATCTTTCTTTCTTTCTCTCAAATCTGATAATAGGCATTATACTCGGGTCTAATACCCCCTAAATAGCGAGGTTCTGCTCCGATGTAAGTATCATAACCCCTGGAGACGTATTAGATACTCTGCCCGGTTGATCTAGGGTTCTGTAACGGCTGTCGTGGTTCTGCCCGACGTAGTCGTTGGAATGCCGTCTCGGGGAGGGTATTACTAATGTTAAAATGGGTTATTATACTAACACGTGTGCATTTGTGTAAATTATAGATTGTCACCAGGAAACCCTTACGGATAATCTAAGACATCAATGTGAGTAATCTCCTTTTTGTAAATTGTTTTTTTACAAAACCTCGCTTAATTAATTATATATTAAACATTTATTGAGTATTTGTAAGGATACAATTACAGTCGGTAAATTTGGGGTTTTGTATACAAAATTTGTTACAACATGGTAAGGAGTAACATGACCATAAGTCGGAACGACAGTACCGTGGGTGGTAATTGATATGACTTGGCAACAAATGTAATTGCGGAATCGCCCTCAATACTATACAATGATTTTTATCAAAACCTGATTGAACTTGGATTCACTCACTAGTATTTCCCACTGACAAAATATTTTTAAACGCGTTTCAGGTAACAATATGTGAAAGCCAAATAGAAGTCAGCTGGACAGCACTGGAGGCTTGGAAAAGTGGCAATAAAGTTACCTAAAAATAAATAGATGTTTTATTAAATAAAATAGAGTGTATCCCTATGAAAATGTGTGTACTGAAAACTTGGGTTTTACCCATGTGTTTAAAATTATAAAAGTGTGGTATTTTACTCTGATAACATATTTCCTAACTACGATCCTGATGTAAAATCCGCTACCAAATTAGACAATAACCGGATACCACCGAAACTGGCCACGACTGCCTGTTCCCATAATTCTACAGGGGGACGGGGGTTGTGACAGAAGGTGGTATCAGAGCTAAGCCACTGATTCAGCCACATAAGTGTTCTGCTGACACCAATTCAAAGTGTTAGGAAATAAATTACGGAACTACGTGCATAATTGTATTTTCTTGTTATGTGTTATCTGACTATTTCTTAGTTTACAGTATGAGCGACCAAGGACCATCTGACCCGTACTGTCAATTGTCTGGTTCGCCTAGAAGCGAAGGTGCCTCTTCTCAGCCTGCCCTCTCGGGGTACTCTGCTGATACGGAAGAAGGAATATTCGTGTTTAAGGCTCAATCTGAAGAGCCATTTCCTCAGAAAAAGAGAGGATGGTTCAGTAGGGGAGCACATGAGCATAGAAAGCGTATGAAAAAGTTGCAAGAACAGAGAGTGTTAGCAGCAGCTAAAAGAGAAACCGATGCTCATGCACAAGATATGCTTAATAGAAGCCTAGCTAATTTTCATATCTTAGCAACTGCTGCAGCTGACCCTAACTTGGAACAACTATTAGCACCCCAACCACAACCACCAATTCCTGACCAACCAATGGAGATAGAAAACCCTGAAAATCAAGTAGAAATGCATGATTTCAACCCGGAGGAGATACCTATGGTACCAACACCAAATCCCCTAAACCCAAATTATGACCCCTGGTGGGATGACGTTAGGGACTATGTGCAACGCTACCCGATACACGAAGATTTGCCAATGCCCAATCTAGGAGCCTACCCAGATGGACAATGAAGTGAATCAGGAAAACCAGAACGATAATATCCAGAAGGACAATAACCCGAATAATGAGAATCCGAAAAACAATAACAATGGAAACCAAGTGGATAATAGTGCTATCCAACACATAGTGGCACAAGGAATAATAGATGCGATGCCATTTATTATCCAAACTATTAAAGAAGCTGATAATAAAAGTAAGCATAGTAGTAAGCGACCAACAGAACCTGAACATAGCGTGAACAATGGACCCGTACTTCAAGCGCCCATTCCCAAAAGAAGAAGAACCGTGCCATTTGGTTGTTCTTATAAAGAATTCTGGTCTTGCAAACCAATAGAATTCTCGGGCAATGAATGACCCATTACAGCTCTACGCTGGATAGAAAAGACTGAGGTTGTTCTAAAAATAAGCAAGTGTGCTGAAGAAGATAAGATAATGTTTGCCTCAAATCTGTTTAAGAACTCAGCCTTAGAATGGTGGAACACTATCCTCCATTCGAGAGGAAGTGATAGGGTGTATAACATAGAATGGGAGGAATTTAAAAATATGGTAGAAAGGAAATTCTGCCCTCCTAATGAAAAGTAACAGATAATAAATTCCTGAACCTTAGAATGACCGGGGTAGATAGTAAGGGTTATACTACCACATTCTTTGAATATGCTAGAATAGTACCAACCCTTGCATCACCTGAGCCAGTATTAATCTCCCGTTACATCTGGGGACTGATTGGAGAGATTAGGCATGTAGTCAAGGCAGTTAGACCTCAAATCATAGAAGAAGCAGTAGAACTAGCAAACACCTTGACAGATGAATTAATCCGTACGAGGGAAGAAGACTAGAGGAGAAACCTAACCCAAAAGCTTACTCAGGAATTCCGCTATGGTAATTCCAACCGTGGTAGAAATATAGGTTCTACCTCTGCACCATACTGCAAAGCCTGCAAAAAGAAGCATTTAGGAAAATGCTCCACTTACTGCAATTTCTGCAAAGTACCAGGACACAAGGAAGAAAATTACAGGAGGAAACCTACGAATGGACTGTGTTTCAACTGTGGAGAAAAAGGTCATATCAAGCCAAATTGTCCGAAATTAGCTCCAGCTGCAAACAACAAGAACACTAAAAATGCTAGAGCATTTGTTCTAACTGTAGATGAAGACAAGATGATTCCGGACATGATAACCGGTACGTTTTTAGTTAATGATGTTTTTGCCAAAGTATTATTTTGACTCTCGTGCAAACCAAAGTTTTATTAATACTTCGTTTTGCAAACTTTTAAAACAATCATTAACTAAACTCCCACAAGAGTGTCTAGTAGAGACCGCAAATGGAGAAACCGTTAAGATTTCTGAAATCTTGCAGGGGGCAAGAATAGAAATTTTTAATCAAAATTTTTTTGTAAACCTTTACCCAATGAATCTGGCAGGATTTGATATTGTATTAGGAATGAATTGGTTAATAGCCAGTAAAGATAGTATTTTATGTGATCAAAAGTCAATTCAAGTAAATTCACCAAGGGGTGAAAAGATCACAATTAAAGGAGATAACCCATCTAGATCCACAAAATTCATCTCTATGAAGAAAACTGCAAGTTATATAAGAAAAGGATCTATAGTGTATTTGATTTCCATAATCACTAACACTAAAGGAAAAGAACTACAAGACATTCCAGTAGTGTCTCATTTTTCAGATATATTTCCAGAAGAATTGCCAGGGCTACCGCCAGATAGGGAAGTTGAATTCAGAATCTATCTGCTACCAGGGACAACACCGATTGCCAAAGCACCTTACCGTTTGGCACCCGCCGAAATGCAGGAACTGAAGAAACAGTTAGACGAATTGTTAGAAAAAGGATTCATACAGCCAAGCTCATCGCCATGGGGAGCACCAATCTTATTTGTCAAGAAGAAGGACGGATCAATGCGTATGTGCATTGACTACCGTGAATTGAACAAGGTCACGATTAAGAATCGGTACCCATTACCAAGGATCGATGATCTGTTCGATCAACTGCAATGAGCTCGATTTTTCTCTAAAATCGATTTAAGATCAGGATATCATCAATTAAAGGTACAGGAAGAGGACATTCCTAAAACCGCATTTAGAACAAGGTATGGTCATTACGAATTTACTGTCATGCCATTTGGTTTAACCAATGCCCAGCTGCATTTATGGACATGATGAACCGAATATGTAAGCCATATTTGGATAAATTCATAATTGTTTTTATTAATGATATTCTCATCTATTCTAAAAGTAAAGAGGATCATGCAAAGCATTTGCACGCACTTCTAAGTCTATTAAGAAAGGAAAAGCTTTATGCTAAGTTTTCAAAGTGCGAGTTTTGGTTAGAGCAAGTACAGTTTCTTGGACATTTAGTCAATCATGAAGGAATTCATGTGGATCCAACAAAAATCGAGGCGATTACCAAATGGAAAACCCCTGAGTCACCAACCGAGGTTAGAAGTTTCTTAGGATTGGCCGGTTATTATAGAAGATTTATTCGAGACTTTTCTAGAATAGCTATTCCCTTAACTAAGTTAACCTGTAAATCTGCTAAGTTTGAATGGGGACCAAAACAAGAAGAAGCCTTTAGAATTCTTAAGCAAAGACTAACCCATGCACTCATATTAGCGTTACCAGAAGGAACTGAAGACTTTGTAGTCTATTGTGACGCTTCTAAGTTAGGTTATGGATGTGTATTGATGCAACGTCTAAAGGTTATAGCTTACGCATCTAAACAACTTAAGAATCATGAAGAGAATTATTCAACCCATGATTTGGAATTAGGAGCCATAATTTTTGCCCTTAAGATTTGGAGACATTACCTTTATGGTAGTAAGTTTACCATTTTTACAGATCATAAGAGTTTAAGGTATGTTTTTGGTCAAAAAGAGCTGAACATGAGACAAAGACGCTGGATGGAGATTCTTAGTGATTATGATTATGATGTCCAATATCATGCAGGAAAGGCCAATGTAGTGGCTGATGCTTTAAGTCGAAAGTATCACGAAAAGCCAAAAAGGGTACGTTCTCTTAAATTAAATCTACAAGTAGATTTAAATAAACAAATTAGAAAAGCACAAGAATCAGTAATCAAGGAAGATACTGAAAAATTAAAAGGAATGATTAAGGAATTAGAACAAGGAACAGATGGAATTTGGAGATTCCATAAGAAAAGAATGTGAATACCTAAATTAGGAAACCTACGTCACCATATATTAGAATAAGCCCATAAGTCTAAGTATACGATGCATCCAGGAAATGATAAGATGTATCAGGATTTAAGAAAGAATTTCTGGTGGATAGGAATGAAAAAGGACATAGCAGCCTATGTTTCTAAATGTTTAACATGTTCGCAAGTTAAAGCTGAACATCAGAAACCCTTAGGATTGCAGCAACAGCTAGAAATGCCAGTTTGGAAATAGGAATTGATAACAATGGATTTTGTTACCAAATTACCCAAAACAAGAAAAGGTAATAATACAATCTGGGTGATTGTAGACAGACTAACTAAATCAGCTCATTTCCTACCAATGAAGGAAACTTTCAATACGGAACAATTAGCCAAATTGTATGTAAATGAAATTGTTTCATTACATGGAATTCCTTTATCAATTGTTTCTGATAGGGATAGCCGTTTTACCTCTCATTTTTGGTCAAGTTTCCAAAAAGCAATGGGAACCAAGTTAAATCTAAGCACAACTTATCATCCTCAAACGGACGGACAGAGCGAAAGGACAATTCAGACAATGGAAGACATGCTTAGAGCTTGTGTAATTGATTTCGGAGGTAATTGGGACGATCACTTACCTTTAATAGAATTTTCTTATAATAACAGTTATCACACAAGTATCAATGCTGCACCATTCGAAGCACTTTATGTACGAAAGTGCCGAACCCCAGTCTGTTGGGCAGAAATTGGGGAAAAGCAACTATCAGGACCTGAGATAGTGAAGGAAACAACCGATAAGATCATTCAAGTCAAGGAACGACTGAAAGCAGCACGTGATCGACAGAAGAGCTACGCTGATAACAGATGTAAGCCATTAGAATTCCAGGTAGGTGACAGGGTATTGTTAAAAGTCTCTCCTTGGAAAGGAGTGGTAAGATCATCAAAAGAGGGAAGCTAAGTCCCAGGTATATTGGACCTTTTGAGATTATTAAAAGAATAGGACATGTAGCTTATCAGCTACAACTGCCAGAGGAAATGGCAGGAATACATGTGTATTTCATGTATCTAATCTCAAGAAATGCTTAGCTGATGAAATACTCGTAGTACATCTTAAGGATATAGAGGTAAATGAACAGTTAAAGCTTGTAGAAAGACCTCTACAAATTGAAGACAGGAAGATTAAGAATCTCAAGCACAGGAGATTAGTTCTAGTCAAAGTGAAGTGTGACTCCAAAAAAGGACCTGAATACACATGGGAGCTTGAATCGGAAATGCAAAGGAAATATCCACACTTGTTCCAGTAGATCTTGAGGACGAGCTCTAAAACAAGGTGGGGAGGATATCACAACCCTGACATAAACCGACACCCTCGAATTAATTTCGACACCCTAATATATTTTAAAATATCCCAATATGTCCCTAAAAACACCCTATACGTGAAAACGGGCCCCGAATACCCTAAATAGTATTAAAAATAATTAAAAATTAAGTTTTAAAGTTTGTCGCGGGCCGCGTAGATTTCTTAAGAGTCTTACACGGGCCGCTAGAGATCAAGATCGTGGCGCAGCCCGGTGATGACACGTGTCATCATTGTGGCGAGTCTAGTTGGTGATCCGGATGGGCTACGCTGTTGACCAGCGTTGACGCGGGCCGCGTGATAGTGTGAATCAGGCCCTATATATAGAGGCCATCAGATTTCAGTCGAGAATTGTTCAAATCTTTCTTTCTTTCTCTCAAATCTGATAATAGGCATTATACTCGGGTCTAATACCCCCTATATAGAGGTTCTGCTCCGATGTAAATATCATAACCCCTGGAGACGTATTAGATACTCTGCCCGGTTGATCTAGGGTTCCGTAACGGCTGTCGTGGTTCTGCCCAACGTAGTCGTTGGAATGCCGTCTCGAGGAGGGTATTACTAATGTTAAAATAGGTTATTATACTAACACGTGTGCATTTGTGTAAATTATAGATTGTCACCAGGAAACCCTTACGGATAATCTAAGACATCAATGTGAGTAATCTCCTTTTTGTAAATTGTTTTTTACAAAACCTCACTTAATTAATTGTATATTAAACATTTATTGAGTATTTGTAAGGATACAATTACAGTCGGTAAATTTAGGGTTTTGTATACAAAATTTGTTACAACCTGGTAAGGAGTAACATGACCATAAGTCGGAATGACAATACCGTGGGTAGTAATTGATATGACTTGGCAACAAATGTAATTGCGGAATCGCCCTCAATACTGTACAATGATTTTTATCAAAAATTGATTGAACTGGGATTCACTCACCAGTATTTCCCACTGACAAAATATTTTTAAACGCGTTTCGGGTAACAATATGTGAAAGCCAAATAAAAGCCACCTGGACAACACTGAAGGCTTGGAAAAGTGGCAATAAAGTTACCTAAAAATAAATAGATGTTTTATTAAATAAAATAGGGTGTATCCCTATGAAAATGTGTGTACTAAAAATTTGGGTTTTACCCATGTGTTTAATATTATAAAAGTGTGGTATTTTACTCTGATAACATATTTCCTAACTACGATCCAGATGTAAATCCGCTGCCAAATTAGACAATAACCGGATACCACCGAAACTGGCCGCGACTGCCTGTTCCCATAATTGTACAGGGGACGGGGGTTGTGACACCCCCGAAGCTGTCAGATTCTTGAACAGAGTACAGCGGGTCGTGGACAACAATTTCTCGATGTTGAAGAACCATAACTTTGTTTTCGGTAGGATTGGTTTTGCTATTCAAAAGAGGTTACAACGTAACTTGTTGACAGTCTCTACTGTAATTTCCTTATGGTTTGAAATATAAAAATAAAAGGAATATTGGATTTTAATAATCTCAACTATACGCCGTTGGCCACCAACCGTTCTAACTTCAAAATTAAGCATTGGCAGTCCCAACTATTAACATATTGGACTCCAATGGATCTTGAATAATAGAACCGTAACGTCGTTAGTCTCTGGTCGCGGCACTACAACAAAAATGGCTTTTTAGGACCTTTTCGGTGGGACGCTTGTAAAAGAGGGTCCTAAAAAACTATTTTATAGGACTAGTGAACTTTCAGGTCCTTTTATAATATACTCTACTAAACCGGTGTCCTAAAAAACTATTTAATAGGATGTATGATTTTTTGGGGTCCTATTATCATATAATTTAATAGGACACTTAAAATGTAGATCCTAATAAAGTACTTTATAAGACATTTAATTGTTAGTGTCCTATTATATGGTACTATATTAGAACACTTGATCATCTGGGGTCCTATTATAATATAAATCAATAGGACACGTTGTAATTAAGTCATAAATGTCCGTGTTATAGGACCCTTTCTAGTCGAAGTCATATTAGAACTTAACTTAATAGGACACTTGACAGTTGAGTCTTATAACTTTAAACTTTATAGGACGCTTAACCATTGTGGTGTTATTATAATACACCGTAATAGGACACTTGATATTTGAGTCATAAAACATTAGTTTTATAGGACGCTTATTCGTTAGAGTTTTATTATAATATAACTTAAAAATGTGTGACCAAAGGTTAAACTTATTACATCTTTAAAAAATTCCCACCAAAATATTTTATCCTAAAACATAGACTTAACCCCAAAATATTCGTCCTAAAACTTCTCCAAAAAACAATTCATTCCAAAACTTAAATTTCCCCCCTAAAATATTTCCTCCAAAACTTAAATTCCCCCCCAAAATATCTCATTCAAAATTTCCCTCTCAAATAGTATTAAACTTAAATTTCCCCCCAAAATATCTCATTCAAAATTTCCCTCTCAAATAGTATTCTCGTTTAAAAAATCACATTATTTAATATTAGAAAACAAAAAAATTTATTACATATTTAAAATTAAAAAATTAAATATTATAGATTGTAAACCATATTTGTTATCTTCTAAATAATATGTTAATGTATGCATATTAGTTACGTTTATATACGTTTGTAATGTATGCATATTAGCATGGGTGTCGAATTTCTTGTACGGACTTGTTTTTGGTACCCATTTTTTGGCGTTTTGAGTACTGGTACTTTCGATCGGTTCGTTACTTACCGAATTTTACTTTCAAATAAAAGTACCATACAGTATCGTACCAAACATTTTCGATACCAGTACTTGTACCCATTTCGGTATCGGTATTTTCGGTACCAGAATGTTCGGTACAGGTACCAAGCTCATCCCTAATCACAGATGTGTTAATATACCATATTGGGCCTTAATAGATCATAATGGCCAATATTGGGTCATATATGTATTAATGAACCATGTTGAGCCTTAATGGATCACAACTGATAATAGTAGATCAAACATGCCTTAGTGGATAATATGGGGCCTAAATGGATCACAATGGCCAATAGTGGATCATACATGTTTTAATGAACCTTATTGAGCCTTAGTGAATCACAATGGCTAATACTGGATCATACATGTCTTAAAAGACTATATGGGTCTTATTGGATCATAATGACAAATAGGGATCATATATGCGTTAATGAACCATATTACGATTTAATGGGTCATAATGGACAATAGTAGATGATAGATGTCTTAATTAACCATATTGGGTCTTAATGGATCACAATGGACACTTGTAGATCAAAATGTGTTAATGGCCCATATTAGGTCTAAATGAATAACAATGGCCAGTAATGGATCATACATGTCTTAACGGACCAAATTGGGCCTTAATAGATCACAATGGCCAATAATAGATCATAGATGTCTTAATCAACCATATTGGGCCTATACGGATCACAATGGACACTAGTAGAAACATGTCTTAATAGACTATATTGGGGCTAAATGGATTACAATGCCCAATAGTAGATCATATATCTCTTAATGGACCGTATAAGGCCTCAATGGATCATAATAACCAATACTATATCATATATGTGTTAAATGGACCACTGATGAATCACACGGACACTAGTAGATTAAACATGTATTAATGAAACATATTGAGCCTTAATGGATCACAATGGTCAATAAAAGTTCATATATGTTTTAATGGACCATATTGGGCTTTAATGGATCACAATGGCCGATAGTAGATCATATATGTCTTAATGAACCATATTGGGCCTTAATGAATCACAACGCGACTGCAGGAACGCACCGGCAACAAAACGGGAGCATCAAACATGCGTATTAACTTAAAAGACGAAATATTATGACATATTTAGCTTTGTTTTCCAATTTTATTATCCATAGTTGAAAACGGATTGCAAAACAGACAAGAAACGACGAACAAGTCAATTTACGCATTTTTAACAATCGACAAGATATACGCGCCCAATATCGATTTCCAACGTAGTTTCGGAGTGTTTTCGACTTAATCTATTATTTTGTGACATATTACGACGTTCGGGTTCATAAAATTGGGCCTCATGAGCGTATTGGGCCGTTAAAAAAGCTAACCGGCCCTGGGCCCAACCCATTAAACAAAACCGTATATAAAGCATATTATAACCTCAAAACCCTAACCCCCTCAATCTTTCTTCAGCCACACCCCCTCACGGGTTCTCTGCCTTCCCTCACTCAACTCCGGTCACCGGAGTTAACGTCCGGCCGGTTTCACCGGTGCTCTCCGTTCTCCGACAAGCACCCCCCACGCCACAACCACCTGTTACACCTCTAACCCTCACACCGCCCACACAACACCCCCTGCTCTCGATTATACGGCCAACCACCACCCTCGGGTGGTGGCTCACGGTGGCGTACGGCGCGACAAATAGATCAGAAAGGAGAGAGAGACCGCTGACTTTCCGGCGCTGGTTTTCAAACCGACGAAAAACACCACTCTCTCTCTCGTTCCTTATTTTCCGGCGACTACAACGGTGACGATGATGTGATGCTGTACAGATGAGGATGAGGATGTTGATTGAGGGTGAAAGGTGACAGTGATAGTGGGTGACTGGTGACGCATGTCCGACGGAGGCGACAGTAGCCGCCGGAGTTCTGGTAAAGTTCCAACTTCTCATTTTTTTCTTTCTTCAAATGCTTTGTAGAACCACCATCTCTGGGCCGTGTTGGTTTCGTTGTAGGTGGTAGTGTTGTGCGACCGGGGGGTGTCGATGGTGACGACAGTAGGCGGCAGTGGGCGGAAATTAACGACAGTGGTGGCGTGACGTGATGGCAGTGGTGGTGGGTATTCATGGTCAAAATGTTCGGGTCTGGTTCGCGTTCAGATTCGATTCTATTCTAGTACGGGTTTCGTTTGGATTGGAGTCGGTTTTAAACTCATCGGTTCAAGTGTGATGTTTGGTTTCAGTTTCAGTCACGGGTCGAGATACGGGTTCGAGTTAGCGGGTCAGACCCCGATCAACGTCAGGGAAAACCGAGTCGACTCAGTCAACACCCGAGCCAACTCGGGTCAACAGACGGTCAACGCATTCAAAACTTAGTCAAATGAAGATCCGGTAACATTTTAACTTTTTTCGAAATTTAGATTAGATTTTAAAGATTTTAGATTTTAGATTTATTCACGACCGAGCTCGAACCAACTCTTTTATAATTTAGTTACTTTTGATACGTTTGACGAAAAATTATGCATATAGTGTTATATTGTTGAAATATTGTTGACTTTTGAAAAATATATCGACACTCAGATTGTTGGGATCGTCCAAAAACAAGATGAAACTCTGTTCGTTTTTTCGGTAAAACTCCAAAATACAAAACTTAATTCTATTGTTTAAACAACACTTATTGAAATTCGAGCTTTTCTTATAGCATAAATAAGAAGACGTATTTATTTTTACGACGCTATAAGTTAACGAAAACCGATATTTAATCTAAAATAGATATAATTATTTATATTTGTTTCAAACGCCCAAACCTCGGAAACTTCCACAACAAAACCATAATTAGTTATATTTCGTTTAAACGTCGTTATTCGTATAATATATTTTTTTAAAATAAATATAATTATTTATATTTATTTCAAATGTCGTTTATATTTACAAATATAATTGTTTTATATTTCAAACGACGGAATCCATAATTTATATATTCCAAACATTTAGTATACAGTAATCCGAGCGTCTTTATAACATAAATATAATAGTCTATATTTATTTCAAATATCGCGAATTCGAATGTTTATTTCACACGTCAACTTTAATCGCTTTTGTGGAACTATATTCATTTCATGTGTCACTATATAGGTGCATCCATCGCATGGCCCTATCCATTCATCTCGGTATGTATTTATTAAACTTGTGAGACAAATAATTTTAATATCATGGAACTTAATGCTTATACATGGATGGTTTATTTGTAGGTAGTTCATGAGGATTGAGGACGCGTGATGACTCAAGATTTTATGCTTCTTATTTCTTTAACTACTTTTAATTTCTTTGTTAAATGTTAAGACTTTATGTTAGATAATGTTATAACTTATTTATGGTTAGTGTTTTTGTTATGAACATGGTTATTTGAAATATAATGAAGTTTTATTTCTTTTATTAGTTGATGTTATACGATAACTATTTAGGATGTTATATGTGATGGTCTGTTTATAAAATTGGTTTTATAATCTTATTTGAGATATTAGGACCATTTTCTTAATATTAAAGTAGCTATAACGTCATAAGGGTTCTATAAATTAATTTTGAAGGACGCATGTATGTGTATCAAAAGATTAAAAGTAGTTAATCACATATTAGAACATTGTAATAGTGTCCTAATATGTTCTTTTTATGACGCTATTTAAGTTGTCTATAGACATATTATGGGACCATAAAATTGGATCCATAATCTTATTTGGTATATTAGGACCCTTTTCTTGGTACTAAATTATCTATAATGTTACACTATAAGGGTCCTATCAATTAATTTTTAAGGACGCTTTTAAGTGTATCAAAAGATAAAAAGTATGTAAGCACATGTTAGAACATCGTAAAAGTGTCCTAATATGTTTTTATTAGGATACTATTTTGGTTGTTCAAACACATTACGCGACCATAAAATTGGTTTCATAATCTTATTTGAGATGTTAGGACGCTTCTTTACTTCCGGGACTTATTACGACCCCTTTACATGAAACGCTTTTACCGTTGGTCCTATTAAATGAAAGGTCCTATAAAATAACATTTTAGGACGCTTTTGCGCGTACTAAAAACCCAGTTTTCTTGTAGTGCGGGAAAAACGTTTTTGGCCAGAAAAAAGGTTTCTAAAGGTTCGATCTATGGTTACAAAGAGGTTTGTGACGAAAATGTTGAGTTTTCTGGCCAAAAAGTTGAGTTTTCCGGCCATAAAGAAGTTTTCCGGCGACATCAATAATTGGGGCTTTTACTAGAAAAAGGTTCATAAAGGTCCATAATAAGGTTACAAAGAGGTTTGGGACGAAAATACCGAGTTTTTCCGGCCAAAAAGGGATTTTCCGGTCAAAAATGTTTTTCCGGCGATGAGAAACTAACGGAGTTAAGGTTCTGTTAGTCAGGGTCCGGTCAATATGTTAATAGTAGGGACTGCCAGTGGTTATTATTGAAGTTGGGACTGTTGGCGGCTGACGACGAATAGTTGGGGTTATTAAAATTACTCCAAAAATAAAATAACTGTAAAGAATTTTTAGTAATATAATAACACATACTAAATTTTACTTGTATTATTTCCGTAAAATTATCAAGATTACGAAATTATATCTCGTTTTGTAGCAGCTAAACAAATAACATTATTAGACAATTATTAGACAAATAACTGTGGAATTAACCTAGGACTTGCAGTAAGTAAATAAATGTTTTTTTAACTGCTAAAATTACACAAAATTTGTCTTTTTGGTAGGGTTTGAACCCTTGACCTTAAGGGGAGTAACACCTTAACTCTAAGGTTGGGGGTGTGGTTTAAAGCCCGTAGGGGCTTTATAGTCCCACGTCAGATCCACATAAGCGTCATGTCATATAGGGGACTTTAAAGGTCATCACTTTAACTTGCATGTAATGGTTTAAATCCCTCTATTAAACAAAATACAAAAAAAAAACAATAAATAGAAAAAGATTTGATTGGTTGAAAAGAATGAGCCCCACCTGTTTTTCCCTTTAATGCTCGTTATTGCAATGGAGCTCTCTCCATAGCGCCCCTCCTTTGGCTCTTGGGGGTGACTATGGGGCGCTAAAATGGCTGATTTCGCCAGACACCCACCCCAGTAGATATATGTTGCATCTTGAAAATACTGAGTGTATGTGGAAAAACTGGTTGGTAGTTGTAATTAACCCAGGAGTTGCAATAAGTGTTTGGATATCTTTCTATTTATACCTTGTAACATTTATAAATCATCCGGTAAACCAAATCTTACGTCAGTTTTAGTTGACTATTAATGTTGTAGTTATTGGGTGAGCCTGAAATGAAAAAGTTTATAACAAAAACATATGGATATTCAGGTCAACACAGGAGATCATCAAGACATAGGCGTTTCTATGGGTGAAGGAACAAGTCAGAGTTTAAATTATTAGATTCGTACAATTATGTATATTTAATTTAACCTATAAATTATTTCTTAGCTTGATAAATGGTATCTCTAGTGCTTGTCCTATAGGCTCTATAGCACCTTGCTAAGAGTTTTTTCTTTATAAAATTTCGCCACCATTCAAAAAAAAAAAAAAAAAAAACTAGTGTTATATCAATGTCAAGCATATATCATATAATAAAAGTACGTATGGTTAGACTTGATGACATTTGTTTCATAGTTTTACAGATTCTTCATCCTTGTTAGCTATATGCATTTGTCTTAATGCTTGATGGTTCGATTATAATATCTATTCTAATAGTAACCAATATAATTTGTTTAATCTCATACAAGTTTGCAATCCACAACTCATGACTTTATTATGGTAGAAAACTTTTGAGTAGCTAGTCACCAATCCTTGAATGTCTATTACTTTAATACGCTTAATTGTAAAGTTATTTTTCCATTTACAATCAAAATGTGATATATTTAAGGTAAGACGTTTCTGAAGACCTTAATCTTGAATTCAGAAGATATTATATTAAACTTTCTGAAGACCTTAATCTAGAATTCAGAAGATATTATATTAAACTGGTTGTAAATAGTTTGTTATAAATAATTCTTGGTGAATTATTTATTGGGTATTTTATATTTTTATTAGGAATAATTTTTAGTTAGAATTAGTAGATTTATCTAGTTGGTTATTTTATTAATTAAATAGAGTTTGAGTTTGATTAGCATTAGAATAAGTTTAGTATAAATAGATGATTAGGGTCATTGTAATTAGTGTGCTTTCATTGATCAATAATGTACGAGTCAAACAAATTCGTTCATCTGGTGTTTGATCAAAAGCCTGATTTTCATAACAATTCATATGTTCAATGTATCTCATATAAACAATGTGAAATTTACAAAAGTTTCACATTTCGGTTTCTCATGTCTTTTTGGCTCACATACACAAAATGAATAATAACCAAAAGAGTTAACTGCCAAAATGGTCCCTGAGCTTTGGCCAGTTTTGCCATTTTAGTCCAAAACTCAACTTTTGATCTGAGTCCCTGTGCTTTTAATTTTGTTGCCATTTTTATCAAAAAGCAAAATCTGGTCAGATTTTTCAGTTAACATGCAGTTTTTTTGTCTTTTTCCTCCATTTTAATGAAGGGTGAAATGGTCAGATTTTTTTAATTTGTTATAAAAAACGTTAAAAGACCATTTACCCTTCATTAAAGGAGAAGAAAAAAGACAAAAAAAAAAAAAAAAAAAAAAAACTGGATGTGAACTGAAAAATCTGATCAGATTTTGATTTTGGATGAAAATGACAAAAAAAAAAAAAAATGAAACCATAAAGACCCAGATCCAAAAGCTTTAAGTTTTTGACTAAAGTGACCAAATCTTATGGACCATTTTGCCAGTTTACTCTAATCAAAATAGACAAATTTATTTCAACCATTTCAATATTAGTTTACACCACTACGCACGAATTCTTCTAGTTACATCGAAAACCACTTTTCTACATTCTAATTGTGGGCTTCCCATGTGTATGCTTCGTTTGACAAACTCTAATCATATGTTCTTGACTCATGTTTGTTTTTAGTATACCCGGTGTGTTAGTGAGGCATTTGAATCAGTTCATCTTCATGGCATTCCCTTATGCCAATTTCCAGCTTTTCGTGCCATGATGATGGTAATACATCGCAACATTGTCGTCTAGGCGCCAACAACTGTTTCACAAAACCCAAAATGTTATAGGGGTTCTTTTGATAATATATTATTTTTGAAGCAAAAAAAAAATATATACATTTTTGCAAATAGTATTTGCTATTACGAGTCCTACTATTTAGAGGTTATACACTAAGGTTCTAAAATAGTAAAATGACGGCTTCTTGTGAAAGGTACAACTTATTATACATAGGGCTCAACAACATGCAACATTGTTGCATACTTAAAATAGAACATCCACAACTGATGATTGCCCTTTACTTTCTTGTTTTTGTCTTTTTTTTTTTTTTTTTTTTTGAGGGACGAATCTGAGCGATACAGGGCTGAATCTTAGTGGATCGTGACAGCAAGACCATTCTGTCACTTACAATACTCCGTCGCGTATTTAGATTGCTCTTTACTTGACTAACTTTGTCAAATAAAGACTTAAACTTCTAGCTTATGGCAAAAACAACCCACTTTTAGGAATTTGTTTCAAAATGGTCAAAAAAAAAATGGATACTTTGTTTTTATGTTCATAGTTCATAAGCGTGTTTACCTGTTTCATGTCAAGATTAAACTTTGGAGCATGCACTTTGATCATTTCAATTCCCCTTGGAGATCCAAGATTGGATGTGCAATTCGCAGGCTCCACAATTTTGTAAATGCTTACGGTTTGATCTCCCTCGAGAATAGTCTTGTTCATATGAAATGCAACCGGTCTTCTACAAGGATCCTTATTGTGTTCCCTCATGTCGAAACTAAATAGTGTGTGCAATACGCCACCTTTTTTCCACGGCCTAAATGTTGCAGGGACACGAAGAACATCTGGCAAGAGTATGTGGCTTCCAAACACTTCGACAGCGTAGCCCCATGAGATTGAAATTGTCCAAGAAAACCAACGGTCGTAGCAAACTGTTTGTTGTAAGATCCTATGAGGATCTAGTTCTGCGGCTTTGTACAGATGGCGCATAGCATCTCTATTTGTCATTTTTGGAAAGATCGGGTCCAAGTAATCTGGATGGTGAAGAGATACCAATGGTGCCATTGGATGTGCTGCTAGTACTCCAAACGGATCTCCGCTCATATCCATCTAGATAATTTTTTTGTTTATTAGAAATAACTTTAACAGAAACCATATCAAAAACAAAAATCTAAGTAGACAACATTAATAGTCAAGACACGTGAAGGGTGGTCACAGTCTGGTTCAGTCGTTTTGACAAAAACTCTAGACCAAATTATTAACAAGAAACCACACCTGGCAGATGTTAACAGTTTGGTGTATTAACAAACCAGATTTGGTTAAAGAACGCTAAACGACTGGTTCGAAGTTTCGAACCATTGGCCAAATTGGTAAGTTTTTGGAAAGCCGAAAAGCTACCACAGTCGGACAGCTCACTGAACATCATAGATATAAACTAGGTCAAACCATCCGACTTGTTTGGTTTAAGTGGTTCAAATAGGGGTGTTCAATGACTCAAGGGTTACTCAACGACTTGTTTGGTTTAAGTGGTTCAAATAGAGGTGTTCAATGAGTCAAGGGTTACACGAGCTTATCGATTCAAATTATTCGAATTTTGGAGCTAAATTTAAATTCAAATCAGATTCGTAAAAATCGATTTAAATTCAAAAGTTTCGGCCCGAATTCATGTTTATTTTTATTTGATTTTATGAAAAAAAAAAGTTATAGTATAATTTAAAAAGTTCATAACTCTAAACGTATATAAAAAAATTATGAATATAAATATACAATTTAAATTGGTTGCTAATTTGATATGAAAACGAACTGAGATCAATTTTCGAGGTTTGAGATCGATTTGAATACTAAACTTCTCTAAGTCTGTCAGTTTTAACAATTTATGAACACTTGATGAATCGTACCTAAAAAAGCTTGAGGGGTCAAGTATGTGTCTAAAAGAACTTGAGGGACCAAATATGCATATTTAAAAACTTGAGGTCAAATTATAAATGCCTAAATCTTCCTATAGATACCTGATGAAAACCAGGTTCTCTGGTAATCCCAACTCCAAGTTCAGCCAAACACGATGAAATCCTCCCATCACTTCCATACAAATGATGATATCTCTCCAAACACGAATCTAATACCTTCGCCAATGTTTTCGCCAGCGGATAACTGATCGCGAATCCAGCTCCGCCAAACGCCATCGAAAATGAGAAGAACCGGTTCTGTATAAAGCTCTCTGAGTTTGACCCGATGAAATACGGCAGTTCATGATCGTATTTCGATAGCGTCTTCACCAGATTTTCATGGAAGAAGACTGTGTCATCGTCCCCAAACACGAACCATCTGAATATTTAACAAAACCGATCATTAATATTTTTTTGTTTTATTTTCAAAACGGACAACTCACACACATCTAAACATATTTCAATAATCACACAAAGATCCACCACTTGATTAGAACCGGAAATTAAAAAAGAAACGCTTTTACTACACATTTTAATGCCGTAAAACCACGCAAAACTACAAGCAGTCGTTTGGTAAGTATGGTTGTACAAGCAGTCGTTTGGTAAGTATGGTTGTAAGAATCGTCAGACGCTAGTCAGCCGGTGATGTACCACCGACTAACAATTAATCGGGATTAATCCGGATTCATCAGGTTGAGATTTTAAATGTAATTTTCAGTTTTATTATGTATACACACACATTTTTTAATGTATTTTTTCAAGTAAGACCTATTTTAACACCATATTCGACCCATATTTTCAAATAAATATTATTAATTGCCGGAATTTACAGGTTTTAGTCAAGATCCTTGCCTAAATTTGGCCAGAATCGCTAGACTACCAACGATTTTTGGCCAATTAGGATTGAATTTGGCCACTGTTGACCGCCTACTGATTAATTGACCGATTATAAAAAAAAAATACTCGATGAATCTGAGACTAGCAATTAATCGGCGCCGAATCAGAGGCTAGTCGGGATTTTTACAACCATGTTGGTAAAAGAATATAAAATATAAATTAACCACTTAAACAATTTTTAATAATAATTATATAGCAATTGATCAATAATTGTTTTATTTATTTTTACAACACTCAGCTCACACACACTCTAGACATATTTTCAAATCTACACAAATATCTACGACAAAAAAAAAAAAAAAAAAAAAAAAAAAAAACTTTTACTACAGACGTTGTTACACAAATATCTACGGAAAAAACACTTTTACTACGTACCTTAAATAGTAACATGAAACAATTTTGAATAATAATTAAGAATAATTTTGAATATTTTTAATATACCTGACGTTAGAATGGTTTAATGCTACCGTTTCTTTGACGACCCTAGCAACACGTATGGCTGACCGGAGACCACCGCGCCATGTATACCGAAACCGGGAAGTATCATCGGATATACAAACCGGCGGCAGGATCTCATCCTCGGACAGTACGGTGTTGTTGTCATTGTTGTTGTTGTTGTTGTTATTCAATCCAACATCAAGAAAAACACACCCTCGCATCTTATCAGGCTTCCACCACATCTTGACGTATTCTTTGCGTGTCGGCCACGCTTTCGCATTCGACGCGATCCCAAACACGACGTGATCAAGCGAAGTAGGAGACGAGAACACATCGCCACCTAGCAACAAGATTCTAGTGCTTGGCAACGTAGAAAAAGTCGAAAACGACGAAAAGGATGAGAACACGAGATAAAGGATCAAACCAAGAGATGAAGAGATGAAAATGAGGTTTATGAGTCTAGAATTGATATGAGTTTTGAAAAAAGATTGACAAGTCTTCATGGTTGGTTGAAAGATTTAGATTTAGATGTAGATTTAGTTTGAGATGTGTGAAAATAAAAGGGTTAGATTTTATAAATAAGATGAATTAGAGGCGTAAGTTATGGGGTGCAGGTGAGGTGTTAGAGAAAATGAGAAATAGAAGTAGAATTGAAGGTAGACTAGAGGAGACTTTGTGGAAAATTTGGAAGGAAATTGAGAGAGTTAGGCAACCAAAAGTGGGATTTAATAGGATGGATATATGGGACAGGTGGTAAATGTTGATGACCAAGAAAAGTCAACTCAGAAAGAAAAACCTTTAAGTGTATTTATAGTAATATACATAAGTTTCATCTCTATTTTTAAACTTTGCTTAAAATAAACTTTCGTTTATAAAAATGTTATTAAAGTGGTAAAACACTAGATTAGTATAACTGATGTTTTTCAGAGGTACCCCAGTTGGTCAGGAGGTTTTCCACTAAGTGGTTTCCTCCTGAGGAGGTCTCAGGTTCGATTTCTACTAAGTGCAAAATTATGTAAATATGGGAGAACACCTATGGGAGGGATTTGAACTTAAGGTGAGGGGTTTAAACAGCATATGCTAGCCCTTTGGAGTCAGCTAGAAATCCAGTTTGCCGTTAAAAAAAATGTAATGTAATATGCTATGCTATTTTATTTGGCTAAAAGAGACGGATAAAGTATACTAGTGCCTTTTCACCAAATAATTAATGTTGATTTTATTTATTTATTTATTTATTTTAAAAATACTAAGGCATTCATTAAATGATCACTTAAGAGCTCTTTGATAGTTAATATTTTATAAATTTTGTGATACTGTTACATTTGTTTTTTAATGAAGGTATATTCATTAAATGACAATCTGCTTTTGTTTGATTGTTGTGCTAGACGATTTTTTATTTGGGAAAAATAATTATATAATTGTTTTTTAAAAGGCGATTTTTTATCCTTTCACATGTGATACTTGAATCCAATATCTTCTCAAACCTAGGTGTTTCTTTAAGTTGTCTTTGCTAATAGCTACCAACCCATTGGTAACGACTAACGACTAGTAAAAATAACAACTAGCTTCATATTCTGTTTTTATGAAAAAATAACAGTATATTCTAATAAACTGTCACTGTGAAAATTCCGTTATTTGTAACTTCTCAAAAATAAATTTCAATGTTTCATAACCAATAAGAATTGTTGTGAATTTAGGTTAAGAGATACATAAATTTGGTGGATATTTTATTAGTAGGTTATCACCAAAGACGGTATAGAAAGTTATTTATATGCATAATAATATTAGAGTTATACTAAGCATACTCCTTTATACAACAAATGCTAATTTCAGCTATGAGATAAAAACATAGTTATAAAGTTATAAATCATTTTATATAGTTATGTAGTTAACACAATTTTAGACTGGAACTACATGTTTTAGAATAGTAGAAATGACATCGTCTTTAATAATGCAAAACTTTCGGTAATGAGAACGGTGATATTAATCAAGGAAGACGCGTTTTGTGGGTAAAAAATAGATCTCCATATGGTAGTCTAGATTGGGTAGATGGTGTGATTTTAATATCCGAGAAGTGATCATGTAAGTGTCTCTCTTTCGTTTTGTTTTGGGACTCCAGCTTTTTGTTGGCCCCTTTCTTCTATATTTGAATTTTAATATAGTCGCCGTTCGAAAAAAAAAAAAAAAAAAGAATGTATATCCTTTAATAAAATCCAATAAGTTATTTTTTTTAGGAAAACAATCATTACGAAAATAATAAAACTAAAATCCACATAATGGTAAAGTTAATCTAGTATAATATTATCTCATAAAATATTAAAATTGACCTGGTATAATATTTAAAATGTCGTCATAAAATATTAAAATTGACCTGGTATAATATTTAAGATGATATCGTCAAATTGGAAAAGGATTTGAGTAAAAACCAATTTTACATTTAATGAGCTCTGATTAAACTCTCATTATAGAATATAATATAATTTTTAATTCTAAGAAAATACATGACGTGTTTTTAAGAACTATACTAATATTAATATAACTTTTATACACACATTTTTTTTTCAAATACTGTTAAGATACTCTCATGTTAGTTCCCTTAATCCCATGGAAGCATTTAATTTAATATGAATAAATATTGTAAAGTATAAGTTACATTATAAAATCACATTAAAAGGAAACAACCTTTACAAGAAAAGTTTAAAGGCATCAGGCATTGTAGATCTATGAATATTCCACATTAAGAAAAAAAAATAATACTTTCATAAGTAACTAACCTATTGACGTATTTTGCTATTAAATTTTATCTTTATAATGTATAACGATTTCATTAACTATTCGAATAATTCCTGCTAGTAAAAATTAATGCTAGATGGCTTTGGTGTATTGATGAACAATTGAACATCATAAGTTATACAACACATATTAATAATGTATTAAAAGGTCTGTTATTAGTTTGTTGTGTAATGAAGACATCAATACATATAATAAATATATGTGACATTTTTTTATATGAGTTTTCAGAAAAGCTCTTAACCACTTGACAAAACCTTATCGTCTCCAAGAGTTCTCATTTTAAGTATATGTTTGACAAAATGGTTGGAACCAAATAATAAAACTGACAAAATGGTTGGAACCAAATAATAAAACTGCGATTAGAGTTGGAAACTTGGAATCAAACAAGTTCGAGTTCTTTATAAAGAAAATTTACTTGCTTATATCTTTCTAAAATTAAATTACAACTTTTAATAGTAAAAAATAAGTATTTGATATAAAGTTTTTAAGTTGCCAAAATTCTGAGTTTTGGTTTTTTTGGTAAGATTGTGGGGTGTAGAGGGTGGGTTGAGGCGGCGGTTTGTCTTTAACACTAGCTACACCATACCAGGCAAGCGTTGGGCATGACGTTGCCCCTTTGACGTGGGGATTGAGCCTGGCGTGGGGCGGGGGGGAGGGGGCTGTGTGACATGATTGCCTTTGGTTGGTTGGTTCGTACTAATCGTTGAGGTAGCCGTTGCCAAACAAAAAAAAGTCAACATGGTTGGCCACGACAAGCTAAGTCACGCCACACCCCATCCCTTGTTTTTGAGTGTTACCTTGTGGATCCCACGCTCGTCACATGTCAAACAATGCCCTCAACCTAATCCTCTTCACACCTCATAGTCTAACCGTAGTGGCGACTTTATAGGGGTTGGTGTTGATCTAACATGAAAATGAAGATATATATAGATATGACACGAGTATTTAGATCTTGATTTAGTTGATTTTGACAAAAAGTAACACTAACTATAGAGATATAATGTTTGAATTGGTTTCATTACTGTTTATATCCACTCACAATTTGCTCGTAAAATATTGAAGATACACATCAAATGGTAAAGAGATTTCAACGCATACCAACGCCATTATAAATAGGTTCAATGGTTGGAATTAAGCATGACAATCTTGACCCAAAGGTACGGGCATGGGTTAATTTGGACTTTTAATAAACTGCTCTCGGTTGATTTGGGTTATTTAATATTTTTTTATTTATAAAATGACATAAAAATAAAAGGATGAATGATCATTAGCCTTGGGCTCATAATCGGCACCTTGTTGTTGAAGCCTCGGGAGGGGAAGGCTTCTCTCTATCTCCTCGTCACGGGGCACTCCTCTTTTTCAAGGGGGTTGACTAAGTTTCTTTATGGGTATACTATTGATATCGCAAGTTAAAGAGGGAGCGTAATGTAAGAAATTTTAGTGAAAATGAGTTTTTCGTTAAATATTTTGGACATCAATAATATTTATATATGTGTTGTGTAAATAATTATTTATGGTTAGTGTTCAAACTATGTCCAAATAGAGCTAAGATGAATGAGATATCGAAGCTTGAAGTTGTATTTTGGAACAAACAAAGATGATTAAAATGGATTAGTTTTGTCAACTTGTCTCACATAGGTGGGATGTGTTATAAGGAGGAGCACTCCTTGTATGTTGTTTCCTTAAAGACAAACACTAGTAGGGACCCTAAAGGGTGCGGAGCACCCTTAATCGTGCACATATGCGCGTGTGCCGTGGGCTATAAGCCCTATGTAGTGCACTTTGAACTTCGCACATCGCCTTTGTATTTTTGTCTATGAGCGCGTGGTCAGATACATGGCGGGTCCGCTTATGGCGCACCCTTGGGTGGCGTAGGCGGATGCCATGGCATGTCGATGCGGCGCGAGCTCCTTAAGCACATGGCGCACGTCATTGGCTAGGGCGGAGAGTGCAGGTGGCGCACGAGTATGGACGGTGCATGACCAGGTGGCGTCCTGGTATGCGGAGTGGCATCCGTGTGGCGCACGACTCCTTGTAGGCGCGGGTCTGACTGTGGTACGCCTTTGTACGCGCGATACGGTTCAGCCAGTCAATTCGGTCTTCACCGGTTACTAGAATGTCATGAATTTACATGACAGTTACATTTGACCACTTTAATTCTGTTTTAATACAATTGAAACATATTTATTACAAGATTGATTACCTTGTAATTAAAACATTAATTATAATTAAATCTTGTCTATTATAAGATTTATTGCCTCGTTAAGTAGAGAATTAAAGGCAAGGATTGTTTCAATTTTGTGAATGTGTATATATATGAACCTTGGGTTCATAGTTTGGAGATACGAGATGAGAGGATCTCATAAAACAAATAGAAACATTCACAACATATTTTAGAGGAGTACTCTAAAATATATACAACTACAACTTCGTTTCATGATTTTCCAATAACACCAAATTAAACCGGTGTAATCTCGGGCGTGAGAGTCATCTCCGGCAGTACAATCACTGCTTCGGTTGTTGTATCTTGGAAACAGACCGTCTGAGAGGAGGCGCGGAATCTGTTTTAAGGGCCCCGTGTTTAACACGATCCTCAACCAAAACCGTCAACGACAGTTTGTTCATTCTTGCAACGGAGGTTTATTGAAGATGGTGCGGTTGAAGTTCTTCCAAAGATGTTGGCTTGAATCAAGATTGGTACAATTATTTTGTATTTTATTTTCGTTCATTTGGTTTATGTAACCAGTATTGTACTTGATGAATTTCCCACAAATAACAAGAGTCTCGTTATTATTTATTTTATTAATATTTTTAATAAAAGTGAACCTAGTTCCTACAATCTTAAAACAGACTTTCGTGAAGATTGTTGCTACAATCTTAAATCACTTCTATACGAGGATTTAGGTTCACGAAAGTTAAAATATTTAAATGAATTTTTTGTTAAAATCCTGTAAATATTTTTTGGGAAATAATATGTAGTACAAACGAGTCGGATTAATTTTATGATTGGAGTACAATCTTTAATCCGAATATCGTGTTACAAAAATGATCATTTTGATTCAAGTTTTGGAGTTTCATGGCTTGTGTTCATGTTTTGATAAACTAAACCATATACAAAATAAAATGTATTTCAATATGTTTTGAAATACTAAATTTTCTAATGAGCGTATTAGAAAATTTTATTTTGTAACCCCTTAGAAAAGTGTTTGTAACGTTTAATATATTTTTAATAAGCTTTTAGTAACCATAATTGATATTAATGTTGGTTTTAAAAGTCTTGAAATATATTAATTTTCTAATAAGCATGTCACAACCCCCGATCCCTGATCCCCGGGAACGGGCGGCCGCGAGCCAGTTTCGGTGGTATCACATTTATTCAATTTGGCAGCGGAAATATTCATCAGGACCGTAGTTAGGAAATATGTTATCAGAGTAAACCACCACATTTTATAAAATTAAACACATGGGTAAAACCCAAGTTTTCAGTACACACTTTTATAGGAATAAATCCTGTTTTATTTAACAAAACATCTATTTTATTCTTAGGTAACTTTATTGCCACTTTTCTAAGCCTTCAGTGCTGTCCAGCTGGCTTCTATTTGGCTTTCACATTTTGTTACCTGAAACGCGTTTTAAAAACATTTTGTCAGTGGGAAATGCTGGTGAGTGAATCCCAGTTAAATCAAGTTTATATAAAAAGTCACAGTGAACAGTATTGAGGGTGATCCCATAATTACATTTGTTTCCAAGTTATATCAATTATCACCCGTCGGTACTATCAGACCTGACTTGTGGAAATGTTACTCCTTGACCAGGTGGTAACAAATTTTGTATACAAAACCCCAACGTACCCATGATAATTGTATTCTTACAAATACTCAATAACTGTTATTCGCATGAAAAGGTATTTAAGGTTTTGTAAAAACAATTAACAAAAAGATTTACAAAAAGTGGATCAACTCACATTGCTGTCTTAGATTACTCTTTAGGGTTTCCTGGTGAAAATCTATAAATTACACAAATGCACGTGTGTTAGTATAATAACCCATTTTAACATTAGTAATACCCTCCTCGAGACGGTATTCCAACGACTACGTCGGGCAGAACCACGACAGCCGTTACGGAACCCTAGATCAATCGGGCAGAATATCTAATACGTATCTAGGGGTTATAATACTTACAACGAGGCAGAGCTTCGCTAATTAGGGGGGGGGGGTATAAGACTCGGGTATAATGCCCACTATTCAGAAATTGAGATTGAAAGAAAGAAAATGAACGATCGGAACTGAAGGCCCGTTGCCTTCATATATAGGGCTGAAATCTGGTCTCCACGCGGCCCGCGTAAAGAACAGACAGAGCTTACGCGGCCCGCGTCAAAGCTAGGTCAACGCGTAGCTTGTCCCGGTCATGATCTAGCCTTGCCCCGATGATGACACGTGTCATCACCGGGCTGCGCCATCAATTGAGTCCCTAGCGGCCCGCGTTAACTTAATGGAGGTCTTACGCGGCCCGCCTGAACTTAAGAAGTCAAACGGAGTCAGGTGCTGGTCCTTATACCGCCCGCGTAAAAGCTTGGGGTGGGTCTACGCGGCCCGCCTCAGCTTAATATTTATTGTTTTTAATTTATTTTATATGTTATGTTATATTTCGGGCTCAGTTTTCACATACGGGATATATTAAAAGACATTTTGGGATATTTTAAAATATATTAGGGTGTTAGAAAAATTATCAAGAGTGTCGGTGCAGGGTTGTTATAAAGCATATTAGAAAGTAATTATTTTTTAAACAAGTTTTAATATTTTCTAACGAGCGAGTTAGAAACATTGTTGGTGGAAGTATAACAAGTTTAAACTTTTTATATCTCTAACGAGCGTGTTAGAATTTTATAGAATAATAAATTTAATATCATCTTTTATATCTAATGAGCGTGTTAGATACGATGACTGTGTAGAACTAACTTGTTAAAAAACGATTAGATTTTCTAACGAGCGTGCTAGAAAATATACGTTTAGATTTTCTAACAAACGTGTTAGAAAATATTATTATTTCAAATAATTACCAAGAAGCGTGTTGGAGACAATTATTTTGGACCTTGTAACGGTTTCGTCTAAACTATTAAATTTCTTACGAGCGAGATAGAAACGGATTTTTCCACATGTGTTTAAACGATTTTTATTTGTTTATTTCTAATGAGCGTATTGAAATAGTTTATATTTTTATAAACTTCGAAACAATCGATTATTTCTAGCGAGCGTGTTAGAAACGATTTAAAGAGTTTGATAGTTTTTTATTTTCTAACGAACGTGTTAGAAACGATTTAACAACTTTGTCAATTGTTTATTTCTAACAAGCGGGTTAGAAAATGTTTATTTTATATAAACCAAAAATGGCTTATGGCAATAAATGATCGTTTAATTTTCTAATGGGCGTATTAGAATTAGTTTATCTTATAACCAACTGTTTTAACGATTTGCAACCGTTAATTTTTTACGAGCGGGTTAGAACCGGGTTAACTATGATAAACTATTTAAGATGATTTGTAATCGTTTTATATATTTTCTAACAAGCGTGTTAGAAAATATTTGTGTTCATTTCTAACGAGCGTGTTAGAAAACGTTCATTTAAACCAAAAGTGAATAATTGTATTCGTTTTATTTCTAACGAGCGCGTTAGAAGCGATTTGCTTTATAAAAACCGAATATTTTGAATGTTTGTTCAACATTTAAATTCTGATTAGTATATTAGAATTGAATTGGTTATCATACAAACCACTCTTTTTAACGATTGATAATCGTTATTATCTAACAGCGGTTAGAAATGGTTTGAATATGATAAACCATTTATTAAAACGATGTGTATTCGTTTTATTTTCAAACGAGCGAGCTTGAAATTGTTTTATTTATTAAACTATTATAAGGTTTATTGTCTTGATTAGTAATCAAAACATAAATATGTAGTTTAACATTAAAACACTTGCAAAAACGAGAAATGTTTTGGACGAATAAAACATGTCTTTGCGAAGTATAAGTGATTCGGTACTTCCACGAGAAGTATAACGTCTTGAACCATAGAATAGTCTTGGAGAGACTATTTTGTGAAAAACAACTCGATGTTGTTATAGACATAGTAAGTTGCTTAACTACTTACAAGTAGTTAATTGTAAACAACTTTATACTTTGGACAACTTCTGATTATTCAAGTTTAGAGTTCCAAGATGAGGGAGTACCTCAAAACATGACACCGAACGAAATAATTGCGTTTATTTCTGTAAAAAGTGTTGAAGATAATAACACTTTGGCTTTTGATGTTTAGATATCATTGGTGTACCTGTTATTTTTGGACTACTAATAAGTTGTCAAAAGGATACACATTTTGATACAAAGTGTAAAAAGTAATTTACACAAACACAACGAGCGGGTTGTGATCATGACTTATGTAATAAGTCACAAATCAAACATCAAATGCATAACGACGTCGTGAGAAACGTGGTGTATGGTTTGAGATGGAATACATGAAAACGAGATATGTCATCTAATGTTGAGAGCATCAACATGGAAATGCACATGTAAGTTTTCAAAGAATATAACATATGAAAGAAATATATGTTATTATTGTAAATGTTTTAATAAATTTAGAAAATTTATTAATGGAAATTTACAATAGTGATGAACTTGTAGATGCTTCTACCACCATCAATGTTGTTTAAACTATGTGGAGGCTTGGTCTTCAATTTGGGAGAGTATCCCAATACACGGTATTAATGAAACAACAACGTAAATGTATATATCACTATAGGCATACGTGAATGCCTTTTTATTGAGAGTTAATCTAGTTGAATATATCTCAAGACTCAAGTGATTTTATACAAAGTTCTTTCATCAAAGTGACTTTGATTAAGACTTATGTTTAAGTCTTTACGAAGTCAATGATGAAGCCTTGAAGATAAAAGGCAAATGAGTTATGATCCTAATGGATGAAGTTAACTATGCTTTTGAGGCCTTCCTAAAACTGATGGTTTTGGAATGGTGAAATAAAAATTTCATTATTGTGTCTAAACTAAGAAACGAATGTTCAGAAGAGATAGTGCGTTATCTCTTAAGGCTGTGAAGAATCAGAATGATGCATCTTCTGTTCACATGCTAGAGTATTGTGGTCTAAAGCATTCTAGACTAATACTTGTTAATTTATATGCTCGACGGAGATTAAATTAACTTTAAACATTCAAAATATGTGATGACACAAGAACGAATTTTGTGCTAAACAAAACTATAAATATAACTTCATTAAAATGCAAGCAATGTGGGGGGGGGGGGGAGGCCATTTAAGAAACAAACCCTTTAGGGTATGTGGAAATGGTAGTTGAGAAGTTTTCTCAAACTCGAAATGAAAGGGAGAACCTTTCATCACCCCATTTGGATGTTATCCAATTACACATAAATGTGGGGGTGACTTGCATATGAATGTGGAAATGGTAGTTGAGAAGTTTTCTCAAACTCGAAATGAAAGGGAGAACCTTTCATCACCCCATTTGGATGCTATCCAATTACACTTAAATGTGGGGGTGACTTGCATACATTGCAAACGCATGACCAAGTGGAGTACACAATGGTTATATGGAGTCAATCGAGTAGATTGGACTCGAATGCCAATTGGTTAGATTCAAAATCTAGTAAGATGTCAGTCATGACACACCAAAGGCATGGTGAAAACGTGTCTAGCCATGAATTGAGTTTCATGTCATTCTAAGAAAAGGTTCATAACTGGATCCAAGTTGAGATCACGAGTTATAAGTCTTATGAATTGACTAAAAGGCAAAGGTGACTAGCGAGTCAAGAACACGTTAGAACAATTGATCTCAATTTAAATTGTCGTTGGTGACTTAGCAAAGTCAAAGATAATTTTGGATCCAACAACTAGTGGGTTGATAAGAGATCAGATTGTGAAATGAGACTAAAGCCATGGAAAAAGGGACATGAGGGAAACCTAACCTAGTTGACTGGAGATCCCAAGATCTAGGTTCGATAGGCCAACTTAATCATGAACCGGAGGGTAGTCATTGTGGGGGCGTAGCTAATATATATTTTTATATATAAGCTAGTTTATATGTTTCATATATCCCCCTAAAACTATAAAAGGGTGTTTAAATACGTCCTAGTCCATTCCTATAATATTCAGTGACATTGTTATGAGGTTAAGCATAATATGTGGTTTTATGATTTGGGTAAATCATAGTAAACCATAATGCTTTTAATTATTTAAAGGGAAATCACCTATGCTGGAGAGAAGTGTGGTCGCTTCGAATGGAATTAGGTCATAATTCCTAGAGCTCCCGCAGAACCAGAAAAGTGCTCCATGGCCATTATTGGAGACGAAAATGAGGAGATGACCCGGCTAGGGAAAGTATTGTGTGAATGCATATTGTCGTTTACACAAATGGGGGGTTGTTCAAGGACATCACGTCTACAAAACCCTAGTAGGCTAAGTATGCTTCACAAAGGAAGGTTCAAAGGCTACACCTACCTATCCTGCAATACTCGACTGTCGAGTTTTCATCGGGGAATTTTGTGTGTTTTAATCGATCTCCATTCATGTGGGGGATTGTTGGAAATTTTAGTGAAAATGAGTTTTTCACTAAATATTTTGGACATCAATAATATTTATATATGTGTTGTATGGTTTGTGTTCAAACTATGTCCAAATAGAGCTAAGATGAATGAGATATCGAAGCTTGAAGTTATATGTTTGGAACAAACAAAGATTATTAAAATGGATTAGTTTTGTTAACTTGTCCCACATAGGTGGGATGACAAAACTTAAAGTGGTTTATAAGGAGGAGCACTCCTTGTATATTGTTTCCTTAAAGACAAACACTAGTGGGGACCCTAAAGGGTGCGGAGCACCCTTACTCGTGCACATATGCGCGCGTGCCGTGGGCTATAGGCCCTATGTAGTGCACTTTGAACTTCGCACATCGCCTTTGTATTTTTGTCTATGAGCGCGTGGTCAGATACATGGCGGGTCCGCTTTTGGCGCACCCTTGGGTGGCGTAGGCGGATGCCATGGCATGTCGATGCGGCGCGAGCTCCTTAAGTGCATGGCGCACGTCATTGGCTAGGGCGGAGAGTGCAGGTGGCGCACGAGTATGGACGGCGCATGACCAGGTGGCGTCCTGGTATGCGGAGTGGCATCCGTGTTGCGCATGACTCCTTATAGGCGCGGGTCTGAATGTGGTACGCCTTTGTACGCACGATACGGTTCAGCCAGTCAACTCGGTCTTCACCGGTTACTAGAATGTCATGAATTTACATGACAGTTTTGACCACTTTAATTCTGTTTTAATACAATTGAAACATGTTTATTACAAGATTGATTACCTTGTAATTAAAACATTAATTATAATTAAATCTTGTTTATTATAAGATTTATTGCCTCGTTAATTAGAGAATTAAAGGCAAGGATTGTTTCAATTTTGTGAATGTGTATATACTAGGTTATCACCCGTGGTACCCACGGGTTGATTTATTTTTAGGATATTATTAATTATTTATTATTATTTGTAGGGATTCTTAAATAAAATTTAAGAGGATATACATACATTGATTCAATTCAATGTTAAACGTATATTATCATTGAAATATTTTTTCATAGATATTGAAAAAAATTTGATAATATATCTTTGTTAAGTACATTTGTATTTTTGTAGTAACCTACAAATCATTGTATAATATTTACATCATTAAACCTTGCCTTATTTTGACTCCTAAAAGTGCAACATATAATTGTACGTGTGTAAAACGAAGCGTTTTTAGAAAACAACCGAAAAATCGATATCGAATGTCACTTTGTTTGGTTTATAGTATTTGCGAATAAAATTCAAATATAATGTAAAAAAAACTTCATAACTAAATATCTACTATATTAAAAAAAAAACTGTAATTAAAATTACATCACAAGTTACCAAATATCTCCTTGTAGACCACATTCGATGTCTGCTTCGAAGGTTTACCATCAGCATCATACGCTAAAATTTTGACACCTTCTCTCGTCTTCACTCTCGATAAAGCAACGTACAACTGGCCATGACTAAAAACTGGATCCTTTAAATATAGCCCAACTCTTGATAAAGACTGACCTTGACTTTTGTTAATTTTCATAGCAAAACATACTGATAACGGAAATTGCCTTCTTTGAAACTGAAACGGTATCTTCTTGTCAGAAGGAATCATTGAAATCCTTGGAATATAAACTCTAGTGCCAATATTCCCACCTGATATTACTTCAGCTTCAATAACTCGTTTACCGAGAAAGGTTATTTGAAGTCTAGTTCCATTACATAGACCACTTTGTTGATCAATGTTTCGAAGAAGCATTACAGGAACACCAACTTTAAGAACCAACCTATGATTAGGTAAACCGGCTATTTTGAGAGCATTCAAATTATCAGCAGAATACAGATCTTGTTGGAAAGAATCAAGTACTTGCTCAGTTTGACAGATACTGTCAGAGCTCAAATACTCTTTTTCTTCACCCGGAAATAACGAAAGTAAACGATCATTAATTTCATGAACAACTTCATTTTTTGGTGCTAAAATAGCTCTCTCAGAAAAGAATCCAGATTTTTTGTAATTTTCTAAAATTGAAGGATAAACAAAGTCGATTAAACTTTGTATTGGATCGTCCGAATCGGTGATTGCTAAGTCATCCGGTATCTCTATAAGTGCTTCACCATCATTTTCTGAACCAACGTTTCCTTCACCAATATCAAGTAGCCATGTTGCAAATTTCTCAATAGACTCAACGTTAGATGTTTGAGCTCCAACTGTCAACCTCATGTTTTTTGTTAATTTTAAAACCTTGCATTCTGACCATATATATGAAGAAGTCAAAGAAGCATTGACAATTTGTTGTCTGGTACCATTAGGAATGACCGGGAGGATCTGTCTAAAGTCCCCACCAAAAACAATAACTTTACCCCCAAATGGTAGTTCAGAATGGTGACCCATAAAAGACGATAAAACGTCTTTCATTGTTCGATCTAGTGCCTCAAAAGCATGCTTGTGGACCATAGGGGCTTCGTCCCATATAATCAAATTTGCCTCTTTTAGTAGGTCAGCAACATCATCGTTTGGCTTAATGTGGCACATGGAGTCTTCTGTCAAGTTAATGGGGATTTTAAACCTTGGGTTCATTGTTTGGAGATACGAGATGAGAGGATCTCATAAAACTATTAGAAACATTCACAACATATTTTAGAGGAGTACTCTAAAATATATACAACTTCTTTTCATGATTTTCCAATAACACCAAATTAAACCCGGTGTAATCTCGGGCGCGAGAGTCATCTCTGGCAGTACAACTACTGCTTCGGTTGTTGTATCCTGGAAACAGACCGTCTGAGAGGAGGTGCGGAATCTGTTTTAAGGGCCTCGTGTTTAACACGATCCTCAACCAAAACCGTCAACGACAGTTGTTCATTCTTGCAACGGAGGTTTATTCAAGATGGTGCGGTTGAAGTTCTTCCAAAGATGTTGGCTTGAATCAAGATTGATACAATTATTTTGTATTTTATTTTCGTTCATTTGGTTTATGTAACCGGTATTGTACTTGATGAATTTCCCACAAATAACGAGAGTCTCGTTATTATTTATTTTATTAATATTTTTAATAAAAGTGAACCTAGTTCCTACACGTAACAAGTAAAAAGATAGAGTATAGTACGCTTAGCACAATCCGTTTAAAATTATCGCAATTTGCACAATCTCACAACAAAGGTCAAGTCTGAAACCTCTAATTTGTTTCTCAACATGTCAATAGTGATGGACTCATATCAAAACCATCGCTAGCATGGAGATCTCCTGTAAGCCTTCTTCCCTCAACTCTAAATAACCTTTAGACATTATCTAGTACTTTTCATTGTATTTTCTTTCTTCAAGTCTACATTATTTTTGGGATCAACTGATTTTATTATTAAAGATTTATGGATTTTTAATTTCATAAAATAATGTTGGGTTGTATTAATATTTAAGAGGCGTCTATTTCCTCTTTTTTACATAAAATAAAGTTTTTGTAAGCTAAAAAATGATGAAAAGTTGGTCATTTCCTTTGATTTGTATCAAACCTAGTTGGTAAATTACTAAATGTTTCTAGAGTTATATAAACCCTTCCCAAAGTGAAAATTCATTGGTGATTTTTTTCTCTTTATATAAAAGAATAAATTTGCAGAAAATGAATTGTTTAGTATATAAGATAAAATCGATTTATGATAATGGAACATTTGAACTTCAACAGTCTCATCAACACTTATTTGATGGCGTTAATATCGCACCCCAACCGATGGCAGAATCATCGGGGCGTGACACTGAGCGAAACAGATTGTTCAAGAGATTACACAACAACTATTAAATTACCAAATCCTTAATTTTAATATCCCATACTACTAACAGATCAAGTAAAAATAGTTATTACAGATAATTGTCTCAAAAACAAGCAAACTGTTCCGACAACTCAGATTTTTATTAGGTTCGTTTCTAGACTCCAACCTAGCTTGATTCCAGCAGATAACAAGCAACATCCTAGCATTCAAACACCTGTCACATACGTTAAAATAGAGGTCAATACACATAGTGTAAAGGTGAGCATACAAGTTTGATATAGCATAATAGAGTTCGAAATCGTTTACGCATAACCAGCATGTAACATGTACAAAATGAAGGCAAGTAGGTTATCGACAGAGAAATATGCACAGACGTGACTGCGAGTTGTAAAATGCGCAACACATATCCCCACTGGGACACGTGAAGTAAAGCCCTTAACAACCCCTGTCCACGACAGGTGCTGAGGCCAAACTATAGTACTATCGTTGCTAAGGTGTCAGGCAACAATCACCGTGTTAACATAACATACAAGCATTCATCGAATAACACACAACATGCAATATCGGTCAGCGTATAAATAGTGTTTGTGTTGTGTGATTGATGTGATTTGAATATAGATAACGTATGTAACACCCAAAAGTGCATAAAGCAAAAAGGGTTCGAGTATACTCACAGATTGTGTTTAACAAGTAAACACTCTCTTGGATTGAAGGGAGCGCTAAGAGAGATTAGCCTGAACAGTTAACGATAGCATAAACGATGAGAGGCGCGTTAAACGGTGCAAAAATACAAGTGTCGGATGGTAATCCGATAGGATGGCAATCCGATTGGATAGCCAGTCGATCGGATGTCAATCCGTTCGGATGGTCATCTGATCGGATGGCCATTCAAGTGGATTGACATCGTTTGGTAAGGATGTGTTTGTGTATGATGGCTTTGAAGTTTTTGTTGTAGCATTTTGAAAACAGAGAAGTATCTCTATCATTCAGGTCGGTCGATCGAACGACGGTTCGATCGGGTAACGATCCGATTGGTAGGACACTTAGTGAGAACAAGTTCACAACAGGGTTGTCACTCGACCAGATAGCAATCCGATCGGATGGCAATCCGTTGGTCACTGATAAGCATTGAACATGTTGAAAATTGTTATGTATGGAAACCAAGTGCACTCCGATCGGATGGCTGTTTGATCGGATGGCAATCCGATCGGATGGCAATCCGATCGGATGGCAATCCGTCCCAACGGCCTAATCGCCTTGACACTTATTTATTTTGAAAGTTTTGTAGTTTTATCGAGACGGTGTGATGACGTGCTAAACAACAGAAACCCCATCAAGACCCAAGTGACCCGATCGAACAGGAATCACCCTAATCCGATCAATCCACTGTTTCAAGACGGTTGTTCATGTTTAACCCGAAATCGGTAGTCTCGTCGATAGAAACAGATCTTGAACCAACACATCACTAAGAAGGAGTAGGAGATCAGAACGAGCTCCGATTCTGTCGGTTTTAAGTACATTGAATGTAAAAGAGTTGAAAGAAAGTTAGAAGACCATCTTTCAATCCTTTTAATCTTGAACATGTGTAGATCTAGGCGAAAACATTGTTTAATCTTGTGGAAATCCTTTAGATCTGAGTTGTTCTTGGTAGAATGAGGCCAAAACTTGAAGTTCATAAGAACTCCATGATGACATCACCCTAGAAGACCTCAAATCCACTGATTTCACGGTTAAAAGTTGAGATTCAAAAGAGAAAATGATGAAGAAGTGTGTGTAGATCATAGAAGTACAAGATTTAGGTTGAAAACTTACAAGAATCGCGAGAAATCGAGAGAAAGAAGAGCTTCAGTGCGGCTGGTCGAGTAGAGAGCTGTCATAAAACAAATGATGTGACAGGAGGGTATTTATAGGGTTTCCAAACGGGGAAGTGCGCAGGGTCGGATTGGTCACCGATCAGATGGCAACTCGATCGGGTGACAATCCGATCGGATGGCAGTCCGATCGAATGGCCACTTGATCGGTTGGCCACTCGATCCTGGTATCCGGCGTGTTGAGTTTTGTCGTTTCGATTCGCGTGTTGAGCGTTGCGATACTTTTCGAGCAAGCGATGCGATAGAATGACCCATTAGTTACACAAATAACCTAACTACTATATCTAACATACAATCATTATAAATAACTTGCATTTAGCGTTGCGATTAGTTGCATTGCGATAGAATTGCGATTGCGTTTCGATTAATCACCACAAAGCATAAAGTAAACATGCACAAACAACACATAAGTAACACACACACGTAAAACAATATTCATAATCTATCCATCAAGATGTGAATGCGATTGCGATGCGATTAGCGATAAAGCGATAAACATGCGATAAATAGCGATTAAACCTCGATTATTAACAAGTACTCCACATAATACAACTAATGCGATAAAGTAAATAGATTATCTACAAGTCAAAGCAGTCAAAACAGGAGTTGAGCAAGGAGTGACGGATCGCAATTAGCAATCTTTTCTTCCTTTGACTTCAATATTGACTTTGACTTTGACTTCCGTAATACGGGGTGTTACAGTTAAGGAAGCGAAACATCCAGCTGGACCAGGTTACATGCAGATTTTGTGGTGAGGTTGAAGAAACGAGTGTGCATCTCCTCACTTCCTGCTATGTTGCCACGACGATTTGGCAGGTTGTGTCGTCTTGGTGCAATATCCCTCCGTTATATGCGTTTTCGGTTAGAGATCTTCTTAAGGCACATAAGTGGATGAAGCTGGAGAAGATAAAAAAGAAGGTTGTTCAAGGTGTGATTTTTATGGCTTGCTGGGTGATTTGAAAAGCTAGAAACGCGATGATATTTTCAAACAAAGACGAAGGAACGGCTAAAATGAAGGAAGAAATCAGATCTTTAAGCTACTTATGGATTAAAAATAGATCCTCGTTAAATTTGTGTTGGAAAGATTGGTGTTGTTTTTCAGTGTAATGTGGTTTTGTTGTTGTTGTTCGGTTCTAGTGTCTTGCTAGAGTCAGGTTTTTTTTAGTGAAAGTTGTCGTTCAAAAAAAAGTTAAGTTTCATAAATACAAATTAAGTCTCATCTTGTTTAGTAAGTGAGTTAAGTTTCATTAATATAAATTTAATACTCATCAAAATATGTAATATTGTTACTCTTTAGTAACTTTTTTTAAAGCCAATCTAGACCACTGGGACTCAAACTCCCAATCTCATACAGAGAAATACCTTATAACAAATGTGGATACCGCTAGACCAAATCAGTGGCGGAGGTATAGTATACAGAGGGGTATTACGGGCTACGACTCAACCATGTCTTCGTAGTGTTTTTTTTATATAAAGATACCTCTGAACAAATACGGAAATACCCCTAAAAATAGGATACTTTAATTTATTAAAATTCCAATTTTTAATAAGTCCAAACATTCTACAACACCAAACTTGTATAACAATTAAACCCCAATTAAGTATGATATAATTGAAAGAGGCCCAATTGATAAACATAGCCTAAGCCTCAAAACAAATTTTATTATCGTTTTTTATTATTGTATGATTGCACGAGATTTTTTTTTTTTGATACCACTAAATGAATAGGCTAGTTCGGATAACTAGACCAAATGGCCTTTCGTCTCTTAGGGCAGACGGTATGGCTTCGTTGACCCCAATCGGGGATAGGATTCACCGATCAGTGAACCACACCGAGTGGATTTCGGTGTTCGGTGAGTGGGTATGTTGGACATTTTGAGATTATTAGAAAAATAGGACCTGTAGCCTATCAGCTACAACTGCCAGAGGAAATGGCAAGAATACATGATGTATTTCATGTATCTAATCTCAAGAAATGCCTAGCTGATGAATCGCTGGTGGTACCTCTTAAGGATATAGAGGTAAATGAACAACTCAAATTTGTAGAAAGGCCTCTACAGATTGAAGACAGGAAGATCAAGGACCTTAAGCACAAGAGATTAGTTCTGGTCAAAGTGAAATGGGACTCCAAAAGAGGACCATAATACACATGGGAACTTGAAGGAGAAATGCAAAGGAAATATCCACACTTGTTCCAGTAGATCTCGAGGACGAGCTCTAAAACAAGGTAGGGAGGATATAATGTCACACCCCGATATTTCCATGTATTAACGGTGGGCCCGATGGGGAGTATCATGACGTAGTTGATATCGTCATAGTCAAACAATACAATTTAATGCACAGCGGAAGCAAAAGATAACTGTGACAACTCGAGTTTCCAAGACTCCGTCATTGCATTAATTGCATGTTAATTGTTTAAGTTGTTTGTTTACACGACTTTGTAACCGTACATGTTTGTAATATGTTAAATGATTATGTGAATTTGTGTCGATATGTTTGGTGATGTGATATGTAACATGTATGAATAAGTTGAAACCCTAAGCTAGTTCACCTCGTATAAGCTCGACGAAACCAAGTGTTTCGCCATAACCAACATCGACGAAACAGGATTCGTTTCGTCATAAACATCTCGACGAAACAAGTTGTTTCGCCGGCCCAATGTTTCGCCGAAGCCCATTAAGGGGCCAGTACGATTACGCGTATATTTATAGGGTATCACTGTTTCATTCGTCACACTTTTAGCAAATAAGAAACCCTAGAGCTCTCTCCCTACTGGCGGCGACTGTGTGCCCTCGAAGCCACCTGAAATCGATCGAGTCATTGTCCCGTTCAACCGGTTAGTGTGTAATATCTCGGATTGATCAAACTGTTAAGTTGTTGTGTAGATGGTGCTTGAATTTCATTGACTGTTGATGATGTTTATTTGTGAATCTGTTAACGATTAGGGTTTCTTAGTATCATAGATTTGAATAGACTTTGGGTCAATGAGGAAGGATGTCTGTAATTATAAATCTGTGAATATTGTATTGTGCAATGGCTATCTCATATGCTAGATTGTTAAAGTTGGCACATGGTTACTGTACGATTGTATGTCTTCTGTACAATGATTAATGATTGCATGTTGTATGTGTTCTGTATAATGATTGATGATTACAACATTTAGATGATTAGATGATATCTGGTTGTTCGAGATTAGGGTAGAACGGCTGCTCAGAATGATTAGGGTTTCTATGTGTAACTGATAACACGACGTAACTGACTTAATGGACGAAACGGTTATGCCGACGAAACTGACGTCGACGTAACAGTTGCTTGTCGACGAAACACATGTCGACGAATCCGGAGTGTTTTGTCGATGGGGCTTACGACGAAACAGGGGTTTTTCGCCATGGGAAATCACGACGAAACCAAGGGGTTTCGCCGAAGGGATTCATGACGAAACATGTATGTTTCGTCAAGTTGTTTAACTGCACAGTGAACTCAGTTAAGTCTGTTAAGGGTTAACTGGGTTAGTTAGCTATTGTTAAATGATAAGTATGACTTGCATGAACTTGTATAACTAATAAAACGCTATACGTTACTTGTTACTTGCATGTACGTGATGATCTTGCCTGTTAGTCAAACCTGTGAATGTCAACTGATTTGTGTGTATGTGCAAACTATAGGCTTTGATTGAATTAATTGTGCAAGTAATTAAGCATACCGAGCAAACCGAGGTGAGTTCACACTTTCTACAAGGCATGGGATTCCCAAGGGTTGGGAATGGGTTAATGAACTAAACGGAACTCTACATATCCTCCTTGGGTAGGATATGTACGGCCATCCTCCTTGGGTAGGATGCCACTATAACTCCTACGTATTCTCCTTAGGTAGAACTACGTACGCTCCTCCTCCTTGGGTAGGACGGCAACCTTAACTTACTAGACCAAACTCTATCATGAAGTCCTTCCTCTTTATATCGACTTAATCGCCGAGGCCGATGGCGAGCGGGTCAATAGTTAATAGCGCTATTAGGTTTAACAAACCACACACCGTGTCGTTCAAACAGGCGTGTACTAATGGACTATGGCAAACTGTCAGTGATGATAGACACTGATGCAGGACACAACTTATATTTCGTTAGTAGTCGATATGGTATGGTCTAGTGGTTCACAGGGGAAGCCCCCAACTGGTTATGGTTATGTTTGGGAAACAGGGTAAACTAGTAATTCACATGGGAAGCCCCCACCAATTATAAATATGTTTGGGAAACAAAAGTACTGGCTAACTCGTGGTTTACGAAACAACTTATGATTTCAAAACGAACTGATAAAACTGAACAACCAACTGTGAACTCGCTCAACTTTGTTGTTGACTCGTTGTTACATGCCTTACAGGTCGTTAGGTACTTGGGAGCTTGCACGAGGAGACGTGGACGTTGTGGGGCATGGACAGTGACATGCCATGTTAAACATTTATTGTACTTTTGAACTTACACCTTGGTTTTGAACATTATGCTTCCGCTTGCAACTTGAACAATGTTTTGTTGGACACCAATTATATTGCGTTTGGGTTTGTGTTTATTTATATGTTGTGTTCAATATGATTGGTGGCTTGATCCTGGTTAGTCACGCCTCCAAGCGGTGATACCCCGCATGTGGATTTTGGGGGTGTGACAATAACAACATTACAAACCGATAAAAAGTAATATTAAGTATTACAAAATAAATGGTTGTAAAGGATCCACAGGCGGATCAAGGAAAAAGAAACATTGTTCAACAGATTCATTAACATCTAAGCATGCAAGACTCTTTATTGATGCTAAGGTAGCCAACCTATTCCGTTTAGTACCTGCACTTAGCTTTTTTGGAAAATACGTCAGTTTACACTGGTAAATACAATTAACTGACTCATTTTGAAAACGTTTAGAAAATTGATTTGAATGCACAAAGCATAAAATATCTTTTATAACTTGGGACAATTATTTTAAAAATAATCTTGTATACAGATTTATATGCTTGCCGTCCGTCAGGGCCGGTTAGAAGAGCCGGACAAGATTAACTGACACACCACTGGTATAATGCCCACAAGGAGAATTCCTTATTGTGGATTACCATTTATACATATGCAACTGTCAGGTGTATTGTTGGTGCATATGTCTGTCGACTTCGTCTTGTATCGAGTCTTGTATTAGATTAGTTAGATCAGAGCACGTAATACGAGAAAATGAGAAATGTATGGGATAGATGCATTTCGCACGAAATGAAGTATGGTCCATTTCGCATGAACCATTCGTGCGAAATCATTTGCCTATAAATACATGTCTTGTGACTTCATTTGGAACGATCTGATTCTGGTGCCGAAGTGCTACCGAAGTGTCTCCAGGATGTAAAACGTTGTGTTTTCAATATAAGAGACAGTTTAAAGTGATTCTTGTGCAAATCAGCTGAAACAACTTCGATAAGAATGAATTCCGTCTCTCGTATTGATTAGAACTCTTCTGAACGACTCGTTTTGGTCGTGCAAACGATCCTACAAGTGGTATCAGAGCTCAGGAGGAAGAGTTCTTACCATTTCAGCTGAAAATTCTGATTTCTACACCTTCTTTTCAAAATTAAACAAGTTTTCACGGTCAAAATGGCTTGATTTTCTCACATTATAAGCGCAATACTGTTTTAACAAAACCTTGAAAGTATCAGATCTAAAATCGAACTAAAACCTGATCAATTTGTCAAAATCATGGCCGATGTGATGATGTCAGCAGCATTTCGCACGAAATGAATTTTTCATTTCTTACGGAATAGTTCTTCAGGTTTATTTCGCACGAATTGATTCGTCCGTTCCGCACGAAATCACTCAGATTCATCCATTTCGTACGGAGTAACAAATTCATTTCGCACGAAAAGGCCATTCCGCTTAAAACTGCACATCAAAATCTCATTTCGTACGAAATCAACTCATTTTGCACCAAGTTGGTCTTTTGTTTGATCATTTCGCACGAAATCATCATTTCGTGTGCATCCATTTCGCGTGAAAACCATTTTGTTTGAAAAACAAAGTTGGTGAAATTTTTGAAATTTAATCCTGGAAGAAGAGTTTTACAACGCATTTACTGCTCCGATTACAATTGCACAGAACACAATGTTTGAAAATGAAATGGGTACCATGCAAAAACCGCCAAAGCTCATGAATATCGAGGAGTATAAAGGAAGGGAGGAGCGATTTGAAAATTGGGTTCAAGCAAATTACTTGGATGCTTGGGAATGTGTTGAAACAAAATATGTTAGACCAGTGAATGATGATGAAGAGGTTATTGCTATTAAAGATCTTAGTGTTGAGGAGAAAAAGAAATACAAAGATGAAAAGATGATGAGTAGTCTTTTGCATCAAGCTGTTAAAGAAGATATCTTGGTCTTACTGCAACACAATGGAAGTGCATATTCAATTTGGAAAGCATTAAAATCGAAATTTGTTGGAAGTAAAGAAATGATCAAGAGCAAAAAAAAACTTTTGGAAAAAGAGTTCGATCTATTTCGTGGTTTAAGAAATGAAAACACCAAGCAGATCATAGAAAGATATTGCAATCTGATAGTTAACATGAAGAGGTTGAGCATCACAAAAGATAATGAAGAATTGATTGAAAAATTGGCTGATGCGTTGCCACATGATGTTTGGGGTACGTTCCTTATGATGTTGAGAAATAAGAAAGATTTTGGCAGTTTAACACTGGGAAAGTTTATTGAAAAACTTGAAGCCCAAGAAATGGAACAACGGAAAATCTCAAGAATGAAAGATTTTGATGGTGAACAAGATATTGGTTTATATTACAAAGGAGGTATCTGTGATAAGACCAACATGTCACCAAAGATCGAAACTGCATTCAATGCTAAAAGTTCTTCTGGAGGGTCATCTCAAGGATCAAACAGCAAAACAGGATTTTCTTCATATCCATCATTTGATCCAAACTTTTCAGCAACCAAGAATGGAAAGATGTTACAATGCAACATTGCATTAAACCTTGAGAACGGTCAAAATTTCTCGAAAGAGGTTGCAAAAGGTCACATGTCTTTGTTGGTGACTGTATTGGAGTCATATCAGAGTTTAGTTGTAGGTAGGATCGGAAATCCAATGTTGACAAAAGAGGATTACGATTAGATAGATGCTGAGGAGATGGAGTTAATGGATATAAAGTGGTGTTGGCTAGTGTGTTGAGAAGAGCTGAGAAATTCAAGCAGATCACCGGAAGAGGTGATTTCCGTGATGCTAATGTTTCTACTTTGGGTTTTGATAAATCTAAAGTTACTTGTTTTCATTGCAGGGAAAAAGGACATTTCAAGCGAGAATGTACAAACCGCGAAGCAAGTGGAGCTCAAAATCCGTTCAACAACAATGATTATTATCGGAAAGCAATTTATAATCAAGTTGCTCAACAATCACATCAACAACAATCACAAACTGCTCATGCTAGGAAGGAGATTGAAGAATCAAAGAAAGCTTGTATGGTGAATCAAGATGATGGAAGTTCGTCTAAAGGATTCAGTTGGGATAAATATATTTCAGCAGAAAGTAAAGCATATTTGATGAACAAAATGATAGATCAAGATGATGAACGGCTTCCAAAAGGTTTTAGTTGGGATGACTATGATCTGAACAAAACTTCAGATCATAAAGCTTTTGTTACTCAAGTTGTTGAAGATAGTGATAATGATGATTATTATGCAAACAGAATGAAAGAGCACTTAAGAATGCTAGAAGAGAGTGATGACAGTGATGATGGAAAAGTTCAAATGAAAAAGAAGAAAGTTAAAAAAACAAGTTAGTAGTGATGATGAAGAAGTTCGTGTGAAAAAGAAAAAGGTAAAAGAAGTTCCAGTTTTCACAGTTGAAGCAGAAGCTGATGCACGAAAGATTCCTGTGAAATGTGAAAACTATGAAGCAGTGAAAAAGCAAAACAGTACTATGATTCATAACATGAACAGATTGAAAGAATCCTATGATGTTCTAAACAAAGCAATGAATCAGTACAATCAATCAAGCAGTGAACAAGCAACAGCTATGAAGACACTTCAAGGAGCTTTCATGACAAAGCAAAAATTGTAAATAATTACATTGAGAAGTGTGTTGTGCTAGAACAGAAACTGGAAACACAAAGGATTGAAACATAAAGGGTTAATAGGTTGTTAAAAAGTTACTCATGTACTTCTTATGTTATTGTCAGGATTTATCCAACGGTTGAAGGCATGAAGGCATTTGAAAAAGAAACATCTAAAGTAAAGAATTCTGAAACAAAAGAGGATACTAAAGTGAAAAATTCTGGTAAGAAACAAAGTGTCAGTTACAACAAGTGTCCACCCCCGCTTGAAAATGGATATTCTCCACGAAATCCAAATTCAGAAAGAGTCAAAAGGCAACCAACTTACAATGGGAATCTGAGCCATTAGATAATTTGCCAGACAACATTGATGTTACTTTCACATCGTCTGACACTGATCATGAGTCCGAATTAATAAAGAAAGTGGTTGATCAGGTGTCGGATAAAGATGAAACCGAGGAGTCAAAGTTGGAGTCAAATTCAGAGTCAAAGTTTGAAACGTCAAGTCCAATAGTCAAAAAGGGCAAACGGGTTTACAATAAAGAATTTCTGTTATCAAAATCTAATTTGAATGATGGACCGATCAAAGTAGCTTATACTTTGAATGATTCCAACAAATTATATTCTGATGAAGAATTTCCAATAAGAGGTGTCAAAACATAAATGATCAAAAAGGTTTTCAAACTAACAGAAATTAATATTTCTGAAATAAAAGATGTAAATCTTTCTGAAAAACCTAAATCTTACACCTCAAGAGTTCAACAACGTTTAAACAAGAAAAAAGGGTTACAGTTCTGGTTCAGGTTATCGAAAGAAACCAAACCATAACGGTAATTTCAAAAAGAAAGGTATTGGTTTTGTTTCACCAGAAAATTATAAAAATGAGAAAACTTGTAAACCAAAAACTGTTTTTGTTTCATGAACATCATCTAAAGAAGAGAAGGAGCTTGTGTTCAGAAAACAATCAAACAAAGAGTTCCTTGCTAGGAAGCAAGAGGAAATGAAGTTGAAAGTTGCTCAAAAGAAGAAGGAGACGAGAATCTGTTTTGAATGCAACACAGTTGGTCACATTGCCAGGAATTGTTCTAAGGCAATTCAAACAAAACAGGGAGTCTCTGAAAAACTGAAAGGAAAGATGGTTGAAAATGAACCACCAACCAAACAATTTACTGTTTTCAAAAATTCAAAATTTGAGGTTGGTGAATGTTCAAAAAGTGTTTTCAAAAGAAAAGCAAAACTTAACAACAAAAATGGGTTGTTAAGAAATCAGATGATAGTTCTAGCAATGATTCTGATTCGTCAAAATCAGATGAGCTATCTTCTGGCGATGAATCTGACTTGTTAGGACCGAGGCTGACATGATTGTGCTTGTTTGTTTAGTTTTGACAAATCAATGATGATACAACAAGATTAAGTGCAGCGGAAATGAAAACAAACTTTGTAAACACAATCAATATAGAGAAAATAGTTTTGTAAACAATTGCTTCTCATTGAGTCGAATGATTAAAGTACAAAGCAAATGATTACAACATGTTTACATACTAAACTCCCCTCAGCCTGATACTCCAGAGTTGGTTACACAAGATGAAATGATTGAATTGAGGAGGAGAACTCACTCAAAACGAATCAAATGTAACAGTACAGAGTACCGATTCATTTATAGGCAAACCAAACTACTGATGTACCTCAGCTGACGTCACCATGATAGTGACATCTAACGACCTAACAAACTATAAACACTGTTCTATACAAACTACTGATATACAACATCTGATAATCAGCATAATACAAACTAGAGATAACTACTGCTTCACGTTCCACTGTTGTAGCCTAAGCACTGATTACTTGAACATCAGTGCTTTCTTCAAAAGGTGATCAGTCTTTGAATGAGCAGTGCTTGATTCTTCAGCAGTACTTAGAACACAGCAGTAGATAGAGCAAGAGAGTTTGTCTTCAGCAGTCTTTGTAGTATCATCAGTGTCTGGTTTATCAGTTGTTGTAGTTGAGCAGCAGTTAAGATCCATCAGCTGTTAGAATACCACTGTCAAGGGGAGAGCAAAGTGTAAACTGGTGCTTATTGATAGTCTACTGATGTGATCCGGTTTTGGCTTTACATTATCTGTTCCTTTGGTAGGGTTCAATCCCAACAATCTCCCCCTGGAACAGATAATGCCAAAACCCTTCATTATTCAGGACCTTTATTACTCATCAAGAGTGCGTTAGCTTGTTCTTTGAATACAGCTTCAAATTCCTTTGCACTCTGGTCATCCTCATCCCTGCACAGTGAAAGTTCAAGGAGATCCTGCAAATCTTCAACACTAAGGCCTAGTGCTTCTTTCCTTGATATGTACTTTACTTCGCCATTGGCTCTGACCAGGGTCAATACGTGGGTCTTTTGATCAGACATCCACTTTAGTATTTTAAAGCCAAGTGGGTTTCTTGGGAGAGACTTATTTGCTGGAGTTGAGAGATGATGGCCTTGAAAACATCTGCAGACTTTCAGACATTCTTTTGAAAGCTTCTTCAATGACTTTGTCTGCTGCAGCTATATCTTCTGCAGTTTCTTGTTCAATAAGCTCTTGTCTTTCAACTTCTGTCTTGTCTTTTGCAGTGTTTGGAGATGCAGGTTTGTTGAGTACCTTCTTAAAAAGGTTTTGAAGCTTTGATGAGCTGTCTTCATTCAAACCCATTTTTAAGATGGTGTCCTTGAGATACTCTGCTTCTTTTTCTATGACCTCTTCTTCGGTCAGCTGTTTGCCTTCATCTTGGTTTGACCCAAGAGTAGGACTGTCTGCTAATTTTAACATTGTCTTGAGGTTTTCAATTTTCTGTTCAAGCTTCATCATATGTTCTCTTTTCTTTGAAGCATCCGAAGCAGTTTTCTTCTTTTTCTTTAGCCTCTCATTGGCTTCATCAGTTTGCTGCCTAGACCATTTTGATATGGCTTCAGCAGTGTCCATCTTAGCATCCACTAGCTCCTTTTTCTTTCCTTTATATTCAGCAGTGAGGTCAGCAATGAGCCTTTTGTATTTACTCCAGTTTGGAGCATTTTTCTTCTTTGAAGGATCATTCTTGATTTTTTGGATCCTTTCAGCCTCATGCTTTAAAGCTACTAATGGCCATTCTTTAAACTGTTGTTCTTCAGCAGGATAGAACTTTTCTTTCATGATGAAGGCTAGAAGTTGTTCTCTTAACTTCTTCTTTTGATCAGCCTTTTCCTTTTCTAGCTCTTGTGCAAATTCTTCTATCTGCTTCACCTTTGTAAGGTAGAACTCCAGTCTTTTAGCAATGCCTACTTCGCTTAGACTTTCCTTTTCACTGTCGACCTTAGCTTTTACTTTAGCTTGCCTTGCCTTTATTTTGAGATAATCATCCATATCCTCTGGTGGCATGTAGCCTATGAGTGAGGAGAATCTTCTTTTTTAAGGATCTTCTTCTGTATAGAATTGCCTCATCTCATTTTTGAGAGCTTCAATTTCCAGTGGATATTTTGCAGCGTTAGGATCATGTGTTCCCTCATTGGCAGGTATTGGCTTCCTTTTTCTACTGAGGAGCTTTGGTTGTGATATAGGAAAGGATAGAGCAATGGTGGATGGTTGACTAACAACTGTTGAAACAACTGGTGTCTCAACTGCTGTTGTCATTACAACTACTGATGTATCAGCAGATGTCTTCTGCTTTTGAGCAGGGGTTATTGTGGCAGTTGTTTGGGTGGTGATTAGTGGTTGACTAACAGTAGTTGAAACAACTGGTGCTTCAACCACTGTTGCCATTACAACAGATGTTGTAACATCTGTTGTCTTCTGCTTTTTGGCAGGGGGTGATGATGGTTTGGTAGTTTTTGGCTTTGATGGTGATATTTGTGCTTTAGACACAGATGGTGGTGGTGGAACAGTAGTTGTGGTGGTATGTGATGAGGTGGTGTGTGTTGAAGGTGTGTGTGTTGATGATATGACAGCTGTTTGGCTACTGACAGTAGTTTTTGTAACTACTGGTGTATCAGCTGTTTGAGTTGAAGTTTTTAAGGTTTTGGGTTCCTCTGGTTCAATGTACAGCCCATCTTCTATACCTTTCTTTCTCAACTTGATTTTCTCCCCCTTTTTGGCATTATCTGCCAGGGGTGTATCCATGAAGAAGATGGTAGATGGACCTTTTTCACTTTGAGCAGTCTTTTGTATGCTAGCCTTTATAGCTTTGATATCTGCTTGAGTGTCTTTGAACCTTGATTCCACCATGTTGGTCAGCATTTGTACTTGAAGATCATGCTTTTTATCAGCCATTTGTTGCTGTTTTTCAAGCATTGGTTGGAAGATATTCCATAGCTCATTTGCAGCAAATGCTTGTGGAGCAGATGCTTGAGCAGGAGGAACAGTTGATTGGGCTTTTTGAGCTTCTAACAGCTGCTGCACCATATCTTTTATCTCAGCAACAGAAGATTCCAAGTTTTCAACTCTGGCCGTCAATTCATTATATTTTGAATCATCACCTGAATTAACAGGATCATCTGAATCCCCACCAGTGGTGGTTGTATCAATGTGTGACTTAGGAACAGAGTCCCAAAAATCATCCATTGATGCCCCTTTTTCTTGGTACTGGGGACTTCTTTCTTCAGCAACCGATAAACCTTTGATGGTACCGGTGGTTAAAATTAACTCACCGGTGGTTACCGATGTTGCCATGGAAGAAATTTCCTTCAAGGGAGTCTTAGTAATGTAACAACTGTCCAGCTGAAGATCTGTTGATCCATCAGTTGTAGTTGCTGCTCCACTTGAACTACCTCCGAGAGTTACTTGTAACTCAGGGGGTGTAACCTCCTCAACTGTTGCTGGGGTAGCAGAGGTATGAGCATTAGACCCAGTCACTTGTGGAGGTATACTCACAGTAATGGGTGATAGAGAGGAACTGGTTTGTGTTTGTGCCATATCAACTGCATGCAACAGGGGTATTATTGATTGTGGCAATATGATTGGTGAGGGTATGGGTGTTGAAAGAAACATGTCCTTGGGATCAAGACTGTGGAAGATAGATCCAAGTGAATCTAGAGCTTCATATTGTGGAGACCCTATGGTTACAACCTGATCCTTTTGTGAGGATGCAGGAGGAGTTTTAGGCTGGGGTTGAGATCTTTCTTCCAACTGCTGTGAGGAAGTAGCAGCAGTGGTTACTTGTGACTTTTGTGTTATCACTGGCATTGACTCTGGGATCTCATCTTCTAGAGTTGCCTTTGGTGTGGGTTTGGTGGGTTTTCTGGATATTTTCTTTTTGGTCTTTTTAGTGGTGGCAGGTGTGGGTATCAAAGCAGTGGGTGTGCTGCTTTGATCACCTGGAGCAGTGGGCTCAGCAGAGGTTGCCTGAAGATCAGTGGCAGTTTCTAAAAACTGTTCAGGCATTTTTGTTTTTAATTTTATTGGTGCCATCATTCTTGAAAATGTTATTGTTAAACAATTTATTTTGAAAGAGACACCTTGTTTGGGTAATTCTGCATCTTTCTCTACAAATGTTTGTTCAAAATAGTAGCTTAGAAATCTTGGAAAGAGCAGAAATGCCTTATTATCAACGTTCTTTACCAAATCATCAAATATTTCCTGGGAGTAATTATAGTTTTTATCGTTTAAAATTGCATACCCCAGGCATTGGATTTTTCTTGGTATCTCATTAAAAGACGTTGTTTTATTAGAAACACACATGAGTAGTGTGTGGAATAAAAATCTGGGTGCAGAAGGGAAGTAACCCTTTTGGAGGGTATCCCTATTTGGTTGTTCTGCATAGCCCCTGTTCATGAAATCCTTTATCAACTCGTCTTTAGTAAATGAGGTTTTTCCTTTCAAATCATCGAGTTTAAAGATTTCAGAGATGGATTTCGGAGAGATTTGTACCTTCTTACCCTATATCGAGGAGTTGATGGCGGCGATGATGTCTCCTTGTTTTTCAAGGGTGGCATTTTTCCAGAACTCTCTCTGGGTATCAAGGTAAATGGGGCGTCTGCTGTTATCAAAGTTTTGTACTTTGATGCAGAAAGGATGTCAAGGATGGAGTCGAAGGTGTGGTTATCGGTAGGTTTTGTGAGTATACCTACATAGTTGTGTGGAGCTTTGTAGCGAATCTCCGGTGTTTCAGCGGCCATTTGAGTGGCATCTGCTGTTGTGGAGGAAGATGATGGTTTTGATTTTGTTTTCGATTTTGGTTTCGTCATTTTTGATGAAGAAGATCGAAGAAGATTTTTGGAGTTATGAGAGGGAAACTGCTATGAGAAGAGAACTTTTGGAATTCAATTCGACAGTAAAACCCTGTTTTGGTGTTAGGGCAGAGTTTTATTTAGGAAGAAAAAGGTGAATGCTGATGTGAGAGCGGTTATAATGATCTGACGACTAAAAGCTGACCACGTGCCAACCCCTGATGAAATGGTAAATAATGGAGGACAGTTGTTTTGACAACTACTGATGGAACAATCATCAGTAGTTACAACGGTAATGAAATGAAACAGTGGAGGTATCAGTGGATGAAACAAAGATTTTAAACATCAGTGTTTTGTAGAAGCAGATGTTGACTCTTAGCAGTGGACAGGCTTTAGAAAACAGATGTTGAGGCACAACAGCATTTTAAGAACAACAGAGGATAAGGACAATTTGTATAACAACTGGTTGTGCAGTAGTGTTTTGACTACTGACAGATAATTTTAGCATCTGTTTGTTCAGATGTAGGAATCTATCATCTGTTGAGTACCAGAAATGCTATTCTTAACAAAATACATTTTAGATGTAAAATATTAAGATTAAATTGTCATCAGTAAACTTCAGAAATTTTGTTCTGGGTTTTGCCAACTGTCTAGTTTTTCAGACAGTGGTTTAGCATCTCAGATGACGAAAACTTTTCTACTAGACCTACTCATTTGTGTCTAATTACTTGAACTAGAACATGAGTGTCTAGTAGTTCAAAATCAATTTGCAATCAATTTTCGATCAGTGATAACCAAACTTGAGCTTAACATGACCTTGATATGAGTGTCATTTCCTTTTGATCAGTTTTAAGGATAGTAATTTCACACAAAAATAAGGAAATTACATCCTGACCAGAGATGAACTTTTACTATCAAAAATGAGTAAAAGTACAAAATATATTTTATAAAAAATAAAACATATCTGGTTTTATTTAGAGAAAAACACCTTAAGAAAAATTAAAGGAAATTTTGAAAAATAAAAGGATCTGACAACTTTTCAATTAGGTTCATGATCATATCATTCTCAAGTTATTTTGACCATAGTTTGGGGTCATTTTCTTGACAATTGATTGTAAATCCTACTTTTAAGAGCTATCACTGGTGATGCCATTGTTACCAGAACAATTTCTGCATTGATGAATGCACACAGTTGCATGACTCCATTGTTTTACCCAACTGTAACCTCAAGAGTGTTTTATGCTTATACTCTTTTCCTTTTGGATACAAGAGTTTTGAGATAGCCACACTTTGAGATTTGTTCATTTTCTTTTTCCCTTTCTACCCTTTTTATTCATATGTTCAAAAATGCTCACTAGGAGATTTTATTTTGGACATGCTTAGTCTAGAATCACTTTGAAGTAATGTTTTGAAAGATCTAGTCATATTTGTACATGTTTTATTACCAGATCTCACATTACGCATGATTTGGACTATTTTGACACCTTAATTTCTTAATGTGTTTTGACAAAGTTGTTTTGGTCCTATTGAGGATTCTCAACCTGCCTTTGAACACATAAGAATTTTGACTAAAGTTTTAAATCCCTTTTTCTTTGTCAGCAGAACACTAGTGTTTAGATGAACATAGGTTTAGCTGAACAGAGGGCATACTTTAGTGTAAAATATAAAGAAAAAAAACATCACAAATAACAAGGCAACAGCTGAAATCAATTTGAAAATATTGAACGATCCCATAATTTATCAGATACTTTACAGATCTTAAAACTATGAGTGAGTTGTGCATGAAATCACTTGTTGCGTGAAATTTGTGTGTCATATGACTTCTTGGTTGTTTTACAGAGTTTTCTGAATAACCATTTTGATCATGGTTCACTCGTTACTCTTTTTTTCAACTGAATACAACCAACCTTAGTATCAACGAATTTTGAGATTGTTAGATCGAATTTGACTGTCCAAGCTCTGATACCAATTGTTAGGATCCGAGGCTGACATGATTGTGCTTGTTTGTTTAGTTTTGACAAATCAATGATGATACAACAAGATTAAGTGCAGCGGAAATGAAAACAAACTTTGTAAACACAATCAATATAGAGAAAATAGTTTTGTAAACAATTGCTTCTCATTGAGTCGAATGATTAAAGTACAAAGCAAATGATTACAACATGTTTACATACTAAACTCCCCCTCAGCCTGATACTCCAGAGTTGGTTGCACAAGATGAAAGGATTGAATTGAGGAGGAGAACTCACTCAAACCGAATCAAATGTAACAGTACAGAGTACCGCTTCATTTATAGGCAAACCAAACTACTGATGTACCTCAGCTGACGTCACCATGATAGTGACATCTAACGACCTAACAAACTATAAACACTGTTCTATACAAACTACTGATATACAACATCTGATAATCAGCATAATACAAGCTAGAGATAACTACTGCTTCACGTTCCACTGTTGTAGCCTAAGCACTGATTACTTGAACATCAGTGCTTTCTTCAAAAGGTGATCAGTCTTTGAATGAGCAGTGCTTGATTCTTCAGCAGTACTTAGAACACAGCAGTAGATAGAGCAAGAGAGTTTGTATTCAGCAGTCTTTGTAGTATCATCAGTGTTTGGTTTATCAGTTGTTGTAGTTGAGCAGCAGTTAAGATCCATCAGCTGTTAGAATACCATTGTCAAGGGGAGAGCAAAGTGTAAACTGCTGCTTATTGATAGTCCACCGATGTGATCCGGTTTTGGCTTTACATTATCTGTTCCTCTGGTAGGGTTCAATCCCAACATGACTCGTCAAAGTCAGTGGAGGCACAAGTTGAGTTGAAAAGTAAAAAATCAGTTCCGCCATTGGATGATGCAAATTTTCCACCATTGCGGGCAAAAATTTAAAATCAAAAGTTGGCAAAGTTGAAATTTCAAATCAATTTTTTCTGAAAAGAAAGAATTTGATATTGAAAAAGCCTTTAACCCCACAGTTCAAAGTATTTTTGGAAAAATGATTGACAGGAAGGTAAAAGGGGTAAAGGAATTCTATGAGAAAAAGAAGAAAGGAAAGAAACCGAGTGTTGATAACTCGGAATCTCCCAAGGACCGTCAGGCTTGGGAGAATTTCTCTAACTGAAAACCTGACTTGTCGGAGCTCCCAAGTTGGTAATCGTGGAGCAGGAATCGGCATCTTTCTTGAATATGTTTGTTTGAGTGAACCTACAAGTGGTTAATCAAGTCATTAAGTTGAACTTGATTTAACTTTCATTCAAATGGTTTGAAAAACAAAGTGATGAAAAACCCCAATTTTTTTCAAGTGGTAAAATCAACAAAACTAATTTTCGGAAAAAACCATTTTGATTAAAACAAACTTAAGTGTTTTGAAATCATAATGGGAAAACTGTTTGTTGTCAGGGGGAGTTCTGATTGTTTATGCCAAGAGGATGGTGAATTGAAGCAATTCGAATCAGTTGTTAGTTTGTTTGTACAGTTTTGTTTTCAAATTTTCCCGAAAAATCAAAATTGATACATATTTTGATTTTAAGGGGAGTAAAAATTTTAGAAATTTCGAAAATTTGAAAAATTCAAAAACATGATAAAATCTAAAAAGCCAAAACATCGAAAAATCAAAATTGAGGTCTATTGAGAAAAAGAGGAAATGATAGTACATTAGTGGACTATCACAACACGCTAAAGATTTGCATAGTCAAAAAGTAATAAGTGATCTCACTGCGGATATGCCATTAGGTTTTTATACATTCAGTAGATTGCTTTCGAGATATAAACCTTAATATCATAATTTACTTATTTTGTGGGGAACATCTCTCGGATATATGGGTAACCCCCGAAATCTTGTTTGAAAGATTTTCTATTTCTGACATACTAGGTCTTTGTGCGTGATGATATTTGGGGTATTATACCAGGACTTCTGATTTTGTGGGAGCAATAGCCTAGTCCTCGTATAATACCTTGCATATGCTTTAATCTTAAAGCCCACCCTCAGCATAAAAAATGATGAAACATTGAAAAATGTTAATCATGTGTTGTTGAAGAAAAGATCCCCAAACGGGACACACCGAAAGACGAGCCATCATCTCTTTATCTGAATGGAAGTTCTAACCTGAGCTCTTATGGTTTCGCATTTACCCGTTTTCAGATATCATTAGTGTATACTCACCTGTAAGACTGAATATAGAAATCTGGATACGGGAGTATATTCTGAGGTGGGACATGTGAATAAGTTTAAGTGCTAAAAACACTAAACTCATATCTTGGAACAATTGAACTTTGTGTGAAAATTTAAGTGGATCAGTATACTGACAATCTACGTGAATCGTTTAGAACTTAAAATGTTTAAAGTTTAACGGTCTTGGTGATTTGTCTCATAAACTGATATGATCCTCTCACACAAACTCACAAAAATATTGTTTGTAAATATTTTTTTATTGCATTTTATTAAAAACAAAAAAAAATCCATAAAGATTGTGTTTTAGTATAAAATTTTGAAAAATCCAAAAAGATTTTCGACAACTGATGTTGGAGAGCTAATTTTCAAAATTCCGAGTGCTGAACATGATGAACAGGTTTTCAAAGATTAAAATTGTACAATCATTTTTGAATGATACCTACAATGTGGTTTCTAAATTTGTAAAATTTTAAAATTTGTGAAATTTATTGTGAGTTAGAGATTGTGCAGGAATGAAGTTTAGAAAGAGCCAGGTTCTGATTTCTGAGGATCCTGTGGTTACAAAAAGCCAGAGTATGATCTTAGAACCTGTGAAAGAGATAAGAGCCAGGATTAAGATTCTGAGAAGAAGAACCAAGAGATCTGATCAAAAGAATTAGAAAGTTCAAAATCCAGATCAACATCCAAGGGGAAGATTAGAGAAAGAAGATAGAGATTGAATGAGGATGCGTATAATGGAGAATCTTTGGAGAAAGCATGAAGACTGATAAAGACTGAAGGTTTGACAACCGAAGACTCGACACTAAAGACTTCGTCAACATCCAAGGGGGAGTTTGTTGGTGCATATGTCTGTCGACTTCGTCTTGTATCGAGTCTTGTATTAGATTAGTTAGATCAGAGCACGTAGTACAAGAAAATGAGAAATGTATGGGATAGATGCATTTCGCACGAAATGAAGTATGGTCCATTTCGTACGAAATGACCATTTCGTACGAAATGACCATTTCGCATGAACCATTTCGTGCGAAATCATTTGCCTATAAATACATGTCTTGTGATTTCATTTGGAACGATCTGATTCCGGTGCCGAAGTGCTGCCGAAGTGTCTCCAGGCTGTAAAACGTTGTGTTTTCAATATAAGAGACAGTTTAAAGTGATTCTTGTGCAAATCAGCTGAAACAACTTCGATACGAATGAATTCCGCCTCTCGTATTGATTAGAACTCTTCTGAACGACTCGTTTTGGTCGTGCAAACGATCCTACATGTATGCCTACACCATGTGCTTAAGTCATGGCCGTTTCAATGAATGATGCCAAGGATATCCGGGACATGGTCATTAACCCCCCAAAGGCCATATACCAAACAAAACAGATCAAAACGGGTTATGTAAATATATTAATCACAATCCGATTTAAATAACTACACACCTGACCAAGCGGTATTATTATAATATCGTATCCCAAGCCCGTATAACGGAAAATAAGTTAAAAGTATTTACCTGAGCAAATTTATATAATTTATCCCAGCCGTATACAATCAAGCAAGTACAGGTAGCTTTTACTGGGCTCCTAAATCTGGAACGAAGGTTTTAATAACCTATTAGATTCCTAACGGGTCATAATTAAGCCTAAACTTAGACCGGTTAGTTTTAATGGAAGATATACGGTTCAAAACGCAAGATTAAGCGAAGACCGGAATAAAATGTGATTTAGACCCAACAAGTTTGAAGACTTGTATAATATGGGTAAACTAAACACATTATGGATTTTGAGATAAAAATGATAAGGTTTGACCCGTTTCGGTCAATTTATGCAAACTAGTTACATAAACTGCACCGAACGAGAAAGATGCATAACGGGTAAACAAACGAGTCATGAACAGGTTTCCTAAGTTAGTATGCCTTAAATATGTTGTGATATCAGTAAGATACCTTCCATTATGCTCAAAATGAATTTAAACTCAAATTTAGCCCCGTATGGGTATTTTGGTCATTTTAAAGGTTATAAAAGAGTGTATATATTAATCTGAGGTTCAGGTCTGATATAATCAGTAAAAATACTTAATTTAATAAGTTATATCAGTAGGGTATTGCATATATGTGAAATTTATTATTTATAACCAAACTATGCACCGAAGTGGCATTTTGGTAATTTTACATAAGCTTTAAAGGTCAATTATGGAAATCTGAGTTTAAAACTTTTGCTTCCTGTTAAAGTATAAAAATTTACTAAAAACATCAGTAGGTATTAAGTCTTATATGTTTAAAATAGTTTTAACTCATATTATGCGTTTAAAACGCGTAAAAAGGCGGTTTTAAGCGATTTCCAGGTTTTATAAGAAAAGCTGTCACACCCCTATTTTCCTCGTATTACCGGTGGGCCCGGTGGGGAGTATCGTGACGTAATTGATATCATCATAGTCAAACAACACAAATTATAAATGCATAGCGGAAGCAAAAGATAGATTTATTTCAACCTAATAAAATTGTAATATTTAAGTATCACAATGTAGTTGAAACAGATCCACAGGCGGATCAAAACAAAGGGGAAATATAGTTCAACAGATTTTGACATCTAAGCTTGCGAGACTTCTAGTTGATGCTAGGAGAGGCCAGCCTATTACGCGTAGTACCTGCACTTAATCTTTTTTGGGAAAATACGTCAGTTTTCACTGGTAAATACAATTTAACTAACTCATTTTGAAAAGGTTTGAAAATTTATTTGGATGCACATGGCACAAAAGATTTTTATAACTTGGGATAATTATTTGAATATAAACTTGTAAAAGATTTACATGTTTCTTATGCGTCCAGTAGCCCGGGTCTACACCGGGTTAAGGATCAATAGACACACCACTTGATATAATCCCGCAACGGTTTAACCAAACTGGCGGAAGGCGAAGACCGGTTTAGAATGTGGTTTCGACCCGACAAGCTTGCATGCTTGTTTAATATGGGTAACTTAAACACATTCTGGATTTTGAGACAAAAATGATATGGTTTGACCCGTTTCGGCTAATATGTGTAAACTCGTTACATAAGCCGATCCGAACGCGGAAAGTGCGTAACGGGTAGCCATATGAATCATATGCAAGTTCCCTAAGTTAATATGCCTTAAATATGTTTTGACATCAATAAGATATCATCTATTATGCCCAAAATGATTTTAAACACAAACCATGCCTCATAAGGGCATTTTGGTCATTTTAAAGGGTATAAAAGAGTTTAATTTGTAATCTGAGTTACAGGTCTGATTTATTTAATAAATATACTTAATTTAATAAGTTAAAAAAGTAGAGTATCATATCTTTGTGATATTTATTAATTATAACCATACTATGCACCGTAGGGGTATTTTGGTAATTTTACATAAGCCTAAAAAGTCAAAATTGGAAATCTGAGTTAAAAACTTTTCTTTACTGTTAAAATATAAAAATTTACTGGACAAATCAGTAGGTATCAACCCTTATATATATATATATATATATATATATATATATATATATATATATATAAATTAGTTTTGATACATACTATATCGTAAAAATGCCTAAAAAGGCAATTTGGAGCCATTTCCGGGTTTTGTATAGAAAGCTGATATTTTTAATATTCCAGAAGGCTCAAAATAATTTATTTAACATAATAAATCAGTAAAAAAAGGTTTGAGGTCAAAAGGATTTATAAAACTCATTTTATAGCCCAAAAGGGCAAAACCGACAATAACCGAATTAAGCTTAAAACTCTAAGTCATGCTCAGCCTAAAAATAAATAAAAGTCTCCAAAAATCCCAAAATATTATTTTATATCAGTAGGTAATAACTTTTGTATAAAAATTTGGGTTTAGATAGGCTATATGCTAATTACGCCGATTAATTCATAAAAACCTAATTACGCTAATGAGCATAACTCCTATTCTAGACCTCAAACTGACATCAAATTTTGGGTACAAACTTAGGTTCTGTTTGTTTTTTGCTAGAAGCACTTCAGAACCACTTATGTCTGCGCCGCGCAGACCACGCGCAGACATAAGGGTCTGCAGCTTGTTTGTTTTTTAGAAGTCTTTTCATTAAAAAACCTCTTCTTGGCCTCTTCTTCGCACAGACATAGAAACAAGTCTGCTTGCCTCTTCAAAACTCTTCTCCTCCAAAATAAACCCTAAAAAGAAACACCCAAGGAACAAGCAGCCGCTGTGCATCTCCTCTCCACCATCTCCACCTCCGCCATTAGCTCCGCCGCCACACCACCTCGACGACCCAACCAGCCCCTCGACGACCCTGATTCGATTAAAGCTAAAAACGAAAATCTGGAGTAAACAGGATCGATTAACCTCTTGTACCTGTCGAAAATCGAGTGTAGAACAGTTCAGTGATCGATTGATTGCACAGAGTTGTGAGATTTTGAACGAATTTGATGAGTTTTGATGAAAATTAGGGTTTGGTGGCGGTGGGTTTGCGGTGGTGCTTGGTGGTGGTGATGAAGACAGAGAGAGAGAGATCGAGGGAGGAGAGTGTAACGGGGTGGGTGGTTGCGACGGGGGAGGTTTGTGGTGTAGTGGTGACGGTGGTGGCGGTGGGTTAGCGGTGGTGGCGGTGGTGGTGATGAAGGCAGAGAGGAGAGAGATGATAGGGAGGTTTGTGTTTGTGTGTGTCTTCATTGAGAAGATGTTTTTATAAAATAAAAAAAAACAAACCCACTTTTCCTTGCAGACTGCAGATCTTTGGTCCACCTCTTCTCCTGCAGATGCCTGCAGATGTGGTCCGCAGACTGCAGACCTTTTTCCGCAGAAAAAACAAACAGCACCTTATAAATCAGTAGCTAAGGTGTCTACCCTTTTATATTTTTAAAAATCACATTTTAAGGTCATTTGGGCATAATGGTTAACATATAAGCGATTAACGGAAACATGTATGTGAATCGGATGTCTAATGAACCAAGTTGTATAATCACAAAGGGTTATACTAACATGCAAATAGGTCCAAAAGAAGCTCTAAGGCAATCCTAAACTTGGCTTAAATGGGTCAGAACTGAAAGTCAAAGCATAAGTCAAACTATGCGACTTTCGGCTCCAAACCGAGCCTAAACTGAAAATTGACGGGGGTGAACATGCTTAGACATGTCCTTACATTATTTACCAAGTTATATTAATGATAAAACAGGTTGCACGGATCCTACATTGCTAATTATGCATTAATTTAAAAATAAGCATTCTGTTGACTTTTTAAAGTAAGCTTTGACCCGTCAATTGACATAGTTAGAGTGAGAATCTGAGAATACCCTTTTAAGGGTTTATTACCCACATAATTACCTACTTATAGGTATTTTTAATTCGAGATTTGACTGAGTAAATTATGAGTAATCTCGAAGTCAAACCTTAATTACGACGGTTTGACTTTTAGCTAATTAACTAAGCTAAACTGAATTAGGAAGGGTTAAGCATACTTACTAGAGTCCTAATTACGACTAGAGACCACTAGGAAGCTTGAGGATGATTAGAGGAGCTCCAGAAGTGAAGTTGTGAATATTTCCAAGTGCATGAGTTCAAGTGTTACAACTTGAAGCTCCTTATATACCCATCTTGATCATCTAGGATCATGCCAAGGAGGTCTACAAGTGATTCCAGATCAAGACAAGTGCCCCTATTGCATGTTAAACCATTGGAGAGGCCTCTGGTATAAGTAAACAACCATTTAAAGTCGGTTACAGACCTGAACTGGCAGCTGCTAGGATTTTCTGTCGCTGTGTCTCTCTCGCGGGCCGCGTAAACCCTTAAGGGTTTCTTACGCGGGCCGCGTGACCTGCCAGAACCAGCCAAGCAAGTTTTAAAAATTGCATTTCAGCCCCTGGTCCTTTGTAACGTGGTTTTAAGTGTTTTTCTTACACTTTTGGCCCTCTAACCTTACTTTTAAGGGTCTTAGGACTTATACAAACTTGGTTAAGTCCGTTTTTAACCTTGGGGTCACCCGTAAGGTCTCAGAATTTAACGTTGACGCTTATAACCCCTCGTATACGAATTTCATCATAACTTTCTCATACGATAACGAAACTTTATGAAATTTTTATCACACATTCTAGTGAGCATAATTTACCGTTACAAAGCTTCGGGTTTGCTAAAAGGTCACTCAGAGGTATACTTTAAACATGTTGACAGATTTAACCCCTGTAGTTTATAATCTCTCACTTTCTTTCATATTTAGCTCCGTATGATCCATGATTTATTCGTTTGAAGGTATAAACATCTTGTAGGGCTATTTTAAAGTATATTTATCCATTGTTGACACTTTGGACCCTTATATTCACATAGTTTCCTTGTTTGTCAACTTTAGCCCCTCTAAAGTATTCTTTCACACGTTCAAAGCTTATGACACGTGTCAATACATTATTGGACATGAATTTTCGAGGTGTTACAAAAGCTGATATCTTTATCATTCCAGAAGGCTTAAAATATTTTATTTATCATATAAAATCAGTAGCAAAAGGTTTGGTATCAAAATGTTATGTAAAACTCATTTTATTCAAGAAAAGGGTATAACCGACAATTACCGAATCAAAGCTAGAACCCTATGTTATGCTCAGCCTAAAAATAAATAAAAATCGTCAAAATCCCAAAATGTTATATTATATCAGTGGGTAAAAAGATTGGTGTCAAAATTTGGGTTTAGATAGGTTATATGCTAATAATGCCGTTTAATTAATAAAAAGCTTTCAATTTACGCTATTAAGCATAACTCCTAATCTAGACCTCAAACTGATGTCAAATTTTTAGGGCAAGTTTATAAATCAGTAACAAAGGTTATTGTCTTTTCACATTTTCAAAAAACTCATTTTAAGGTCAAAAGGGCATAATAGTCAACATTTAGGCATATAACGGAAACATGCAAATGAATCGGATAACTAAGGAACCAAGTTGTATAACCTCAGAGGGTTATACTAACCTATAACCTGGTCCTAATAGAGCTCTAAGGCATTCCTAAATTAATCTAAATCGGGTCAGAACTGAAAGTCAAGGAAAAGGTCAACTTTCGCGACTTTTAGTTGCGAACCGATCCTAAACTTGAAATTGTCGGGTTGAACATGCTTAGACATGTTCTTACATTAATTACCAAGTTATACAAGTGATAAAATAGGTTTCATGGCTTCTACATTGTTAATTGTGTGTTTATTTGAAAATTAGCTTTCTGTTGACTTTTTATTATTAGGTTTGACCCGACATTTGACCAAGTTAGGGTGATAATCAGTAGGTGCCCTCTTAGGGGTTTATTATCTACATGATTACCAACTTATAGCTACTTTTAATTTGACTAATGACTGGACCATTAGTGATTAATCACTAAGTCAAACCTTAATTACGATAGGTTTGACTTTTGGTCATTAAACTAATTATAACTGAAATTAGGAGGTTAAGGACACTTACAAGGGTCCTAAGCATGAATTTGGAACCTAAGGAAACTTGTTGAAGACCAGAGGGCTCCAGGGAAAACTCCTTGAATGATTTAAAATGAGCAAGTCCCATGTTTGCAACTTAGGCTCTTATATAGGACTTTAAATCTCATAAGATCATTACAACAAAGTCTACAGATGTTCCCAGATGATCCCATGTGTCCCTATGCATGTAAAACCACTGGCCCAACTCCTGTATTTCGAATACCATGCAACTAAGGCGGTGTAACCGGTTATAACAGGCAACTGTCCAAAAATCTGCCCAGTTACAGGTCTTACGGACCGTAAGTGTAACAACTCTCACCCGAAACTATCAATTTACTATTTTATTTGTCCAATAGGAAACCCTAATTGAGACCCCTAAGTAGTATTGCGTAACCCCTAAAATTTTCAGAATAATCAGAATCAGGATCAGGATCAGGGCCCCTAAAACTCGGGGGGGGGGGAGGGATATCCCCTAATCGAAATTATCTTCAAAACTCGTTGTCAAAAATCGAAAATTACGAAATGTCAACTCAGCAGACCTAGGCTGGTGATCAAGCAAGCCTACCCTACTTGGACCTCCCCCGCGATACGCGACAGGTGCGGAGGATCCTGTCGCGACACGCGGGAGGCTCCAATTTCGGGTATAAATGCAGGGGTCTGGGACTTGAAGTTTGGCGCTATTTCGACGTTAAAACTCGAGTCGTATACTGAGTTATACACTATTTACTCTAAAACACACACGATCACGAAACGCTGCCGCGACAAACAGGGTAATAACGCGATCGCTGCTACGATTCAATGTCCGATCGATTGAACCCAATCCAATGGATGTTTAAGTGCTGCCCGCATTAGGGTTATACTTTGTCATTCATCGTGAATTCGATGGATGTTTAAGTAGTGCACTTTGTCATTCGTTGTGAGGGTGTTCATCTCGTGAGTTATCGTAAATGCTGTATTAGTTACTAACCTAGTTTTCGTGTGCATTGTTATTTGAATTAGGTTAATCAGACTTATCAGTAGGCTAAACTCTGCCCATTAACTAGCAATGTGAGTCATTCTCTTTTTATCAATAATGTTTTACAATACTCCAAATTATTTTTATTACAGGGATTAACTCGTGGTTATCTTGAATCACTGGCTAGTGGGGTATTGTGCACATTACTAATTTCTCACAGTTAGGCTAATAAATCCTAACACTATTTATATACATATTTACAATTCGATCAACATTGATTTGATTATTTTTGTTCAATATTTATTTTCACATACAGAAAACTATATGTATCAGAAAGCAAACATCTAGAGAGAAAATATATGCAATCATAAAAAAAGGTCATGTAGAATAGCGTACCTGTATTTGCAGGGTGTTGATGGAGATGAACTTGTATGATAGCAATTAGAGTTAGGGTTGAGAGATGGAGAAGAATTAGAAGATGAAAGATGAGACCGTGGAATGAATATAATAAGAGGGAATAAGAACTAGGATGGTCGCATGATGTTGAAAAGCCCATTAATAAAATAGGGTTTTAAATATTTATAATCCCAACTGGTTCTAGTGATTCTTTAACCGGAACCGTGGTTTTTGTCACACCCCCAAAATCCACCATGCGAAGTACCACCGCTTGGAGGCGTGACGTGACCAGGATCGAGCCACCAATCATATCGAACAACATAATTAAGTAATTAAAACCAAACACAATACGATTGGTGACCAAAAGGAAGTAAACCGATTTTAGTTAAAAAGCGGAAGCATAAAACGTAAGTTCAAAACATAGTCCATAGTTCATAATTTTAAAGTCCAAAACGTAGGTTTAATAAGTTCATAAAGTTTATTTATTAAATACGGGACATATCAGTTCGCATCCCACAACGACCACCTCCATATGCAAGCTCCAAGCATTTAACGACCTATAAGGCATGTAACAACGAGTCAACAACAAAGTTGAGTGAATTCACAGTTGGTTGTTTAGTTATAGCATTTGTTTCGTAAATTATCTGTTCGTTTTGAAAACCATGTATCGTATGAGTTTGCATCGCGGTCTTTCTGACATGTTTGCGAAGATTAGTGGGGGTTTCCCATGTGTTACTAGACCACGCGTATCGACTGCTACGAAAATATAAGAGGTGCCCTAAGTCAATGTCTATCAGCATTGACCCTTTGCCCATAGTCCATTAGTACACGCCCGTCCGACTGGCACGGTGTGAGGTTTGTTAAACCTAATAGCGCTATTAACTAATGACCCGCTCGCCATAGGCCTCAGCGATTAAGTCGATAAATGAGGGACTTAAAGTGATAGAGTTGATGGTCTTATGATCGTGTACGTAGGTTTTACATACGTGCCCTTCAATCCGAGGACAGTAAAAAGTAGTTTAACAGTAATGATAGTACAAGTAGTTAATCAATCCCATTCCCAAACCCCTGGGAATCTCATGCCTTAGAAAGAGTGTGAACTCACCTCGGTTTGCTCGGTTAGATTCTCAATATAGCTAACAGTCAAGGTCGGTCAATCTCGTCCTAATATAATTTACCAGTTAGTCATTTAGTGGCTTTCAAATAGAACACAAAGTTCCTACACGTATCTATCACATAACATTCATCACTTTAACGGTTTATGCCCTCTAAGTTTCCCATCCATTCCCCACTCAAAATCAAACATACGATAATGCACATAACATATATAACATGTTAGATCATTCACGGATAGCATACTCGACATTTAGACACGCAAGTCACAACTTATCTCAATTCAGCATTTATATTCAAAACCGGCTGTTTTCGGACATCTTAATAAAATATTTATATTATTCCAAAAATTCCCAAATTTCTACAAGATGTCTTAAACGTTCCATATTTTATTGTGTAAAAATATCGGAGTCCGGTTCACTACCAATATTTTATAAAAAATCATATTCCGGACTGAACTCAGATTTATGTATTTCTGACCACAGTCTACAGAACAATTTATTAAACATTCATCGAGTGTCCGATTTACGAAATTCCAGTGGGGTAATTACCATGCATCGGTTGTCATCTACTGTACAAATTTCATGGTCCGATTCTACACAGAATACAAGTTACAACAGAAAATACAATGCTCATTTATTGCTGTAAAAACTCAGCCTAAGCTGCTGTTACGAATTGGTTCTTTAAAAATAGTAAACGAAGTCCAAAAATTATGATTCCGGTGCCATTAGAACCGTATTTCATAATGAAATATTTTAGATTCAAAATATCGGTTTTTCGTTGAGTTTATGACCTGTTTACAGCCAACTGAAGTTGGCTGTAAAGTATGGACAGATTGCAGTTTTTGGTCTCTAGCTTACTAGTTTGTGTTCGGTTGATCCCGTTAATTATATTTAGTGATTGTAACAATATCCTACATCAATAACAACAAGTAAATCAGCAAATACTCAGTACATATCAAAACAACTTCATACTAACACAAGTACATCATGTTTCATCTTCTTGGTTAAACCTTTTTTTAGTGTTCTTGTGAAATAAACATCATTCTACAAATATTAGCCATAAAAGTAAGATAATCAAGGGTTAAACGAGAGCTTACTACTAGCTTATAGCTAGGGTAGAATCTATTGAGAATATGATGGTGAAAAAGACTAGAACAAGCTCCTTAGAAAGTCCTTCAAGTTGCACCTTCCATGGATGAACTTCAAGCTTAGAATGAACTTGTTAATGGAAGAGATAGATGATTGGAAGTGGTGGTGATGGGTTTCGGTTATGGAGGAACCGAATTGAGAGAGAGAGAGAGAGTGGGAGTTTGAGTGTGTAATCTAGAGAATGATGGTTGTGATCTCAAGACTTACTTATAATCATCATTCACATATCTTGGACACTTACACAAGCAAGTAATCCAATAAAAAAATAAGATAAAATCTTCTCAAATATGTGGAGTATGGTGGATGGACGGTTCATGAGGGAGGAGAGAGAGATGTTGAGTGTAAGAGTGAATCTTGGTGAAGTGACATTGTGATCTATACATCATGCTTATAAGGATGTTCATAATATTATGTTCACTTCAAGAAGCAAGAAATTGATGGAGGGTGTGAAACCCGAGCTTTAATGTGCTTATCTTGTGTGATTTATTTCCGTTTACGTGATTATATGCTTTGAATATGTTCACTACGAGCTTTCGTGAATTTACAGGTTAATCGCGTAATATGGCAAAGTTGGAGAGTTTAAAGATGATGCGAAACACCTGTGGATGATAAACATAGCGGAAGTTGTTATTCGGGACTTGTTTGGTGTGATTATATTATATAAAAGACAATTGGACAGAAAACACAAATCGTAACCTACGGTTCTTTTAACGTAGGCTACGGCTGAAGGAAGCAACATATGAATTGTTGTTTGCACGTCATTGAAGGTTTTGGGAAAGACTTATTGGGCCGCAAACATCACACAACATAATCAAAGATGGGTTGACTTCTTTTGGTTGACGGCTATGGTGGGCCCTTACACAACATCTAACATCACGTGCACTTGAGGGAATTAATTGAAAAGGCACTAGACTTGAGGTGAATATTAATTTCTATCAAGATCATTCTACATCATCATCATATGTAAAGCATAGTGGAAACATCACACAGCTATCATCATGTGACTAAGAGGCAGCACATGTTTCAAGAGTTTTAAAGGGTTTAATCCAAAGTCTTGGATTTGGATACAGACACACGCGTGTACATGGGGTGAATATTGGTGGACTTCTTGGGCCATATGCACGTGAAGGAGATAAGACACAACATAATCATCATCACCAACTTGGCGGCAGGAAAGATACCCACAAAAGGTCAACATCGATTGAAGTGTTTAGAAAAAAAACATAATCATCAATATCATCACATCGTGGGCCGACAAAAAGAAAGGGATTGGGCCGCCATATTCCTAAGAGGACATCTGTGGATTATGTTAATTAGGCCAACATCACACGTGAAAGGGAGTTTTGACTTTGAACAATAGGAGGGATCATTATCTTCGACGGCAGTGGGACGCAGAGACGTAGATAGACGCCTATGAAGATCATCCAACCCTAATGAGCGGCTAGTCTCCTAGTGGTTTCCTCCGGATGGAGGGTTTTTATAAGTTAGACAATTTTATGTGTTTGTGACAATCGTATAACTTGGTGATCTAAGCATTCGATGCTTTTCACCTTGATTTGATTTGTTGATTGTAAACGATTGCATTTATTTAAACCTTAATTTCTAAGCATTCAGTTCCCGAGAGTTCTAGTAATTGGGATATATTTGACATGGGGTTAGGGTTTGTAAATTGTAATTGATAATCATTCGATAACCTCCCGTTATGTATTGACCGGAGTACTTAGTCGTTGGTTATCACAATTGATGAATTAAATTAAACACTTATGTCTATGTGAGTGTTTCGATTAAACACATAATTGAATCTAGTTGCAAAACCTGAAATCTGGAGGAACCATCTTCTCTCCTATTGATTTAAATCTCTCATTTAGTTTGTAATTTTTAGATAATCAATCAAATCCAACAACTGAGTTTTACTTTTTAATAGTAGTTAATCAAAACTGAGCATTATACACTTTCCGCAATCCTCCTCTGATTCGATATCCGACTTATCCTATCTACATAGTTTAGTTGGTTTTTGCATGTCCATAACGACAGACATCAAAATGGCGCCGTTGCCGGGGAGGCGTGCGCAAAGTGTTTAGTGTTAAGTTTTAGTTTTAAAAAAAATAATAATAAAAAATAAAAAATAAAAAAAAATAAAAATCCAAAAATAGTGTCAGTTTTGTTTTGTTTTGTTTTGTTCAGATTTATGCGTGGTGCTTGTGTTTTTGTGTTTGTGCAGGATGACAGATCTTACAATATTATGCACCTCTCTTAGATGCATTTTGTGTAGGGAACCACTTCACCCGTGTATCGGTTGCCACGAGGCTCGATTTAGACGGGAAAGAGCGAAACTGGCAGAACCACCGATGCCTTGCTATGATAATCCTTCCCCTCCACCATATTTTTATGATTATGATACAACGGTGGAGGATGGTTATTACTCTGATGGATGGGATCGGGACGAGGATGCTTATTATCAGCCAAGGATGGATGGACGATGTTTCTGTTGCGGTCGTTGTCATACTTCTTATGATGAGGATGTGTGCGCGGTGTATTTGGAAAATCCAGAGTATTGGAATAAAAAAATGATGGATGCATACATCTCAACACCGTATCAGGGATACCGACAGTATCATCCCGAGGAATATCCTGAGCCCGAGGGTGTCTATACTTATCAGACCGAGGAGGAGAAAAAGCTTGCTACCTTGGAAGCGAGTTTGTCCAAACTCGAGCAACATTTATTAGTACCCAACCTTTCCGATGAAGATCGAATCAGCTGCCTAGTTTCCAAATGTCAGAAGTTAAAAATGAAGATAGAAATAGAAGAGCGTCTCTCACCATTACCTGTTGATATTAGAGATTATTCTCACATGGAGGAGGAGGTTGTGGAGGATAATACCACACCAATGAATCCTTTATCTGATGAAGAGTCACTGGTGGATCAGATGGTGTGTGAGGATGAGGAGGCAAGGCAGTCTGATGAGATGAATGTGTGTACCGAACCTCTTCCCATATCAATCATTCAAATTAATAAGTGTGGGGAAGAGGGTTCGAGGAAGAAGAAGAGAAGGGTGAAGCTACATGACATCGGTGTATATCGCGTGAAGTGGATTAGCGAAACCCGCATGTGCAGTCTGAACATGCCAATTATACTGACGAATTTATGGAGATGGCATGTAAATTTCCGCGCATTTGTTGGAAATGTTTTGGGTAAGTGTGCATTAAGACCACCGTAGCAGAAATCAGGTACGGTCTGGCTGAAGACCTTTAAACTTAGCGCTCTAGGGAGGCAGCCCGAGGATGTAGAGTATTGTATTGTATTTGTTCTTTTGTTTTGTTTTGGTGTGTTTGTGTTTTGACAGGTTCCTACGATTCTATCTCCACGGATGCAATGAATCAAGTATGGGGATGTTTGGCAACATCCCCGATGAGATCTTAAAGAATCTGTGAGGGGCGTATGTTCCGGTTAGATCGCAGCAGCTACACCGCTACAAACACTCACTTGTTTTCTGATCAGGTGCATGTGTTTATCTATCTTGTGTTTTATTTGTTTTCGTGTACTTGGTGGTGTGAAATTCTTGTGTTGGGAGTGGTTTCTTTGTGTCGAGTCGTCTAGTTGTTAGCCGTTCGTGGTTTGCTGGTGGTATCTCTCGAGTTTAGATTATAAATTGCACTATACATTGGGGACAATGTATCCCAAGTGTGGGGATGGGGTAACTCGAGAGAGGGTTGGTAGGATTGTTGATCTTAAAAGCTTGAGTTGGTTGAAATTGTGAAAATTTGAAAAATTTTGAAAATTTTTGTTTCTCGAGTATGCTTGAACTACAGGAAAACCAACATTTTCAATTGCTAAAGGGTTCCTACTGATATTAAGCTAATCTAGATCCCTAGTCATGGTTGTCCCTTTAAGTTTCATGAGAGTATTTCTGACATGTTTTTAGAAAATAGTTGAGAAGAGATGCCTAACTAGGGGTAACATGCTTTAGGAATTACACATGCTACGTGTCGGTAACCCATATTCCTTTTATTCGGTGAGATATTTGAGCCTACTAGATTGTTAGTTGAATTGCAATAACTGTTCAATTGTTGAGTGTAGGCCATATGTTGCTTTGTGTTAGAACTTGTGTGGTTTGATACGTGCCGAGGCTGTGGTGTAGCGTATGCACATAAATGATAAAGGCATTAGGATCCATTCACTGTGTTGTATGTTGATTGTTTATCCATCCCACCTTAGTTAACCATGTTGAGCCTTTTACCCTTCGTTTGTTATACCTTGTTGACCCGTTTGATTACCAACCATGAATGACAATTGTGTGTTAGATATTTGTTAAAATATATATATATATATATAGAAAAAATAGAAAAAGAAAGAAAGGAATGAAAAAGAAAAAAAAAATCGTTACTATGTTAGTGTTCAATAAATGGGTCGAAAATACCCAAAAGTGTTAGTAGTTATTGTGAATAAGTTGTCATGGTTTGGTATATTCGTTTGTGTTCACCATATAAACAGAAAAATCCAAAAGTATTTCCTTACTTTTACCCTTAACCCAAAACCCAAAAGTCCTTTTTTATGTGCTACGTTAGTTGATACAGTGGAGGTGTGATTGCTATACAAGCTTATGATTACAAAGTAGCGTATTTGGTTTTGAGTGAATTACATACTAGCACATTACACGCTAGTCTAGATAAAACCGAGAAGAGTGATCATTGTGAGAGGCATGTGGCATGTGTGTATTATCATAAGCATGTTAGTTTTAGTTAGGCAAGTCTTAAGCTGTTTTAAATGCGTATCATTTATCTGTCAGATTGTCAATCTCGATTGTGTCAGTCTATGGGACGAGTATGACTTGGGACCTTAAATTGCTAATTCGGTAAGGGATTTAATAGTGATTTGTTAATAAGGTGAGTAATGTGTATTATGGTTGCTTGAGGACAATCAATGATAAGTGTGGGGATGTGATGGAGGGTGTGAAACCCGAGCTTTAATGTGCTTATCTTGTGTGATTTATTTCCGTTTACGTGATTATATGCTTTGAATATGTTCACTACGAGCTTTCGTGAATTTACAGGTTAATCGCGTAATATGGCAAAGTTGGAGAGTTTAAAGATGATGCAAAACACCTGTGGATGATAAACATAGCGGAAGTTGTTATTCGGGACTTGTTTGGTGTGATTATATTATATAAAAGACAATTGGACAGAAAACACAAATCGTAACCTACGGTTCTTTTAACGTAGGCTACGGCTGAAGGAAGCAACATATGAATTGTTGTTTGCACGTCATTGAAGGTTTTGGGAAAGACTTATTGGGCCGCAAACATCACACAACATAATCAAAGATGGGTTGACTTCTTTTGGTTGACGGCTATGGTGGGCCCTTACACAACATCTAACATCACGTGCACTTGAGGGAATTAATTGAAAAGGCACTAGACTTGAGGTGAATATTAATTTCTATCAAGATCATTCTACATCATCATCATATGTAAAGCATAGTGGAAACATCACACAGCTATCATCACGTGACTAAGAGGCAGCACATGTTTCAAGAGTTTTAAAGGGTTTAATCCAAAGTCTTGGATTTGGATACAGACACACGCGTGTACATGGGGTGAATATTGGTGGACTTCTTGGGCCATATGCACGTGAAGGAGATAAGACACAACATAATCATCATCACCAACTTGGCGGCAGGAAAGATACCCACAAAAGGTCAACATCGATTGAAGTGTTTAGAAAAAAAAACATAATCATCAATATCATCACATCGTGGGCCGACAAAAAGAAAGGGATTGGGCCGCCATATTCCTAAGAGGACATCTGTGGATTATGTTAATTGGGCCAACATCACACGTGAAAGGGAGTTTTGACTTTGAACAATAGGAGGGATCATTATCTTCGACGGCAGTGGGACGCAGAGACGTAGATAGACGCCTATGAAGATCATCCAACCCTAATGAGCGGCTAGTCTCCTAGTGGTTTCCTCCGGATGGAGGGTTTTTGTAAGTTAGACAATTTTATGTGTTTGTGACAATCGTATAACTTGGTGATCTAAGCATTCGATGCTTTTCACCTTGATTTGATTTGTTGATTGTAAACGATTGCATTTATTTAAACCTTAATTTCTAAGCATTCAGTTCCCGAGAGTTCTAGTAATTGGGATATATTTGACATGGGGTTAGGGTTTGTAAATTGTAATTGATAATCATTCGATAACCTCCCGTTATGTATTGACCGGAGTACTTAGTCGTTGGTTATCACAATTGATGAATTAAATTAAACACTTATGTCTATGTGAGTGTTTCGATTAAACACATAATTGAATCTAGTTGCAAAACCTGAAATCTGGAGGAACCATCTTCTCTCCTATTGATTTAAATCTCTCATTTAGTTTGTAATTTTTAGATAATCAATCAAATCCAACAACTGAGTTTTACTTTTTAATAGTCGTTAATCAAAACTGAGCATTATACACTTTCCACAATCCTCCTCTGGTTCGATATCCGACTTATCCTATCTACATAGTTTAGTTGGTTTTTGCATGTCCATAACGACAGACATCAGAAATCAACCAAAATATCAAATAAAATCTTGGAGATATGGGGGTGGGTCCCTTGACCGATTTCATACATGGGGGGGGTCTTGTTTGCAAAAGTTGTAACTAGATGGTTACTTACTAGCTAGAAACCAAGTGTATGTTTACTAGAGTTAGTTACTAGATGTTTAGTGGGTGTTATGGTGCACGGGGATCATAACAAGCCAAGAAATAAATAATCAATGTATTTGACAAATATTTGGTGTCCCGGGTAATGTCCGGTTGTTCGGTTTGACACTGTTCCGTTAAAGCGCTTAATTAATTCGTAAAGCGTCCTATATATATATTTTTGTAACGTTTTTAATTTTCAACAATCCGGAAAATATAACGGACTATTTAGTGACCTTTCTGTACACTATTAGTATATTAACAAGTACATGTAAGTATAGCACATAAATGATTCAGCACAGTCATCAAACACTTTAATTATCAATAATAAATTGTACGGATACATGGAATTACGAGGGTTGTCACATTCTCCCCCTGTTAAGAAAATTTCGTCCCGAAATTTAGCGCGTGTCTACTGAGGAAGCTAGTTAAGTTGCGTTGTTTTCCTGATTTTCCTGGGGTGTCACATCATCCCCCCGTTGATTTGGAATTTCGTCCCGAAATTCTGCGGTAGCTTCAGCCTTAGTAGTGGTTGCATTTTTCTTAAACAGCTGGGGATACTTGAGTTTCATTTGGTCTTCTCGTTCCCAGGTATGCTCTGGGCCACGACGGGAATTCCAACGAACTCGAACGAGAGGTATTCTGGTGTGCTTGAGAATCTTAACGTCTTGATCCGTAATCTCTACTGGTTCCTCGGCGAATCGCAGTTTGTCGTCGATTGTGAGCTCTTTGAGAGGAACTATGAGGGTCTCATCTGACAAACACTTCTTCAGATTTGACACGTGGAATACGTTGTGAACTCCGCTGAGTTCTTCGGGTAGATTTAACCTGTAGGCGACCTTGCCAATTCTCTCGGTGATTTCGAAGGGTCCAACGTATCGCGGGTTGAGTTTGCCTCGTTTTCCGAAACGAACTACACCTTTCCAAGGTGAAACTTTGAGTAGCACCCGATCCCCAACCTGGAACTCGAGTGGCTTTCTTCGCTTATCGGCATAGCTTTTCTGACGGTCACGAGCTGCCGCCATTCGTTGTCGTATCTGAGCAATCTTCTCGGTTGTATCTACTACGAGTTCTGGGCCAGTGATTTGGCTGTCACCAACTTCTGCCCAACAAAGAGGTGATCGGCATTTACGTCCGTATAATGCCTCAAACGGAGCGGCCTGGATGCTGGTGTGGTAGCTGTTGTTATACGAAAATTCCACTAACGGGAGATGCTTTTCCCAGCCGTTGCCGAAGTCGATCACGCATGCCCTAAGCATGTCTTCGAGAGTCTGAATGGTGCGTTCAGATTGCCCATCCGTTTGTGGATGATAAGCGGTGCTCATGTCTAATCGTGAGCCAAAAGACTTATGCATAGCTTGCCATAGTTCAGAGGTAAAACGAGCGTCACGATCAGAAATGATGGAGGTTGGCACTCCATGCCTTGATACCACTTCTTTTAGGTAGATGTTTGCTAGAGTAGAAAACTTATCCGTTTCTTTGATAGGCAGAAAATGTGCAGACTTGGTCAGTCGATCTACGATCACCCAAATGGTATCATTTCCGCGTTGAGATCTGGGCAGACCAGTAACGAAATCCATGGAAATTTGCTCCCATTTCCATTTCGGGATCTCTGGTTGTTGAAGTGGGCCTGATGGTTTCTGGTATTCGACCTTGACTCTAGCACAAGTCAAGCATTTACTGACGTAGGTCGCTATGCTGGCTTTCATACCAGGCCACCAGTATGTAGTCTTGAGATCATGGTACATCTTGTCCGAACCAGGATGTACTGAGTAACGAGACTTATGCGCTTCATCCATCACAAGCTCGCGCAAGTCTCCATACAGCGGAACCCAGATGCGTCCGTTAACATAGTAGGCGCCGTTTTCTTTTTGTTCTAGCCGTTGCCTCGATCCTCGTAGGGACTCAGCCCTAATGTTCTCTGCTTTCAACGCTTCAACCTGAGCATCACGAATCTGAGCTGGAAGGTTGGATTGGATGGTAAGTTGTAACGCACGTACACGCCTAGGTATAGTATCCTTCCGGCTGAGGGCATCAGCCACAACATTGGCCTTGCCCGGATGATACTTGATCGCGCATTCGTAGTCATTCAAGAGTTCGACCCATCGACGTTGACGCATGTTTAACTCCTTTTGCTTGAAAATATGCTCGAGACTCCTGTGATCGGTGTAAATGGTGCACTTGGTACCGTACAGGTAATGTCTCCATATCTTAAGCGCGAAAACAACTGCTCCCAATTCCAAGTCGTGCGTAGTGTAGTTCCTTTCGTGAACCTTAAGTTGGCGCGATGCGTAGGCAATGACCTTGTCACGTTGCATCAACACACAACCAAGTCCTTGGATGGAAGCGTCGCAATAAACCACAAAATCATCTGTGCCTTCAGGCAATGAGAGGATAGGCGCGCTACAGAGTCTATCTTTCAAGTGCTGAAATGCGGACTCCTGTGCATCACCCCAACGATAGGTAACACCTTTCTGAGTCAGTGAAGTGAGAGGTTGCGCAATCTTTGAGAAATCTTTGATAAACCTTCTGTAATATCCTGCCAGACCTAAGAATTGGCGGATCTCTGTTGGTGTGCGGGGTGCAGGCCAATTCTTGATCGATTCAACCTTAGATGGATCCACATGAATCCCATCCTTGTTTACCACATGGCCCAGAAAATGGACTTCGCGAAGCCAGAAGTCACATTTCGAAAACTTGGCATACAACTGCTCTTTACGAAGTAGTTCCAGAATAAGCCTCAGGTGTTGCTCGTGTTCCTCCTGACTCTTAGAATAGATCAGGATGTCGTCGATGAAGACTATGACAAATTTATCCAAGTAAGGTTTGCACACTCGGTTCATGAGGTCCATGAAGACCGCTGGTGCATTCGTCAATCCGAAAGGCATAACCAGAAACTCGTAATGGCCGTAACGAGTTCTGAATGCTGTTTTAGAGACGTCCTCCTCTCGGACTCTCAGCTGATGGTATCCCGATCTCAAATCAATCTTAGAATAGAAGCTCGACCCTTGCAACTGGTCGAACAAGTCATCAATGCATGGAAGGGGGTAACGATTCTTCACGGTCACCTTGTTGAGTTCGCGGTAATCAATACACATCCTGAAGGTACCGTCTTTCTTCTTTACGAATAACACTGGAGCTCCCCATGGCGAAGAGCTAGGACGTATGAAACCCTTTTCCAAGAGTTCTTGTAGTTGCGTGGACAGTTCTTCAAGTTCCGATGGAGCTAGACGATAAGGGGCTCGAGCTATGGGCGCTGCTCCAGGAGCAAGCTCGATTTGAAACTCAACTTGGCGATGAGGCGGAAGACCAGGTAATTCCTCAGGAAATACCTCAGGAAAGTCGCGCACAATAGGAATGTCTTCTATCTTCCTTTCTTCCGAGGATGCCTCAGTAACGAGGGCTAGGATAGCGGTGTGGCCCTTCCGTAAACACTTCTGGGCTTTAAGGAAAGAGATGATGCCTACAACAGCACCACTCTTGTCGCCACGAATCACGAGGGGTTCTTTACCAGGGCGAGGGATGCGGACGATTTTCTCCTTGCAAATAATCTCCGCTTGGTGTCGAGATAACCAATCCATCCCAATGACAACGTCAAAACTACCCAGAACGATAGGAATGAGGTTGATAGAAAAGGTCTGATCGGCAAGGACAAGCTTGCAACCTTTAACTATATGTGTAGCCTCTAAACTTTTGTCATTTGCTATTTCTACCGTGTGCTTGGTATTCAAAAGTGTTGGAGTGCGCTTAAGCATTTGGCTAACTTTTAAGGACACGTAGCTAGTATCGGCACCCGAATCAAATAAAACAGTAACAAAGAAATCATCCAGAAGAAACTTACCCATCACAACGTTGGGATCGTTCCTTGCATCACCCTGACCAATCACGAAAGCACGACCTCTTGCTCCATTACCATTGTTGTTACCCCCGTTGTTACCTCCATTGTTGTTCCCGTTTCCCTGGTTGTTGTTGTTGTTCTGATTTTGGTTAAGCTGGGGACAGTTCTTCTTAAAGTGGCCTTCAGCGCCACACTGAAAGCATCCCCTGTTGCCCCGTTGCTGTTGTTGATTTTCTGGTGCTTGCTGTTGCTGCTGGCGATTCTGATTTGCAGGCCGTGAGCTCCTGCAATCCTTGGCTTCGTGACCCATCTTGAGACACATCTGACAACGTCCTTTGTTGCATCGACCACTATGGTGTCTGTTACATTTGTTGCACTTCGGGTGGTTTCCTCGATACCCACCCTGTCCTTGATTACCGGAGGATTGCTGACCAGGACTCTGGTAGCCATCAGTCTTTCTCTGCTGAGACTGAACCGAAGCAGAACCCTTACTGGAGTTTTCATCCCATTTTCGCTTGTTGTCGTTGGGAGCATCAGAAGTAGTGGCGCTAATACGTTTGGGCAGCTTGTTCTGCTCAACTGCCTGATCAGTGAGTCGGTGAGCCAACTTGACGATTTGTTGTATAGTGCCAAGGTTAGCTGAGGTTACGTGGCTTTGAATTTCTGGCACCAAGCCCTTAAGGTACAACTCAATGCGTTTGTAGGGAGGGTCCACCATAGTAGGACACAGGATGGCCAGTTCGTTTGACCTCTTAGTATACGCCTCAATCTCAGACCCCGTCATCCTCAGATTGAAAAATTCCACCTCTAGCTTGTGGATGTCGTCACAACTGCAATATTCTTCTCTAATCAGTTCTTTGAAGCCGTTCCATGGGGTGGCATTAGCAACCGCCAACCCAAGCAATTGGACCTGTGCTTTCCACCAGGTTAACGCAGCTCCTTCGAGTGTTCCAGTAGCATACTTCACCTTACGATCTTCCGGGCAATCACACATTTCGAAAACAGACTCGAGCTTCTCGAACCAGTGAAGAAGGCCTACAGCACCTTCTGTGCCGCTGAAGGTGCTTGGTCGGCAATCCAGGAAGGTTTTGAATGTGCACACAGGAGGCTGAGCATGTTGACCTCCTGCAGGAACAGCTGCGAGTGCCTCAGCAACTCGTTCGTTGATCAGAGCCGTCAACTGGGCTTGAGTAAGGTTGATACGTCCTCCGCGTCTGCTCATGATCTTCATAACGAAGCAACGTAAGTGAGGAAAGTGCGTAGGTGTGGGACGACAGTAGAGAGTAAGCACACAAGGTTCAAGTAGCAGTTATCACGTTAACTAATGCACAGTGTGAGCTATCTAACCGACAATATAACATAAATCATACCACCTATTGTGTCGAGTCTTGCACGTGGAGCGAAGCGTCGTTGTGGATCGTTGAGCACTGTACAGGTTATAGTCTGGTTTTATCAAAAATCTTTTCCCTTTCTAAAACCAAGTTCGCTATAACCAATGGCTCTGATACCAATCTGTCACACCCCCAAAATCCACCATGCGGAGTACCACCGCTTGGAGGCGTGACGTGACTAGGATCGAGCCACCAATCATATCGAACAACATAATTAAGTAATTAAAACCAAACACAATACGATTGGTGACCAAAAGGAAGTAAACCGATTTTAGTTAAACAGCGGAAGCATAAAACGTAAGTTCAAAACATAGTCCATAGTTCATAAGTTTAAAGTCCAAAACGTAGGTTTAATAAGTTCATAAAGTTTATTTATTAAATACGGGACATATCAGTTCGCATCCCACAACGACCACCTCCATATGCAAGCTCCAAGCATTTAACGACCTGTAAGGCATGTAACAACGAGTCAACAACAAAGTTGAGTGAATTCACAGTTGGTTGTTTAGTTATAGCATTTGTTTCGTAAATTATCTGTTCGTTTTGAAAACCATGTATCGTATGAGTTTGCATCGCGGTCTTTCTGACATGTTTGCGAAGATTAGTGGGGGTTTCCCATGTGTTACTAGACCACGCGTATCGACTGCTACGAAAATATAAGAGGTGCCCTAAGTCAATGTCTATCAGCATTGACCCTTTGCCCATAGTCCATTAGTACACGCCCGTCCGACTGGCACGGTGTGAGGTTTGTTAAACCTAATAGCGCTATTAACTAATGACCCGCTCGCCATAGGCCTCGGCGATTAAGTCGATAAATGAGGGACTTAAAGTGATAGAGTTGATGGTCTTATGATCGTGTACGTAGGTTTTACGTACGTGCCCTTCAATCCGAGGACAGTAAAAAGTAGTTTAACAGTAATGATAGTACAAGTAGTTAATCAATCCCATTCCCAAACCCCTGGGAATCCCATGCCTTAGAAAGAGTGTGAACTCACCTCGGTTTGCTCAGTTAGATTCTCAATATAGCTAACAGTCAAGGTCGGTCAATCTCGTCCTAATATAATTTACCAGTTAGTCATTTAGTGGCTTTCAAATAGAACACAAAGTTCCTACACGTATCTATCACATAACATTCATCACTTTAACGGTTTATGCCCTCTAAGTTTCCCATCCATTCCCCACTCAAAATCAAACATACGATAATGCACATAACATATATAACATGTTAGATCATTCACGGATAGCATACTCGACATTTAGACACGCAAGTCACAACTTATCTCAATTCAGCATTTATATTCAAAACCGGCTGTTTTCGGACATCTTAATAAAATATTTATATTATTCCAAAAATTCCCAAATTTCTACAAGATGTCTTAAACATTCCATATTTTATTGTGTAAAAATATCGGAGTCCGGTTCACTACCAATATTTTATAAAAAATCATATTCCGGACTGAACTCAGATTTATGTATTTCTGACCACAGTCCACAGAGCAATTTATTAAAAATTCATCGAGTGTCCGATTTACGAAATTCCAGTGGGGTAATTACCATGCATCGGTTGTCATCTACTGTACAAATTTCATGGTCCGATTCTACACAGAATACAAGTTACAACAGAAAATACAATGCTCATTTATTGCTGTAAAAACTCAGCCTAAGCTGCTGTTACGAATTGGTTCTTTAAAAATAGTAAACGAAGTCCAAAAATTACGATTCCGGTGCCATTAGAACCGTATTTCATAATGAAATATTTTAGATTCAAAATATCGGTTTTTCGTTGAGTTTATGACCTGTTTACAGCCAACTGAAGTTGGCTGTAAAGTATGGACAGATTGCAGTTTTTGGTCTCTAGCTTACTAGTTTGTGTTCGGTTGATCCCGTTAATTATATTTAGTGATTGTAACAATATCCTACATCAATAACAACAAGTAAATCAGCAAATACTCAGTACATATCAAAACAACTTCATACTAACACAAGTACATCATGTTTCATCTTCTTGGTTAAACCTTTTTTTAGTGTTCTTGTGAAATAAACATCATTCTACAAATATTAGCCATAAAAGTAAGATAATCAAGGGTTAAACGAGAGCTTACTACTAGCTTATAGCTAGGGTAGAATCTATTGAGAATATGATGGTGAAAAAGACTAGAACAAGCTCCTTAGAAAGTCCTTCAAGTTGCACCTTCCATGGATGAACTTCAAGCTTAGAATGAACTTGTTAATGGAAGAGATAGATGATTGGAAGTGGTGGTGATGGGTTTCGATTATGGAGGAACCGAATTGAGAGAGAGAGAGAGAGTGGGAGTTTGAGTGTGTAATCTAGAGAATGATGGTTGTGATCTCAAGACTTACTTATAATCATCATTCACATATCTTGGACACTTACACAAGCAAGTAATCCAATAAAAAATAAGATAAAATCTTCTCAAATATGTGGAGTATGGTGGATGGACGGTTCATGAGGGAGGAGAGAGAGATGTTGAGTGTGAGAGTGAATCTTGGTGAAGTGACATTGTGATCTATACATCATGCTTATAAGGATGTTCATAATATTATGTTCACTTCAAGAAGCAAGAAATCAACCAAAATATCAAATAAAATCTTGGAGATATGGGGGTGGGTCCCTTGACCGATTTCATACATGGGGGGGGGGGTCTTGTTTGCAAAAGTTGTAACTAGATGGTTACTTACTAGCTAGAAACCAAGTGTATGTTTACTAGAGTTAGTTACTAGATGTTTAGTGGGTGTTATGGTGCACGGGGATCATAACAAGCCAAGAAATAAATAATCAATGTATTTGACAAATATTTGGTGTCCCGGGTAATGTCCGGTTGTTCGGTTTGACACTGTTCCGTTAAAGCGCTTAATTAATTCGTAAAGCGTCCTATATATATATTTTTGTAACCTTTTTAATTTTCAACACTCCGGAAAATATAACGGACTATTTAGTGACCTTTCTGTACACTATTAGTATATTAACAAGTACATGTAAGTATAGCACAGATATCAGAAGCAGTTAAATGATTCAGCACAGTCATCAAACACTTTAATTATCAATAATAAATTGTACGGATACATGGAATTACGAGGGTTGTCACAGTTTTAACCGGAACCGAACCGGGAACCGGTTTTACCCAAATTTAAGAACCGGAACCAGACCCTATATCCAAAAATACGGTTTGGATCTAACGGTTCCGGTTCGGTTCTCCAGTTCTGGCGGTTCTGAACCGTATACTGCTCAGCCCTAGTAACTTCTGCAAAATTCCAGGACATCAAAAAGAATATTGCAGAAAGAAGAAAGCAACGGTTTGCTATAACTGTGGAGAAGCTGGACATTTCAGACCAGACTGCCCGAAATTAATTAAACCAACAGATAACAAGGTTAAGAGAAGGAACTACTAAAAAGAACGCAAGAGCCTTTCAATTAACTACGCAGGAAGCTGAACTCATTCCTGACGTTATAGCTGGTACGTTCTTAGTTCACAACGTTTATCCGAAAGTATTATTTGACTCCGGTGCAAACCAAAGTTTTATAAATATTTCGTTCTGCCAAGCTCTTAAATTACCTTTAACCGATCTTAGGCAGATATTTTCAGTCGAAACGGCAGATGGGAATTCTGTTAAAATAAATAAGGTTTGGCAAGAAGGAAAGATAGAACTCTTAGGTCATAAATTTTCTGCAAGTTACCTATGAATCTATCCGGATTCGATGTAGTGTTAGGAATGGATTGGTTAGTAGACAACCATGCTCGAATTCTCTGTGATAAAATTTCTATAGAAATCCATACACCCACAGGAGAATTAGTGGTAATTACCGGAGATAAGCCACAAAGGCCACTGAAATTTATTTCAGAAATGAAGTTGGCCAGTTATTCAAGAAAACCAGGAATAGCATATATGGTTTCGGTAGTTGTTAATACCAAAAGTAAGGAACTTAAGGAAATTCCAGTAGTATCAGAATACCCGGATGTCTTTCCGGAAGACCTACCAAGATTACCACCCGATAGAGAAGTAGAATTCAGAATTCATCTAATTCCAGGAACTATACCGATAGCCAAGGCACCTTATCGGTTAGCACCCACTGAAATGCTCGAATTAAAGAGACAGTTAGATGAACTACTAAGCAAAGGGTTTATACAACCAAGTTCCTCTCCATGGGGAGCTCCGGTGTTGTTTGTAAAGAAGAAGGATGGGTCAATGAGAATATGTATCGATTATAGGGAATTAAACAAGGTTACAATTAAGAATCGATACCCATTACCTAGGATTGATGATCTTTTTGATCAATTGCAAGGAGCTAGATATTTTTCTAAGATAGATTTGCACTCTGGATATCATCAATTGAAAGTACAGGAAGAAGACATACCTAAAACTGCTTTCAGAACTAGGTATGGACATTACGAGTTTACAGTCATGCCCTTGGGATTAACAAATGCCCCTACAGCATTTATGGACATGATGAATAGGATTTGTAAACCGTATTTGGATAAATTTGTAATCGTCTTCATCGATGATATACTTATTTACTCCAAAAGTCAAGATGAACATTGTGAGCACCTGCATGCACTCTTAACTTTGTTAAGAAAGGAGAAACTTTACGCCAAATTCTCAAAGTGCGAATTTTGGCTCCAAGAAGTGCAATTTTGGGGTCATATGGTGAATCACGAAGGTATTCACGTAGATCCCTCCAAAATAGAAGCGATCACCAGATGGAAGGCCCCGCAATCGGCTACAGAAGTTAGAAGTTTTCTAGGACTGGCCGGATACTATAGGCGATACATTAAGGATTTTTCTAAGATAGCCGTACCATTAACTAAGCTAACCTGTAAAGCCATAAAATTTGAATGGGGATCCAAACAGGAGGAGGCTTTTAGGACTTTAAAGCAAAAGTTAACAAACGCCCCAATCTTAGCATTGCCAGAAGGAACAGAAGATTTTGAAGTCTACTGCGATGCTTCTAAGCTGGGATTAGGATGTGTGTTAATGCAACGCAACAAGGTAATTGCGTATGCCTCAAGGCAATTGAAAAATCACGAAGAAAACTATACGACTCACGACTTAGAACTGGGAGCAATAATTTTTTCCCTTAAAATTTGGAGGCATTATTTGTATGGAAGTAAGTTTACCGTTTATACAGATCATAAAAGCTTAAGGTACATATTTGGGCAAAAAGAACTGAAGATGAGGCAAAGAAGATGGATGGAAATTTTAAGCGATTACGACTGTGATATTCAATATCACGAAGGAAAAGCAAATGTAGTTGCAGATGCCTTAAGTCGTAAGTATTATGAGAAACAAAAGGGAGTTCGTGCTCTCAGATTAAATCTACAATTAGATTTAATGGAACAACTGAAGAATGTTCAAGCCACAGTAATCAAGGATGATGCTGAAGGAATGAAAGGACGAATAAAAGAATTGGAGCAAGGAGTTGATGGAATTTGGAGATTACATAAGACGAGGATTTGGGTACCTAAGCAGGGAGATTTAAGAAATAAGATTTTAGAGGAAGCCCATAAATCTAGGTATACCATACATCCAGGAAATAATAAGATGTACCAAGATTTAAGAAATAATTTCTAGTGGATAGGAATGAAAAAGGACATAGCTAGATATGTATCTAAGTGTCTTACTTGTTCACAAGTTAAGGTAGAACACTAGAAACCTTCAGGGTTACTTCAACAATTAGAAATGCCTGTTTGGAAATGGGAACTAATAACCATGGATTTTGTTACTAAGTTGCCCAAAACCAGAAAAGGTAACGACGCGATTTGGGTAATTGTGGATCGATTAACCAAATCAGCTCATTTTCTACCCATGAAAGAAACCTTTAGCATGGAAAAGTTAGAAAAATTATACGTAGACGAAGTAGTATCCCTACATGGAGTTCCACTTTCCATTGTATCTGATAGAGATAGTCGTTTCACTTCACATTTTTGGACAAGTTTCCAAGAAGCCATGGGGACGCGATTAAATTTAAGTACAGCTTATCATCCTCAAACAGACGGACAAAGTGAAAGAACGATCCAGACCTTGGAAGACATGCTCAGGGCATGTGTAATAGATTTTGGTGGAAACTGGGATGATCGTCTACCCTTAATTGAATTCTCCTATAACAATAGTTATCATGCAAGTATTGAAGCTGCCCCGTTTGAAGCACTGTATGGACGAAAGTGTAGAACTCCAGTTTGTTGGGCAGAAATAGGAGAAAGCCAATTATCAGGTCCTGAGATTGTGCAAGAGACCACTGACAAGATAACTCAAATTAAAGAAAGATTAAAAACGGCTCGAGATCGCCAAAAGAGTTATGCAGGCAATCGACGCAAGCCATTAGAATTTCAAGTTGGTGACAAAGTACTCTTAAAAGTTTCTCCTTGGAAAGGAGTAGTGCGGTTCGGAAAGAAAGGAAAGTTAAGTCCAAGGTATGTAGGACCATTCCCAGTAATTCAACGGATAGGACCAGTTGCCTATCGTTTACAACTACCAGAAGAGTTAGCTGGGGTACATGATGTGTTTCATGTATCCAATCTCAAGAAATGTCTATCCGACGAATCCCTGGTAGTACCTCTTCAAGATGTAAAGGTAAATGAAAAGTTAAAATTTGTGGAGAAACCACTACAGATTGAGGACAGAAAGGTCAAGTTTCTTAAACACAAACGACTAGTGCTAGTCAAAGTCAAATGGGATGCGAAGAGAGGACCGGAGTACACTTGGGAATTAGAATCAGAAATGAAGCGGAAATATCCTCATTTATTCCAGTAAATCTCGAGGACGAGATTTTTATTAAGGTGGGGAGGATGTAACAACTCTCACCCGAAACTATTAATTTACTATTTTATTTGTCCAATAGGAAACCCTAATTGAGACCCCCAAGTAGTATTGCGTAACCCCTAAAATTTTCAGAACAATCAGAATCAGGATCAGGGTCCCTAAAACTCAAGGGGGGGGGGGGATATCCCCTAATCGAAATAATATTCAAAACCGTTGTCAAAAATCTAAAATTACGAAATGTCGACTCAGCAGACCTAGGCTGGTGATCAAGCAAGCTTACCCTACTTGGACCTCCCCCGCGATACGCGACAGGTGCGGAGGATCCTGTCGCGACACGCGGGAGACTCCAATTTCGGGTATAAATGCAGGGGTCTGGGACTTGAAGTTTGGCGCTATTTCGACGTTAAAACTCGAGTCGTATACTGAGTTATACACTATTTACTTCAAAACACACACGATCACGAAACGCTGCCGCGACAAACAGGGTAATAACGCGATCGCTGCTACGATTCAATGTCCGATCGATTGAACCCAATCCAATGGATGTTTAAGTGCTGCCCACATTAGGGTTATACTTTGTCATTCGTCGTGAATTCGATGGATGTTTAAGTATTGCACTTTGTCATTCGTTGTGAAGGTGTTCATCTCCTGAGTTATCGTAAATGTTGTATTAGTTACTGACCTAGTTTTCGTGTGCATTGTTATTTGAATTAGGTTAATCAGGCTTATCAGTAGGCTAAACTCTGCCCATTAAACTAGCAATGTGAGTCATTCTCTTTTTATCAATAATGTTTTACAATACTCCAAATTATTTTTAAAGTTATAATTACAGGGATTAAGTCGTGGTTATCTTGAATCACTGGCTAGTGGGGTATTGTGCACATTACTAATTTCTCACAGTTAGGCTAATAAATCCTAACAGTGATAATCGTCACTACTTGGGTGAAAGGACCCAATAGTGGCATGACCATCGTCACCAGGAGGTGACACGGCGCCAGATAAAAATAAGATAGAAGCCATTGTAATTGCTCTTATGCTGTAACTTATAGCTATGGGTCATTTCATTAGATGGGGTGACTCACCAGTATTTCCCCGCTGACAATATATTTTTAAAACATGTTTCAGGTGATCTACTGTGAATCAAGAAAAGGTGCTACGGAGCACTCACAAGCTTGAAGTAGTGGCTCAAATAAATAAATAAATAAACATGTTTTGTAAAATAAGGGAATTCCTATGAAATTCCTCTATTGTAAATTACGGGGTTTATCCCGAATTATGAAATAAAATAATAATCGGGCATTTTCAAGTTTAAACGATCCTGCTAGACTTCCGCTGTACCACAGGTTTCTGTCCCGCGGCTCCTGGACCGGGTCAAACCGGGCGTGGGGGCCGTGACAGTAAGCCTTTGGCTTTGCGGTCCATATCCGCTTTTCAGAATTTATCGCCCAGTTCCGCCACCTTACGGTCTCTTTGCGGTCTGTAAGCTTTCATCAGAAGACAAAAATTTGTAAACTCTTAGGTTTTGACCATGCATTCTTTACAACTTCGAATCTTATGTCTTTAACAGCAGGAGGGGACCATGAATCAGGCCTTGCATGCCCTTGAGAGTGTTGCCATGCACTTACATATTTTGGACTTTATTGATGAAGGTTTTCAATTGAGGATTTGTCGTAAAACTCATAGGATCCATGTAAATTCGAATTATGTACCACCAAGAATAACCGAATTTGAATATATATATATATATATATGTCAGATGTTTATAAAATATATTAAGGTTTGGGATTTATAAATAAGTCACTTAGAGGTATTAATTAACATGTTGACACTTTTTAATCCTACCATACATCTTTCAACTTGATCCGGGTTTATAACACGTTTACTTTTCATGACACGTGTCTTTATAATATTGGATGGGATTTTTTATGAGGTGTTACATATAACAACCCAAAAAATAAATTGACACCCTCCTAAGTATTTTTCGACACCCTAAGAATAATTAAAATACACCAATATGTCCTAAAATACACCCCATACGTGAAAACGGACCCCAAATACCTTAATTCTTATTATAATAAATTAAAAATAAAATTTACTGGGTTGTCGCGGGCCGCGACAAACTTCACTTAAGTCTACGAGGGCCGCGAGCGCCTGGGCAAGTGGCGCAGCCCTGAGCTGCCACGTGTCGAGTGCGTGTTGAGGCTAGTGACCAAGTCAGCCAAGCTAGCGCCTACCCTAGCTGGCGTCGCGGGCCGCGAAGGCCCTGACTGTATGCTACGCGGCGCGACGAACCCAAAGATCAGCCCTATAAATTGCACGCATCGGGCCTTCAGTCAGTTCGTTCATTTATCGACTTTCTCTCTCATATTTCTTAGAGTAGGCACTATACTCGGGTATAATATCCCCCTAAATAACGAAGTTCTGCTCCGTTGTAAGTATCATAACCCCTGGATACGTATTAGATACTCTGCCCGATTGATCTAGGGTTCCGTAACGGCTGTCGTGGTTCTGCCCGACGTAGTCGTTGGAATGCCGTCTCGGGGAGGGTATTACTAATGTTAAAATTTGTTATTATACTAACGCGTGTGCATTTGTGTAATTTATAGATTGTCACCAGGAAACCCTTACAGAAAACCTAATACAGCAATGTGAGTAATCTCCTTTTTGCAAATTGTTTTTACAAAACCTCACACAATTAATTATATATTAAGCATCTATTGAGTATTTGTAAGGATACAATTATCGTCGGTATGTTGGGGTTTTGTATACAAAAATTGTTACTGTCTTGCAAGGGGTTATATTTCCACAAGTCGGGTTGACAATATCGTGGGTGGTAATTGATATGACTTGGAAACAATTGTAATTGCGAGACCGCCCTCAATACTGTACAATGGTTTTTACTTAAACTTTATTAAACTGGGATTCACTCACCAGTATTTTCCACTGGCAAAATGTTTTTAAACGCGTTTCAGGTAACAATATGTGAAAGCCAAATAGAAGTTATCTGGACAGCACTGAAGGCTTGGAAAAATGGCAATAAACTTACCTAAAATAAAATATATGTTTTTATTAAATAAAAATAGGATTTATTCCTATGAAAATGTGTGTACTTAAAACTTGGGTTTTATCCCATGTGTTTAATATTATGAAAATGTGGTATTTTACTCTGATAAAATATTTCCTAACTATGGTCCTGATGTAATTTCCGCTGCCAAAATGGATAAAACCTAGATACCACCGAAACTGGCCGCGGCCGCCCGTTCCCGGGTTTGTTAAAGGGGACGGGGGTTTCGACAGTTACTTTGGCGATTAAGCAACTAGCAACAGGTAACGCTCTAGACGAGTACGACGAGTATTTAAATATGTCCGAAAGGACTTCCCGAGAAAGTCTAGAAATTTTTTGCGAAACGGTATGCAATTTATACGCTTCCGAGTTTTTACGTAGACCTACTAGCCACGACGTTGCGCTCTTGTACCAAGCTCATGAGGAGAAACATCACCTTCCTGGGATGTTGGGTAGTCTTGATTGTACACATTTTGTTTGGAGAACGTGTCCAACGGAGTTGCGGGGTCAATATATGAGGGGGGATCACAGTCACCCGACATTTATGCTCGAAGCGGTGGCCTCTCAGGATTTGTGGATTTGGCATGCTTTTTGTGGTCCACCAAGTTCACAAAACGACATCAACGTGCTCCAACAATCTCCGTTATTTCTTACTGAACGAAATGGAACTGCACCAAAATGCCCATTTTACGTGAACAACCACTTGTACAAGCGTGGATACTATCTTACCGATGGAATCTACCCTACTTGGTCCGTGTTTGTGAAATAATTTCCGTATCCTCACATTGTGAAAGAAAAGAAGTTCAAGAGGCAACACGAGACTGCAAGAAAAGACGTGGAGCGGGCTTTTGGTGTTTTAAAGGCAGAATGACATATACTTTATCGACTGATGTGTGCTATGCGTGTTAAAAAAAATTAGGAGTGTCGTATATGCGTGCATTATTATGCATAACATGATTCTAAAAGACGACGGAAACGCGATTGCACCGCTACATATTCGGGATCCTCCAGTCGAGCCCGTTTTTGAAGACACTGCTTATAACGAGCTCATTGATGAAGATACGCATTATAGACTAAAATATGATCTTGCGGAGCATCTTGGAGAACAAGACTTACCCCACCTTTTAGCGGATTCCGACGACGAATATCTAAATTAGGTTTTTTTTTAATTTATTTTTATATTTTAAGGTCATGTTATTTATTTTAATTTTATGTAATGTGTTTTTTAATTAAAAGTACATTTATTTACATTAAAATATGTTTTATTTATTTATGAATAATTTCTAAAAATAAAAAATATATAACTCAAACACCCTAGAGTGATTGAACCATATCTAGTGATTGAGTGTAAAACACAAAGTATAATGGAGAATTGATATAGCATGCTATTATTGGAATGCACCATAAGCACATCGTAGTGACAAACTAATATATTCTACAAATATACTAATCCCACAATGTGATAAAACCAAAAGTAGGTTATCATTAAAAATGCAACAAAAAGTTATACTTTTACATAGAAATATTGGTGAAGCCAATGTCGCCCAAGTTAATGGGTGGTAATTGGTAAGTTGACATTAGCATAAAAAATGATTAATATAGTTTAATATAAACACCTTTTTCCAAAATATATAAAACAGTAGTATTTGATTTAAAATAATACCAAGAAAATAAGAATTGGAGCTAAACGAATAGTATGTTCGGTCAAAGTCAAGATATTTCAGCCATACAAGAACCAAAGTCTAGATTGATTATTTTATGTTTACACTTACATAACATGATTGTAAAACAATGATGTCACTTTTAACAATTTAAAGAGTGTACAAGTGTATTGTTGAGTAGAGAAAGGCCCATTAAAAACAACCCAATTGACAATAGTGTTAAGAAAATCCTGAATGCCAGATCAAACAAAAAATTAACATTCAGTCCACCACCCTCGTTGCTGCTTGAGTGCTTGTTGCTTGTTCGGTTGTTCTTCACCACGGCCCACCGGTCATTCGCCCTTAACAACACTCTCGTGGCGCTTGTTAGAATTTTCAGTTAAGTTGTTTTAATATGTTTGAAACTACTTTTAATTTTATTTTGTCTGGATTAAATCGTTTGCTTATGTTAACTGTTTTGTTTATGTCAATTTCTTGTTTACCTAAAAAGTAAACCAGCAGTTTGACAGAAACATTTGTACATTCAATCAAATATTGCTTTTACTCCACCTGTCTTATGCGCCCAAAAAATCATTTGCTTTCCTCCGGGTTAATCTAGTGTCCAATCGGCCCAAAACCAATTACAGAAAATACTAGATTGAAGACCATATCATAGAAATGTATCGGAACCGTTTAAGCTCTATCCATCGGTTCGAGCAGTTTTGACTAAGTTTAAACAATCCTACATTCCTACGCACCACACCGAGTGGCGGATCCAGGATTTTTTTTCTACTGGGTTCACTTTTTTCGGTGCTCGAATTTCGGTCAACTCAATGTTAGAATTTTAGGGTCGGGTCGGGCTTTATCACTTTTTTTTTCTCTATGATGCTTCTTAGCATTCCTATCCCAAATAACTTGAGGATGCGTTGTGCAAGATTCATTGTCTACGTGAGGTGGATCTCTACCACCAAATGTGGACTTATATCACATACTAGGTGGTATCTCTTTCAAAATCCTAACTAAAGGCAATAAAAAGTAATAGGTACTCTTTTATATATTGTTGGTGCATATAAAGTTGAAGAGCAATTCTTAGATCATGACAAATGTTGTGCTATCATCAAAACAAGCAAATAGGAAAATAGGGATATGTACAAATTGTTGGTTGCTAATTATGTAACTTATATGTCTAAAAATATCCACCATTGAAGATCAGATACCTTTGAAAAAGGCTTTAATATAAGACAAGGATTGCAGGTTTGAATACCAACTAAATTATAAATCAAATAAACAAAAATAGAATCGTATCAACACATACTTTTTGCCAATTACAAACGCAACAATCATAGAATATATATAAACAATAAGTCTGAATTTAATACACCTAATTTACTATCACACATTGTTTCTTTATTTTGTTTGAATGAATAAATGTTGTTTCTGATTATCACAAATTAGTGATTAAATTAAGAGACTAACGCATATTGAAAGAATAAAAGACAACCTATTGAAGGAGTGTTGAAACACTGGTTAACACAAAGATAATCAGTGTGGTTGTTTCGTCTAATGGGTTCAACCTCTTCTTCTACTCGTATTGATGGCTCGAGATCTGCAAAACAGTAAACACCGTTAGTCTCGTTAAGAGGGGGGAAGGGGGTTTTCCCTCTTAACCAGGCTCCGGCGTGAGAATAAGTACTGTTCTGAGAGGAAATAAACAGTGTGTGTGTAGAGTGAGTAAGGAGAGTAAAGATCCTGAACCTGAATGATGAAGGGTCCTATTTATAGCCGGAGGGTGAAGAAGGAAGGAGCAGCTGTGCCAGCTGTGAGCGCGTGCCAGCTGTCCGACCAAGGGGAATATCCTCTTGGTCTGCTCTGTCATGGCAGGTGTAGTGGTACACGTGGTGTTCCTGCATTCGCCTGCGCTGGATACCTCGTACCGGTATTGTCAGTGCTGCTCCCTGAATTGTCGCAGGCCTATGTGGCATTCTGCTAGTGGTGACACGTGTTGTCCTTTATGTCGGATAGAGCATCTTTGGTGCCAACTGTGAATCATCCAGAAGTTTCTAGAAGCTTCTGGAGTGTTTCGTTGACGTGGATGCCTTGTGTGCACAAAAGTGGTGTGGTCCCTGCCATGTAGGCAGGGAATTGGGACCATACCTCTTCAAGTCCCCCCAGTCCAGTGTGCCTTCTAGTTGAGTTGATCGTCTAGGAGGGATTCTGGACTTATGAGAGTTGTGGTTTCTGTGCATCGCGTAGGGTTTGGTACATGTAAAATGAACCAAAATGGGCGCGTTGCATGTGTATTTTGTCTTTTGTATCTGGTGGGCCAAATGGACGCATCACGCGTGGGTTTTGGCCTTTTGAAAAAAGTGAGCCAAATGGACGCATGGCGCATGGGTTTTGGCCCTTTGAAAAAAGTGAGCCAAATGGACGCATGGCGCATTGGTTTTGGCCCTTTGAAAAAAGTGAGCCAAACGGACGCATGGCGCATGGGTTTTGGCCCTTTGAAAAAAGTGAGCCAAACGGACGCATGGCGCATGGGTTTTGGCCCTTTGAAAAAAGTGAGCCAAATGGACGCATGGCGCATGGGTTTTGGCCCTTTGAAGAAAGTGAGCCAAACGGACGCATGGCGCATGGGTTTTGGCCCTTTGAAAAAAGTGAGCCAAATGGACGCATGGCGCATGGGTTTTGGCCCTTTGAAGAAAGTGAGCCAAATGGACGCATGGCGCATGGGTTTTTGGCTTTTGATGTTTCCTTCTGGTGGAATTGGTGGTTATGGAGAAGTGTTTGGTGTGACCGTCTGTCGTCCCTGTCTTATCGGAGGTGAATAGTTGCTTTTTCAGTGACTTTCTGTCACGTCAGCCGACCTTGTCGCCCATGCTTCCCGAAAAAAAGAGGCGACGTTTTCTCTCTCTTCTGACGTGGCAGTCATCTATTGGGTGCTTTTTCTGTGCCCTGCCGTTCCACTACCCATCGCATTAAATGCGATGGGTATAAATAGGAGGCGGTTAACCTTTCATCTGTTACATTTTCAAATCTCAAGTGTGATTTTCTCTCTATCTTCTCCCCTTGTTCTCCGTTTCTCTATATTTTCTTGAGTTCAGATCTTCTACTTCTTTGTACTTTATCATGTCTGAGAAGAATCCCACCCAGAAGAAGAGAAAACATAGAGGTAAAGCCCCTCCTGGTCCGGACCAGGCTGTTATTGGCTGGAAGGAGGAGGAGTTTCAGAATCTGGTGAGGGGGATGAACTTCCGTCCTGAGTGGGGGGCTCAGTACCCTCCTCCCGGATCTACTGCTTTGGATGCTCCTCCAGGCTATATCACCTTATATGTAGCGTTTTTCCGGGAGGGTAGTTTCCGGTTACCGATAACGAAGTTTACTGCTGCTGTGCTAAGGGGTTACGGACTTCATATTTCTCAGATAAATGCGATTGGGCTTCCACGCATTACCCATTTTGAATATGTTTGTAGGGCTTATCGTATTGAGCCTACTTTCGAAATGTTTAACGTTTTTTACAGCGTTACATACACCAGTGGTTTTTATTCTTTTCAAGCGAGAACAGGTGTTGCTCCGGTGTGCTCTGTGCCGTTAAAGAGCCTTCATGACTGGAAACAGAAGTTCTTTTACATCCGCCATGGTGTAATTCCAATAGAGATGCCGTACAGGCATGTGAGTCAAGGGATTCCGAAGGTGGATGTTATCCAAGACTATGCTGCTCAGGACTGGTATAAGAAGATAACTTCTAAGGCGACTGCCATTTCTCAGCTAGATGAGATGGCTTTAGTTGGGGCCGGGATGAGTTTATTGTGGGTGCCCAAACATCCACTGGGTCAACCTGTGTACAGCCATCAGGGTAAATGTATGTTTCTTCCTTGAGTTTACTTTTGATTTATTTTCCTTTAGGTTTAGTATATTTTGATGTGTTCCCATATCTTGTTGTTCCTTTGCAGTTGGTTACAGCTTGATAAACGTCTTGGATCCGAAGACAGCGGGTACCATGGTTGAGGCTATTCAAGCGGATGGGAACCCGACGTGGTTAGACCAGATCTGGGGTCGTTTTTTGCATCCCTCAGATGAGAGCTTGAATAGATATGTCGCCGAAGTTCTAGGTGAAGATGTGTTGAATGACCCTGTCGAGCCGGGTCACGAAGAAGTCATTGTTCTTTCAAGTGAAAGTTCTGATCAAAACTTTGAAGATCTAACCTCTCGTTGCGCGCGTGCAGGTACCGCGCAGGGTGATGTTGCTGAACCTGTGCACGAGGTTGTTGGTGACGACGATGATGTAGAGGTGCCCGTTGATCCGTCTACTCAGTTGGAGTCGAGGAAAAAGGCGAGAACTGATAGGTCTGGGAGGAGAGAGGGAAAGCCTGAGAGTAAAGCTGCTGGTTCTTCTCGTAAGCGACCCTCTACTCATCCTTGTCTAGGTTATGTGGTGGTTTCTGATACGTTGTCTGGCTTAGGGGTTGGTGAAAAGAGTCAACAGTCGGATCCTGATGACAGTGCTACTCTGACTGAGCACATGAAGAAAAAAGCCCTTGAGGATCACAAGCGCAAGCTTGATGAGCAGTCCGCTGCTCTTCTTGCTGCTAAAAAGGCCAAACTTCACAAGGAAGCTCCCCCCGCACCTTCTGAGTCTGAGATTGACCTTGGTGTTTTTAGTGGGGGTCATGGGAATTTGTTGGAGGAGCTTTATGCTGCGTCTGCCCCTCCTACTGGTAAGTAGCTTCTATTTGTACATTGTTGTTTTTCCTTCCTGGTTTTTTGTGTTGTTTTCTCGGAGTTGTTCTTTATTCATGTTCCATGGCTGCAGTCAAGATTGGTAAGAAGCCTCGTGCGGTAGATATTTCTCAAATTACTCCACCTACTTCTCCTCCGTCGAGGACAGTTGGTTTGACCCCTCCTCGTGATGATGTTGATGCGGACATGAGGGGTGGTGAGGGGTTCACTGAGGGTGTGGCTGAAGCAGGTGTTGCTCCTGGAGGTGATGGTGGAGCTGATAGGGGCAAAGGCATTGAAGTATAGGGGGAGTCTAGCGAGACTACTCCGCAACAAACTATTTATACCAAGCGTCCTCCCGGTGGAGGTGGGGCTATTTCTGGCGTTGTGCGCAGCCCGCACATTGAGCGTTGCCCTGCTGATTCTTGGGGTAACCCGGCTTGTGACGATTTGCCACACGCCCCGCGCTGGAACCTTACTCAGGGTTCTCGGATGAATGATGTTAACAATTGCCATGAGTTCTTTGCTATGTCCCTTCCTCCTGCTGAGAGGATGTTTCAGAAGAATCGCAATCGGTTTTCCCTTTTGGACGATCATTTTCGTGCTGGGGTTAATTTCTTTGCCACATCACAGGAAATTCTTCGCGAATGGCGATCGATGGGGGAAGAGACCCTTGAGTTTGAGGCGTCGAAGAAGTCGCTTGCTGAAGAAAGGGAAAAATTAATGTTGAGAAGAAAGTTTTGCAGTGGAGGGTTGCTGAAGCTGAACGGAAGCTTGAGGAGCAAAAACAGCTGAATGATCAGAGGCAGAAGGATTGGGAGGCCGCGTGCGTGCGTACGAACGTTGAGATGCAGTCGCAACGCGATGCGATCGTGCGTTTGTCTGGTGAAAAGACAACACTTGCTGAAGAAGCGCAGCAGGCGCGTATTGCATCCGAAAAGAAAGAGAAGGAGTATGTTGCCCGAGTTGACAAGTTAGAGGTTCTTGCTCAGCAAAAGTCAACTGAGTGTGAGGATGCACAGCGCCTTCTTGCTGAAAAGGCTGCTGAAGTTCAGGCAGCAGAACTCCTTGCGGGGGAAACGTCTGCTGACACCAAATGGCTGCTTTCCCGTGGAGTGCCCTTGGTAATTTCTTTTGCTTTTTCTTAGTCTTTTGTTGTTGCGGATTTATCTGATTGCTCTGTTTTATGCAGCTTGCTGACCGTATTCTGAACTCGACTGAGCTTGCCACGCACATGCTTGAGTTGGGTCGAGCGGGGTATAATAGTGGTCGTAAGTTTGGTTTTGCTGAAGGCAAGTCTGCGGTTATCAATAAGGAGAAAGACTATCACTTCGAATTGTATAAAGAGGATTGTGACGGTGCTTATGCTGCTAAGCGCAAGGAGTTTTCAACCCTTGAGTTTGCCGTCGTCCGGGCAGCGCAGAAATTGTCTCGGAAACCGGATGGAGTCGCTTTGTTGAAGAAGGCTTTGGGAGAAGATAGTGATGCGGCAGGGGGTGCTGGCCCCAGTCAGACTTGAACGGTGGATTCCGGCCTGTGTGCCGTGTATGGCCATGAAAGGGCCTGTAATGTTAGTTGTTTTAAGACAATTTAAATTTTGTTTACCTGTGGCTTGTGGATTCTTGTGAATACTTTATCGCTTTATGGTTATGCGAATTTTGTTATCGTCATAATATGTGCATGTTTAATTACTTTGATCAGGTGTCACGAATGAATGATGGCGCTGACAGGCGATGTTGTGTTACTACAAAGTTTTTTATTCTGACGTTTAAGTATGTGCGCTTGTATGTGACATACGAAGTGATCGAGTTGCAGGTTATTGTGTGAGCTCAGCTGTGATCAGCCTTGGGAGCATTACAATGTTTAGTTACCTTGCTATCGATATTTTCGTGTTTATGTGGGCACGAAGTTGTGTTTTGGCGTTTTGTAGGCTTTGGTTGTGTTTCTGACCCGGCTGTTCACTTAGTTGTGACGAGCCTTGGAGGTCTACAACGTTTCCTATGGTCGAGCCATTGATGTTTTCGTGTACGCCCGAAGTAATAAATGCAGTTGTGACAAGAAATTTGCATGAAATAAAAGTAGCCAAACACTTCTTGTATTAAAGTAAATGTGTTGGCTGTACGCCCTTTATGTCACACCCCGATTTCCACGTGTCTCACCGGTGGGCCCGGTGGGGGATTACCGTGACGATGTTGGCAACAATATAGTCAAACCACACAATTATATAATGCACAGCGGAAGCTTAAGATAAATATATAAACTTCAACCTCTGGTTGTAATATCAAATGTATTACAGAAGTTGAATATATCCACAGCGGATCAAAATAATAAAATATTGTTCATTCAGATACGGCATCGAGTTTGCGAGACTATTCGTGATGCTTAGGCAGCTAATACCAGCCAATTTCGTATAGTACCTGCACTTAATCTTTTTGGGGAAAATACGTCAGTTTACACTGGTAAATACATTCAACTGACACATTTGAAAATGTTTATTAAAATTGATTTGAATGCACAAGGCACAAACTCTTTTATAACTTGGGAAAATTATTAAAATCTTGTGAACGTTTTACATGTTCTTTTATGCGTTCAGTAGCCCGGGTCGTGCCGGGTTAAAGATTTATAGACACACCACATTGCGTAAAACCGTAGTATAAAAACCAACGGCTACGTCTTTTAATTTAATGTCGACAATATATACCGGGTGTACGCCTACACCGGGATGTCGATGGTCGTGGCCATTTCGTAAAATGATGCCAAGGATATCCGGGACAACGGTCATTAAACCCCCCAAAGGCTTTTAAGAAACAAAACTGTTTAAATGAGCCGATCATATTTAATCAATTAACCACCTAAGCGATGGAATTATATAATGCTCAATCAAGCGGTATTAGTATACCGTAACCCAAGCCCGTATAGGGGAAATAAGTCAAAAGTATTTACCTTTGCAAGTATATTTCCTTAATTTGGATTAAATCACCGATAGCTTTTACTGGGGCTCCTAATCTGGAACGAAGGTTTTAATTAACCTCTTAGAATCCTAACGAGTCGTTATAATGGCCGTAGCCTAGACCGGTTGGTTCCGATATGTGAATATGGTTTAATCGCGTGAAAAGGCGAAAACCGAGAATGGAGTGCGATTCTGACCCAACAAGTTCAGAGACTTGTTTTATATGGGTTTATGGTTCACACTCTGGATTTTGGGGCCCAAATAATATAATTTGACCCGTATCGGCTAATTTATGAAAACTAGTTTCATAAGCCGAACCGTGCGCGCAATAGGCGAAACGGTTAACCATGAGAGTCGTACGCTTATTTCCTAAGTCAATATGCCTTAAAGAGGTTGTGGTATCAGTAGGATACCTTCCGTGATGCCCGTAACGAGTTTAAGTTAATATTATGCCCCGTAGGGGTTTTTCGGTCATTTTAAAGACTTTAAAAGGGCTTTTCGAGTTCTACAGGAAATCTGAGTTTCCCGTACAGCTTATAAAGCTTAAAATACTTTATTTATTATTTGGAACCAGTAGCAACTGGAATCGGGTCAAAAGACCTTGTAGAACTCATGTTTTGGCCGAAAAGGGCATATTCGGTATTTACCGAACCGTAGCCATAACCGCAGGTTATGAGCGAGGTAAAAATTATTAAAAATCTTTAAAATTCCCAAAATATTATTTTAATACAGTGGGTAAAAGTTTTGGTGACGAAATCTTGGTCTAGATAGGTGTTATGCTAATTGCGCCGTTTATTACAAAAGTTTACTTTAAATGCGTCATTTAGCATAACTCTCATTCTAGACCTCGGATTGACGTGAAACTTTAAGGACATGCTTATAATTTAGTAAGCAAGGTTCTGGTCCGTTCACGTGTCCGAAATACTCGTTTTATTTTCAAAATGGCGTTACGGTCAACTTTTAGGCGATTAACGGAATTGCGCAAAAGACTCGGATAACTCATGAACCGATCACAGAGGTTGATACCATCATGTAACCTGGTCCTAAGAGAGTCCTAAGGTATATCTATACCTCACTAAAACGGGTCAGAACTGAAGTCAAAGCAAAAGTCAAACTCTTGCGACATTCGGCTCCGAACCGGTTCAATATAGCAAATGATCGATTCAAACGAGCGCAAACAAGTTTATATACTTAATATCATGTTTTATAAGTGTCAAAACAGGTTTCATAACATATACATTACAGATTATGCATAAATCGCTAAAATAGCTTTCTGTTGACTTTTTAACCGCACGTTTGACTCGATATTTGACATAGTTAGAGTGGTGATCAGGGGGAACCCTTTTAGAGGTTTATTACCCACATAATTACCTACTCAAAACTACTTTTGATCCGTCATAAGACTGATCCATTACTGAGTTATTTTAAAGTCAAACCGTATTTACGACGGTTTGGTTTTTAGCCATTTACTAAGGGAATGTGAAACCACAAAGGGTTAGATCACTTACAGAAGTTGAGTCTTGCTTATAGAGCAGAGATGGAGGCTTGGGAGCTTCTTAGAATGATCAGTAATTGTGTTTTGAGTTGTGTGAATGTTGTAACCACAACATGGCCTTTTATAGTGAAAAATGAACCCCAAGATCATTCCACATTGGCCTATACTGATCATGGATCATGGGCAGGTGTCCCTAAGGGGTATGGGTCGAGTAGGGGGCGCCCATGCTCCATTAATTATGTGTATGATCGTTCACAAGCTCCAAAAGGCAAGGAACTATAACTTTCTGCATCTGGGCACTTTACGCGACCCGCATGGAAGTTCCATGCTTGTTTAATGCGGGTCGCCTGATATTCAAATATCAGGCGCGTAATTTAGGAGGCTCGCGACCCGCCTACACTTAGGCTATTACTTAACGCGGGTCGCGAGAGGCCAGATTTCCAGAAATTTTAAATCTTTTGTAATGATTATCAGAATCCGGTAATTAATAACGAAATCTTTCGTAATGATTTACCTGACATTTCGGGTTTGAAGGGGTAACTTTGCGGTTTGGCCCTCGGTTATTCACCGATAGGGGCCTCGTGTTATTTATCCGCATTATAAAGTCCCCGGTTAGTTTATTAATTATTTGGAAAGCCTTAACTTTCATTATTGACGCTTTTAACCCTTCTCCTACGAATTCGATCGTAACTTTCTCGTTTCATGACGAAACTTCGCGAAATTTATATATTATATTTTGGTGAGTGTATAATACCGTTACAAAGCCTTGGGAACGTTAAAGGGTCACTTAGAGGTATAATTAAACATGTTGACACAGTTAACCCCTGTAGCTCGTAATCTCTCACTTTCTTTTGTGTTTCGCTTTCGTACGATCTATGATACATTCGTTTGAAGGTTCAAGCATTTATTTAGGGTTACTATACAGTATATTTACCCTTGTTGACATTTATAACCCTCGAATTTATATACTTTCAAGGTTTGTCAAAATTAGTCCTTTATTTAATATCAATGCCACGTGTAACCAAATGACACGTGTTAGCACATTATTGGACACAAAAATTCGAGGTGTTACATCCTCACCCCCTTAAAATAAATCTCGACCCGAGATTTACTGAAATAAATAGGGGTACTCTTCTTTCATTGAACGTATATTCGGGACCTCTACGAGCATCCCATTTGACCTTTACAATCGGTACGTGCTTTCTGCGAAGCTTCTTTACCTGTCGATCCTCAATCGACAAAGGTTTTTCTATAAACTTTAAGCTCTCATCTATATGCACATCTGTATGTGGAATCACCAACGATTCATCGGCGAAGCACTTTTTGAGATTGCAGATGTGGAACACATTGTGAATTCCATTGAGCTCTTCAGGCAAGTTCAACTTATAGGCGACTGACCCGACCCGTTCAATGACCTCAAAAGGTCCTATGTACCTCGGACTCAGCTTGCCCTTCTTGCCGAAACGCATCACCCCCTTCCAGGGTGACACCTTAAGTAATACCTTTTCACCCACTTCAAAGTGAAAATCCTTACGCTTTGGATCAGCGTAGCTCTTCTGCCTATCGCGGGCAGCCTTGAGACGTTCCCGGATCTGGACAATCTTGTCCGTCGTCTGGAAAACAATCTCTGGTCCTGATAATTGGACCTCTCCTACTTCCGCCCAACAAACAGGCGATCTACATTTCCTACCGTATAATGCCTCGAAAGGCGCAGCCTTTATGCTGGTGTGGTAGCTATTATTGTAGGAGAATTCGATTAGGGGTAGGTTCTTATCCCAGTTACCACCTAAATCGATCGCACATGCACGAAGCATGTCTTCTAGCGTTTGAATGGTACGCTCACTCTGACCGTCCGTCTGTGGATGGTAGGCCGTACTAAAGTTCAAACGCGTGCCCAAAGATTGCTGGAAACTTTTCCAGAAATGAGATGTGTACCTGGTATCCCTGTCCGAGATAATAGTCACAGGTATGCCGTGTAAGGCTACAATCTTATCAACATACAGTTGGGCTAGCATATCGGAGCTATATGTCTCCTTGATGGGTAAGAAGTGAGCTGATTTAGTCAGCCTATCGACTATGACCCATATTGTATCGTTTCCTTTCCTGGTTTTGGGTAACTTGGTTATGAAATCCATAGTTACGCATTCCCACTTCCACTCGGGAAGTTCAGGCTGTTGTAGCAAGCCAGACGGCTTTTGGTGCTCGGCTTTGACTTGAGCACAAGTCAAGCACTTTGCTACATGGGCGGCTACATACTTTTTCAAGCCTATCCACCAATAATTTGCCTTTAAGTCTTGGTACATTTTGTCTGCACCAGGATGGACTGAGTATTTGGAACTATGGGCTTCCTGGAGAACAACATCTCGTAGTCCTCCATAAATCGGAACCCATATACGTCCGTTCAATCTAAGGATTCCATCCTTGCTAAGAGTCAACTGCTCCTCAGTTACTCCTAGCTTTTCATTTGGATAGTTAGCTTCCAACACAGCCTCTCGCTGTGCAGCTGATATCCTTTCAATTAAATTGTTCTTGACCTCCATGCTCTTGGCATTGATTCGAATAGGTTTTACCCTTTCTTTCCTGCTTAAGGCATCAGCGACCACATTCGCTTTACCGGGATGGTACCTGATCTCGCAATCATAGTCATTCAAGGTTTCCATCCAACGGCGCTGCCTCATGTTCAACTCCTTCTGGTTGAACAGGTGCTGGAGGCTTTTGTGATCAGAATAAATCACAAATTTAATACCATAAAGGTAATGCCTCCATAATTTTAGTGCAAATACAACGGCACCCAACTCCAAATCATGGGTGGTGTAATTCTTTTCGTGCACCTTTAATTGCCTTGAAGCATAGGCAATCACCTTGCCCTTCTGCATAAGCACACATCCCATGCCTGTGTGTGATGCATCGCAGTAAACTACGAATTCATCTGTACCTTCCGGTAATGTCAGCATAGGTGCGTTGCTTAGCTTTTGCTTCAGTATTTCGAAGGACTCTTGCTGCTTTGGGCCCCAAATAAACTTTTCTTTCTTCTTGGTTAGGGAAGTCAAGGGCGCAGCAATCCTTGAAAAATTTTCAATAAACCTCCGGTAGTATCCTGCTAACCCTAGGAAGCTACGGATTTCGGTGGGCGTCTTTGGCTCTTGCCAGTTCATGACCGCCTCTACCTTAGCGGGATCCACTTGGATACCACGCTCACTCACAACGTGACCTAAAAACTGAACCTCTCGTAGCCAGAATTCACATTTCGAGAATTTGGCGTAGAGTTTCTCACGCTGTAGTAATTCGAGAATGCAACGGAGGTGCTTCTCGTGGTCAGCTTGGTTCTTGGAATATATAAGGATATCGTCGATGAAGACTATGACAAATTTGTCCAAATACGGCTTGCAGACGCGATTCATGAGATCCATGAACGCAGCCGGTGCATTCGTGAGCCCAAAAGGCATCACTAGGAACTCGTAATGACCATAGCGAGTCCTAAATGCTGTCTTATGTACATCCTCATCTCTGACCCTTAGTTGATGATAGCCCGACCTCAAGTCGATTTTTGAGAAATAGCTTGCTCCTTGCAGCTGGTCGAACAGATCATCGATCCTTGGCAAAGGATATCTGTTCTTTATGGTAACTTTATTTAGCTCTCGATAGTCGATGCACAACCGCATCGATCCGTCCTTCTTCTTTACAAATAGGACTGGTGCTCCCCAGGGAGATGAACTAGGTCTGATAAAACCCTTCGCCAGCAGTTCATCCAACTGGGTCCTCAGTTCTTTCATTTCCGTTGGAGCTAACCTGTAAGGTGCTCTTGCTATCGGAGCTGCTCCAGGAATGATGTCTATTCTGAACTCCACTTGTCTATCTGGTGGCAAGCCAGGTAGTTCTTCAGGAAAAACCTCGGGGTATTCAGAAATGACAGGAAGATCTTCGACCTTCGGCTTAGGTTCTTCTATTATTACCTGAGCCATGTAAATTACGCAGCCTCTGTTCAAACACCTTGAAGCTTTGAGCATAGATACGTCCTCGGGTAACCCGTACTGCGTATCTCCTCGAATGGTAAGAGATTCACCACTCGGAGTCTTTAAAACTATCTGCCTCTTGCCGCAAATGATTTGGGCCTGGTTATGGGATAACCAGTCCATGCCTAGCACAATGTCCAAACCCGCTAATTTGAAGGGAAGTAGAGATAAAGGAAAAGAATGGTTCCTAATGGACATTTCACATCCTTCTAGAACAGTTGAGACGGTTTCTATCGTGCCGTCTGCTAACTCTACTTCGTATTTCGTATCAAGGGTTTTGATAGGCATATTTAGTAGTTGGCAAAATTTCTGGTCTACAAAGGATTTATCGGCGCCAGAATCGAATAGTACTCTTGCAAATATATTATTTACGAGGAAAGTACCTGTAAGCACATTGTCGTTCTGGACCGCTTCCTTTGCATCCATGCGAAAAACTCTCGCATTTGACTTCTTTGTCTCTTCCGCCTTCTTGGCATACTTTGGGCAGTTACTCTTGATATGCCCCTTTTCATTACAACCATAGCAGGTTGCATCCTTGATTTTCTTGCACTCCACAGTCTTATGATCCTTGGACTTGCATAGTCCACAGGAAGGAGTCTTTGATTGCGACTGTGAGTTCGTGGCAAATCTGCATTTCCCAGAGTGGGGTTTCTTGCAGATTTTGCAGTTGGGCCTTTCACCAGCTTGCCCATCTTTCTTCGCCTCCGACCCTCTTTTGCCTTCACCGTTTCCACGGTGCTTCTTCCCTGATCTTCGTGAGGTATCATCCTCACGCTTTCTTTTCTCAGCCTCCTTGCTCCTTAGTGTCCTCAGACGGACAGCATCTAAAGTTAGAGACAAGGAGAGGTCAGTAACTGACCTGAAGGTCGTCGGCCGAGAGGCCTTTACACTTGCCTTTATTGCGGGCTCCAAGCCCCCAATAAAACGGGCGATTCTTCGGGGTTCTGGTGTCACAAGGTATGGGACCAGACGAGACATGGTATTGAAACTCGTCAAATATGCCTGGCAGTCCAGGTTCGTCATCACCAGTGACACAAAGTCAGCCTCGATCTTCTCAACCTCATGCTGAGGGCAGTAGTTTTCTTTAATGAGAGCAATAAATTCCTCCCATGTCATCTTGTACAAAGCAGACTTACCTGATGCCTGCACCAACGCTCTCCACCACGCCAGGGCCTCGCCCTTGAATGACTGGGACACATACTTCACCACATCCCTCGCTGCACACCCGCTGATGTCCACTATAGTGTCCATCTCATCTAGCCAGGTGATACAATCAACAGCACCTTTCTCCCCTGTAAATTCCTGGGGCTTACAAGATACAAAGTATTTGTAGGTGCAACCCTTAGCATTTGATGCATCAGTATATTCTCTATCGCGATGAACGCTGTTCTCAGCGGACGAGTGTTTGTCGTCATCTTTCTGGGGTTCAGAGGGTGGCTTGGAGTGTGTCTTTGGTTTAGAGGGTGGTTTTGACACGGTTCTGCCTTGGGACTCAGTATATTGACGATCAAGAGCTGCCTGAACAGCATTGTCAATCAGAGCCTTCAGTTGTGCGCCTGTCAAATGCACTGGCGTATTGTCGTAGTCATCTCCATTAGTATGGCTATTCTCTCCGTTGGGATCCGCCATTGTAACTTGAATCTGTTACAGAAGATAACAAAATTTTATTCAGGAGATTATCATATGATTGTCTTTTATGACAATTTGTCAACCATGGTACAGAGACCATATTTGGTTAACTTATTATTTCATTACACATTAGGATTTGAATCTATCCTATTTCAGCTATATAAATAGTATTGGCGGCATAAAGCCTGATCACGAGGGTGTTTTATAATATTAGCCGAGATTTCAGAGAATCAAAGGCATAGAGGTTTGAACCGTAGTTCTCTTACCCCTTCCTGGCAGGGAGTCATAGACCACCACTGTCTTTTGTCGTTATAAGACATTTATTACGGCCCATAGGCACTACACCTCTAATGGGTGTTTTTAATATGGTTGGCCCGTAGGCACTACATCTCTAATGGATGTTTTAATAATATTGGCCCGTAGGCACTACATCACTAATGGATGTTTTAATAATATTGGCCCGTAGGCACTACATCACTAACGGATGTTTTAATAATATTGGCCCGTAGGCACTACATCACTAATGGATGTTTTAATAATATTGGCCCGTAGGCATTACATCACTAATGGATGTTTTAATAAGATTAATCACCTTCATTGGTGATTTAACCCATGATTCATAAATCATTTAGTTGGGTTTTGAAATCCTTAAAGGATTATCGTAAGAATGACGTGCGTGATTTTAACGAATCACATCTGCCATGATTGTTAACATGCGTACAGAGGTTAACAGGGAATCAGAATCTTTTCAATTAGGTCGTACCATCTTGACTGGATCTTAAAAGACACCAAGCTAGGTTTCACCTTTTTAAGATTCTTTATCTAGGCAGATCAATATAAAAGGAATGGTTTTGATTTATTTTATATATATTAAAACAAAACTCATAACATACATTCCAAAATCTCAAATACAATTACATATTGCCCTAAACGGGTCTTTCAAATAGTACATACCTCCATAGAGGCTTAAAATAAGTGACAAGTCCACGCAGGGACTAATACAAGATAGGTGTCCATGTAAGGACTAAAAGATAAGTCTTCGTAGAGACTGAATACGATAAGTGTCCACGTAGGGACTTATTTCCAAAATAGAAATTACATTAGTACAACTATTAAGGGCTAATGGTCACGTTTCTTCTTTTTGCCCTTTAGTAGGTTCGCCAATCCCTTGAGAAATCCTCGGTGGCTCTTTTTCTCTTCTTCGAACTCTCTCTCCACACGATCTAGTCGATGGAGTATCTCTTCTTGTTCAGGAGGAGAGAATCGTGGTTGTGGCGCTTGTTGCGGGACTGGGGGTCTGGGAGGTATTGGATACCCATGAGCTGAGTAGTCCGGTGGTCCCATGTTCCCATGAGCTCCGTTAGGGTAGCGCGCATTATATCTAGCCGACACCATATATGGGTCGCGCTCATAGCCGTAGTTGTGTTGTGCTTGTGACGGCTCAAACGGGTTGTAAGCCGTTGGACCCGTATAAGCAGGTATGGGTTGGTCATACCCAAATGGTGGCGAATTTTGTGCAGCTGGTGCGGAGTTCGCCTCCTGTATAGGACTTGAAGGTCCTTCTTCTTGTAGTGGCGGATAGTGGCTACTACTAGAGTGTCGAGGAGTGCTGAAGTGGATACCCCCTCCTCCTCGCGTAGACATACGAGCATTTGTCCTCCTACGCCTTGCCGGATCAGGTATTACTGGTTGTGCCGGTGGCGGAGGTGGTGGCGTATCTGCCTCAAAGCGTGAATCCTCAGAGGGATCCTGTGGATGTCGCGGTTGTTGAGATGTCTGTTGAGGTGGCGTGTAGTACCACTCATGTCGGTCAAACAACGCTTGGAAACTGTCTGCCCCTGATAGGGTGTGCCATGGAAGGATGACCCATCAGAGACTTCTATCGGATGCGTGGGCGTACCACGAGCTGGTTCAGTAGGATCCTCATCTTCCTCCATGGGATCTTCAGAAAAGTGGTCTTGTGGACCAAGCGGAACAAATCCAGAAGGTTCCTGTATATAGTCAGCTGGATTGAAGTGACCTATGAAGTATGGAGTAGGGTCGTCATAATTCCGGTGCGATACCGAACGTTGTAGAGGTATGAAAGAAGGTTGTGGGTTGTTGGGGTCATTTTCTGAATTTGGCCCAAAGGAGTGCCGGTAGGATGGCGTAGAGCTGTGCGAGGTGGAATGCCTCGCGGGTTCGTAAAGATCTCTTCGTCGTTGTGGTTCTTCGCTCCGAGTCATCGAAGGATGTCTTGTACCTGATGGTCCAGCTTCGTTATCGTGATGTGTCACGACATCTCCTCTGCCTCTTCTTCCCCTTCCTCTTCCTCGGAATATAACAGGTGGCATTTTCCTGCTTTATAAAACTTTAAATTCCAATAATAAAAGAAAAAGACAAAACTTTGTTATTCCTCTTCGAATTGTTATTCCAATTTTGTCCTAAGTTCTTGTCTAGACTCAAGTATGTGCAATTGTGTCATTGAGATTAAACACAATAGGGTAGTGTTTAATTCACTCAACGTTGGCTCTGATACCAACCTGTCACACCCCGATTTCCACGTGTCTCACCGGTGGGCCCGGTGGGGGATTACCGTGACGATGTTGGCAACAATATAGTCAAACCACACAATTATATAATGCACAACGGAAACTTAAGATAAATATATAAACTTCAACCTCTGGTTGTAATATCAAATGTATTACAGAAGTTGAATATATCCACAGCGGATCAAAATAATAAAATATTGTTCATTCAGATACGGCATCGAGTTTGCGAGACTATTCGTGATGCTTAGGCAGCTAATACCAGCCAATTTCGTATAGTACCTGCACTTAATCTTTTTGGGGAAAATACGTCAGTTTACACTGGTAAATACATTCAACTGACACATTTGAAAATGTTTATTAAAATTGATTTGAATGCACAAGGCACAAACTCTTTTATAACTTGGGAAAATTATTAAAATCTTGTGAACGTTTTACATGTTCTTTTATGCGTTCAGTAGCCCGGGTCGTGCCGGGTTAAAGATTTATAGACACACCACATTGCGTAAAACCGTAGTATAAAAACCAACGGCTACGTCTTTTAATTTAATGTCGACAATATATACCGGGTGTACGCCTACACCGGGATGTCGATGGTCGTGGCCATTTCGTAAAATGATGCCAAGGATATCCGGGACAACGGTCATTAAACCCCCCAAAGGCTTTTAAGAAACAAAACTGTTTAAATGAGCCGATCATATTTAATCAATTAACCACCTAAGCGATGGAATTATATAATGCTCAATCAAGCGGTATTAGTATACCGTAACCCAAGCCCGTATAGGGGAAATAAGTCAAAAGTATTTACCTTTGCAAGTATATTTCCTTAATTTGGATTAAATCACCGATAGCTTTTACTGGGGCTCCTAATCTGGAACGAAGGTTTTAATTAACCTCTTAGAATCCTAACGAGTCGTTATAATGGCCGTAGCCTAGACCGGTTGGTTCCGATATGTGAATATGGTTTAATCGCGTGAAAAGGCGAAAACCGAGAATGGAGTGCGATTCTGACCCAACAAGTTCAGAGACTTGTTTTATATGGGTTTATGGTTCACACTCTGGATTTTGGGGCCCAAATAATATAATTTGACCCGTATCGGCTAATTTATGAAAACTAGTTTCATAAGCCGAACCGTGCGCGCAATAGGCGAAACGGTTAACCATGAGAGTCGTACGCTTATTTCCTAAGTCAATATGCCTTAAAGAGGTTGTGGTATCAGTAGGATACCTTCCGTGATGCCCGTAACGAGTTTAAGTTAATATTATGCCCCGTAGGGGTTTTTCGGTCATTTTAAAGACTTTAAAAGGGCTTTTCGAGTTCTACAGGAAATCTGAGTTTCCCGTACAGCTTATAAAGCTTAAAATACTTTATTTATTATTTGGAACCAGTAGCAACTGGAATCGGGTCAAAAGACCTTGTAGAACTCATGTTTTGGCCGAAAAGGGCATATTCGGTATTTACCGAACCGTAGCCATAACCGCAGGTTATGAGCGAGGTAAAAATTATTAAAAATCTTTAAAATTCCCAAAATATTATTTTAATACAGTGGGTAAAAGTTTTGGTGACGAAATCTTGGTCTAGATAGGTGTTATGCTAATTGCGCCGTTTATTACAAAAGTTTACTTTAAATGCGTCATTTAGCATAACTCTCATTCTAGACCTCGGATTGACGTGAAACTTTAAGGACATGCTTATAATTTAGTAAGCAAGGTTCTGGTCCGTTCACGTGTCCGAAATACTCGTTTTATTTTCAAAATGGCGTTACGGTCAACTTTTAGGCGATTAACGGAATTGCGCAAAAGACTCGGATAACTCATGAACCGATCACAGAGGTTGATACCATCATGTAACCTGGTCCTAAGAGAGTCCTAAGGTATATCTATACCTCACTAAAACGGGTCAGAACTGAAGTCAAAGCAAAAGTCAAACTCTTGCGACATTCGGCTCCGAACCGGTTCAATATAGCAAATGATCGATTCAAACGAGCGCAAACAAGTTTATATACTTAATATCATGTTTTATAAGTGTCAAAACAGGTTTCATAACATATACATTACAGATTATGCATAAATCGCTAAAATAGCTTTCTGTTGACTTTTTAACCGCACGTTTGACTCGATATTTGACATAGTTAGAGTGGTGATCAGGGGGAACCCTTTTAGAGGTTTATTACCCACATAATTACCTACTCAAAACTACTTTTGATCCGTCATAAGACTGATCCATTACTGAGTTATTTTAAAGTCAAACCGTATTTACGACGGTTTGGTTTTTAGCCATTTACTAAGGGAATGTGAAACCACAAAGGGTTAGATCACTTACAGAAGTTGAGTCTTGCTTATAGAGCAGAGATGGAGGCTTGGGAGCTTCTTAGAATGATCAGTAATTGTGTTTTGAGTTGTGTGAATGTTGTAACCACAACATGGCCTTTTATAGTGAAAAATGAACCCCAAGATCATTCCACATTGGCCTATACTGATCATGGATCATGGGCAGGTGTCCCTAAGGGGTATGGGTCGAGTAGGGGGCGCCCATGCTCCATTAATTATGTGTATGATCGTTCACAAGCTCCAAAAGGCAAGGAACTATAACTTTCTGCATCTGGGCACTTTACGCGACCCGCATGGAAGTTCCATGCTTGTTTAATGCGGGTCGCCTGATATTCAAATATCAGGCGCGTAATTTAGGAGGCTCGCGACCCGCCTACACTTAGGCTATTACTTAACGCGGGTCGCGAGAGGCCAGATTTCCAGAAATTTTAAATCTTTTGTAATGATTATCAGAATCCGGTAATTAATAACGAAATCTTTCGTAATGATTTACCTGACCTTTCGGGTTTGAAGGGGTAACTTTGCGGTTTGGCCCTCGGTTATTCACCGATAGGGGCCTCGTGTTATTTATCCGCATTATAAAGTCCCCGGTTAGTTTATTAATTATTTGGAAAGCCTTAACTTTCATTATTGACGCTTTTAACCCTTCTCCTACGAATTCGATCGTAACTTTCTCGTTTCATGACGAAACTTCGCGAAATTTATATATTATATTTTGGTGAGTGTATAATACCGTTACAAAGCCTTGGGAACGTTAAAGGGTCACTCAGAGGTATAATTAAACATGTTGACACAGTTAACCCCTGTAGCTCGTAATCTCTCACTTTCTTTCGTGTTTCGCTTTCGTACGATCTATGATACATTCGTTTGAAGGTTCAAGCATTTATTTAGGGTTACTATACAGTATATTTACCCTTGTTGACATTTATAACCCTCGAATTTATATACTTTCAAGGTTTGTCAAAATTAGTCCTTTATTTAATATCAATGCCACGTGTAACCAAATGACACGTGTTAGCACATTATTGGACACAAAAATTCGAGGTGTTACACTTTACGATTACATGGTTGTGTTACATGTAGCACTTTCGGAGTTGCTGGGCATTCCAGGTTCGTGGAACCTCTTTGTCGTTGATGGTGCGTAGTTTGTAGGCTCCTTTGCCGAGTACTGCATCGACTATGTATGGGCCTTCCCATTTGGGAGCCAGTTTTCCGGGCTTTTCTGCGTTGGATGCTTCGTTGTCTCTTAGGACATAATCTCCCGGATTGAAGGTGCAGATTCGGACTCTGGAGTTGTAATACTTTTCCAGCTTCGACTTATACTTGGCTTCGTTGATTGCTGCCATCTCCCTCCGTTCTTCTAGGAGGTCCAGATCGATCCTCCTTTCTTCGTCGTTGTTGATTAGGTTCATGGAGAGCATTCTCGGAGATGGTAGCCCAATTTCTGCTGGGATCACCGCTTCAGACCCATAGACCAAGCTGAAAGGCGTTTCACCATTGCTTGTTTTTGGCATTGTTCTATGGGCCCAGAGTATGCTGGGCAGTTCGTCGACCCATCCTCGTCGTTTTTCACCGAGCCTTGCCTTTATGCCATCGACAATGCTTTTGTTGATTGCCTCGACTTGACCATTCCCTTGCGGATGCGCAACCGAAGAGAAGGTGTGTTCGATGTTCAATTCTTTGAACCATCGTTCGAGATCATCTGCTGCAAAGTTTGTTCCGTTGTCGGTGATGATTCTTAGGGGTAAGCCGAAACGACATATGATTTGTTCCCATATGAATCGTTTGACGACTGCCGATGTGGTTGATGCGAGTGCCTTTGCTTCTACCCACTTGGTGAAGTAATCAACCGCGACTATTATGAACTTGACTGCCCCGGAGCTTCTGGGAAAGGGCCTACCATGTCTATGCCCCATTGTTGAAAAGGCCATGCGGTTGTTACGGGCACTAGTTCATTCTTGGGGCGCATGGTCTTTGGCGCGTGCCTCTGACAGCCACTGCACTTTCTCAATTCTTTCACAACATCGAGATGCATCCCGGGCCAGTAGTATCCGGCATTCATCACCTTTGCCACTACCATTCGAGGCCCGGCATGGATACCACAGATTCCTTCATGCACTTCCCGGATTAGATAGTTCGCATCGTCGGCGTCAACACATCGTAGCAGTGGGCCAAGGTACGATTTTCGGTACAGTATCCCGTCTGCCATTTGATAGTGTTCTGATTTGTATTGGATCTTTCGCGCTTCAGCTTTGTTCTCTGGAAGTATCCCTGACTGCAAGTACATGATTATCGGCGTCATCCAGGACGTTGTTCCTGTCTGGATGACGCTTACTTCTCTCAGTGGAACGGATGGATTGCTCAAGACCTCTATGCGCACATCTTTTGCTAGGTGCTGGAAGCTTGTGGATGCCAGCTTGCTTAAAGCATCGGCCGGTTTGTTTTCGCTTCGATTTATGTGGTGCACCTTGTACGAATAGAAGGTTTGTAGCAATGTTTTCGCTTGGTTGAGATAGAGTGCCATTATATCGCCATTGGCTTCATATTGGCCGTTGATTTGGCCTGCTACTAACATGGAGTCCACATGCGCTTCGATATGTCGGACTCCCATTTTGATCGCCAATCGCAGGCCAGCCAGGAAAGCTTCGTACTCAGCTTCGTTGTTTGTGCTCTTGAAGTCCAGGCGTATGGCGTATGTGAACTCGTGTTTGTCTGGGCTCACTAGCCTGAGCCCTGCGCCTGCTCCATCTTCGTTAGATGCACCGTCTGTGTACAACAACCATGGTTCTTCTGTTTGCTTTTTCTCGGCTTTCTCCATCGCCTTACATTCTCTGTCTTTGTCATCTGGGACTTCTGTCATAAAGTCTGCCAAGACCTGGCCTTTGATTGATGGTCTTGGCCTGAAAACCACGTTATGACCTCCCAGTTCTATTGCCCATTTGGCTAACCTTCCTGATACTTCTGGCCTTGCAAGGATATTTCCAATGTTGTAGTTTGTTAACATGTGGATAACGTGGTTAGCAAAATACCTGCGCAGGCGCCTTGAAGCGTAGATCAGTGCAAGGACTAGCTTCTCCATGATTGCATACCGGGTCTCTGGATCGGTCAAGGTTCGCGACACATAGTATACTGGTGTTTGAACACCTTGACGATCGACGAGTAGTACAGCCCCGACTGCCCTGTCTGAAGCTGACAGGTAAAGTACCAAAGGTTCTCCCTTGTTTGGTGCGGTTAATGTTGGCAGTTTTATGAGGCAATCTTTCATCTCGCGGAACGCACCTTCTGCTTCCGGAGTCCACTGAAACTGGCTTTTCTTCATGCAGTTGCGCAAGGTTTTGATGAATGGGAAGGATTTTGCGGCGTGGTTGGCTAGAAAACGATTGAGTGCTGCTAATCGTCCTGCTAGTTTCTGCATGTCTTTGATGTTTGCTGGTGAAGGCATCCTTTCTATGGCTTGGACCTTCTCTGGATTTACCTTAAAACCATCTTTTGTGACTATGAAGCCCAAGAACTTCCCCTCTTCCATTCCGAATGAGCACTTTGCTGGGTTCAGCTTGATACTTACGCTTCGTAGCGTGTTGAATGTCTTCTGGATATTTGCCAGCATCGCGCTCTCCTCTTTGCTCATGATTACCAGATCATCCATGTACACTTCTATGTACTTGCCGATGGCGTCACTGAATGTTTCGTTCATCAGCCTTTGGTATGTTGCGCCTGCATTTTTTAAGCCGAACGGCATCTTGGTGTAGCAATACAACCCTGTTGGAGTGCGAAATGCGGTTTTATCTTCGTCTTGAACGGCCATTTGAACTTGATGGTACCCTTTGTAGCAATCCAGAAAACATTTCCACCGGAATGTTGCCAAAGAATCGATTTTCTCGTCTATGTCTGGTAAAGCGTAGCAGTCACGGGGACATGCCTTGTTCAGATCTTTATAGTCGACACACATTCTCCAGCTGCCATTTGGTTTCTTTACCATTACTGGGCTTGCTACCCATGTTTGGTACCTGACTTCTCTGATGATTCCTGCGTTTAGCAACTCTAGCACTTGTTCTTTCATGGCATCGTGTTTGATGTCGCCCAGGTGGCGTTTGGCGTGCACCACTGCTTTGCGTCTTCTGAGACATTTAGACGGTGTTCTGCTATGTGCCGTGGAACACCAACCATATCAGCCGGTGTCCAGGCGAACACGTCCATGTTTTCGTGTAGTAATTTCTTGAGCGCCGCGCGCGTCAGATCGGACATGGCGGGCCCCAGAGTGACTGTTTGTTCTGGGTATGCGCTGTTCAATACCCATTTTTCTGCCTCTATGCGCGGTGCTGGCTTGCTTGCTTTGGCCGGTCTGATTTCGTCTGTTGCTAAAACTTCCTTACTTGCATATATCAGCGCAATGCCTGTTTCGGTGGGGAATCCAACAACGGAATGTGGTGCAGAGCAGATCATACTGAAGTCTCCTTGGGATTCTCTTCCTAGGAGGATGTCATGTCTTGAGTGCGCCGGCAATACCATGAATGTGACTTCTTCAGTTCTTGAGTTTCTCCCGTCTGAAAGCAACACCGGGAATGATATTTGTCCTAGGGGAAAGACGGCTTCGTTGCAGAAACCAGTTAGTGGATAATCGACTGGCTCTAGGCGCGCCTTGTCCTCTTGATCAGATTGATTGAAACACTGTTCATATATGATATCCGCGGTGCTCCCGGGATCAATGAAGATGTAATCTGTCTGGTAGTGGCCAACCACACCCGGAATGATTATTGGTCGCTTTTCTCTTGGACCCCCTAACAACTGGAAAAATAACTTGCCTTTCGCGCCATGAATCATCTTGCGCGCGCTTGTTGTAGTTTTTCCTTGGTCTTCGTGGACCTCCCTGCACCATGTGGGTTTCTAGCTTTCTGAGCTTTTTGTTATCTGGCCCCCATCTCTTCTTTGTATTTGGCGGTAATCGCGCTTTCCGCCTTTGACCAAATGAGTGAGCTTTCCATCTCGCAGGGCTCTCTCGATTTCTTGCTTTAGACTGAAACAGTCGTCGGTTAAGTGGCCCGTATCTTTGTGGAATTCACAGAAGAGATTTGGGTCTTGGCCTCTCTTGTTGCGCATTTGCAAAGGTGGTTTGAACTGATGGTTCTCTGTGGCCAAGACTTCAGAAGGTGTTTTGGTCAGTGGAGTCCACTGTTTTTCTCTGTTTTCTCGCTTCACTTCCTTTCGATGGGCTATCTGGTTGATCATGTGGCGTGCGTCGTCCCGTGGGGGGCTTCTTTCTCTGTGCCCAGAGGCCTTCCAGGGTTGATTTATGCCCCTTCTGTTGTGTCGATCGTTATGGTTGTGCGCGCGTTGACGGTGGTCGTCACCGGTCAACTGCCTGTCTGTCTGCGCAATGGTTTTGGCTGCTTCTATGAAGGTTTCCCAATCTTTGGGTCCTCCGTCTCTCCCTTTGATTCTTTTAACCAAATCGTCACACTTGACCGCCCTCATGAAGTGTGCGCGCATCATCTTTTCTGAGAGGACAATCAGTGTGGTTGTTTCGTCTAATGGGTTCAACCTCTTCTTCTACTCGTATTGAGAGGACAATCAGTGTGGTTGTTTCGTCTAATGGGTTCACACTTGAAACACTGGTTAACACAAGGACAATCAGTGTGGTTGTTTCGTCTAATGGGTTCAACCTCTTCTTCTACTCGTATTGATGTTGCGCGCACCCAAACAGGTTTGGATCGGCCTTCGCTGTGGATTGGAGTTTTGCACGAAGTTGCTCTCTGTTTCAGCATAGGTATCGCGCGTGTCGTGTACGCTAGGTCTTCTTACATTTTGCACTGGTCCTCTTTCTGGACGTAAGTTCCACGCATTTGTCTGCTGAGCCGTGTGTGTACTCAGAGACCTCGGTTGTGGAGTTACGAATGCTGATTGGTTAGCCTGTGCTTGGAGCAGGGCTTGTTGTGCGCTGAGCTGCGTATAAACGAGGTTTATGGACGCCATTTGTTCGGCATACCAGGAAGCCAGAGTTTTTCCCTCGGGTAGCCCTAAAAGTGCAGAGTAGTTGAGTTGTGTTTGTTCCGATGGAGCAGAGGGGCCTGCTCCATGGCTTAGAGTCTGCATCGGCGGAGGTGTTTGGTGTAATATCCCCGTTGGAGATTGGAAAGCAGCTCCGTTTGTGGTTTGAGTGATAATTCTTGCTGGTGTTTGGAAAGTGGGTCCAGTTGTGGTTTGGCTAACAGCCCTGGATGCACTTCCAAAGATGGGTGGAAAATCGTTGTTCAGCTGACCCTCTTGGATGGTCTCGTTCCTTTGACCCCTTTGGACGCGTGCCGTGTCCGAAACGAGTTCAAAGGAAGAAACTTCTCCGTCGACTGGGTGTGAGTGATTTTGTTCTGCCATTTTCACGAGTGTTTTTTAGAAAAGAAAAGAGGTGAGAGTGGTTTTGTAAAAAAGCGGATGGCGCCAATGTTAAAACACTAGGACAATCAGTGTGGTTGTTTCGTCTAATGGGTTCAACCTCTTCTTCTACTCGTATTGATGGCTCGAGATCTGCAAAACAGTAAACACCGTTAGTCTCGTTAAGAGGGGGGAAGGGGGTTTTCCCTCTTAACCAGGCTCCGGCGTGAGAATAAGTACTGTTCTGAGAGGAAATAAACAGTGTGTGTGTAGAGTGAGTAAGGAGAGTAAAGATCCTGAACCTGAATGATGAAGGGTCCTATTTATAGCCGGAGGGTGAAGAAGGATGGAGCAGCTGTGCCAGCTGTGAGCGCGTGCCAGCTGTCCGACCAAGGGGAATATCCTCTTGGTCTGCTCTGTCATGGCAGGTGTAGTGGTACACGTGGCGTTCCTGCATTCGCCTGCGCTGGATACCTCGTACCGGTATTGTCAGTGCTGCTCCCTGAATTGTCGCAGGCCTATGTGGCATTCTGCTAGTGGTGACACGTGTTGTCCTTTATGTCGGATAGAGCATCTTTGGTGCCAACTGTGAATCATCCAGAAGTTTCTAGAAGCTTCTGGAGTGTTTCGTTGACGTGGATGCCTTGTGTGCACAAAAGTGGTGTGGTCCCTGCCATGTAGGTAGGGAATTGGGACCATACCTCTTCAAGGAGGGAGGAGGTTGTTCGGTGTTTGCATGGAGGAAACATATTAAAGCATATTAACATACTTGAGAGATTGTGAGAGATTTTGAAAGGGAATAGGTTGTTCGTTGTTCGCCTGATGATGTGATGAAGCCTATATTTTAGTTTAACCCTAAAAAAAGCAAAAAAATCGAACTGATATGGGTCTTGCTATTATTAAAAAGTAGAACAAAAAATTCCAAATGATGCGTAATGCAGGAGTCGAACTTTGCATGTTGAGGATGGAAACGGCGTGCTATACCAGTTGGACACAAGGCAATTTTGTTTATGGGTTCCTACTCAGTTTTCTATATAGGTTTTCACTAAAAACTACAAATCGAATGGATTCCTGGGAACCCGATGTTCCAACGTAGATCCGCCCCTGACCACACCTACCGCCACCAACTATGTTTGTGTTTAAAATATATAACAAATGAACCTTTAGTTTAACGGTCAAAGGAGTAAAATAGAAGGAATTAATTCCACTAATGTTATACATGCGACTTTAACCATATCATATCATATCATATCATATCATATCATATCATATCATATCATATCATATCATATCATATCATATCATGTCATGTCACTAATCATGTTACGGATGAGCAAATGGTACCAGGTACCCGTTCGAAACCGATACCGAATTTCCCAAACCGAAATATTTTCGGTACTGACATGTAACGTTTTCAGTACCAATATTTACCGGGTTTTACCCTTAAATACCGATACCCATTTTTTAAGATTTTCAATACCGGTTAATACCAAACTCTTCCTTAAATCATATATATCACTTCATATCATATTACATGTCACACTACTTTACCTAAAACCTTTAATTTGAAAGATCAAAACTTTTAAAAACACATCTACAAGTTGAGTTAAATTTGTAGTTCTAACTTCTAACTTTTGAACAAATAAAATTACATCCCCACTTTGCAAAATACAAAACCTATCGTGGCCAATTTAGATAGAAAAACAAACCCCATGGCGGTTTAAAGCAAGATTTCACAACGTTTGAAGGTGTAGTGCAAGAACTAAGAAGTTAATACACAGAAGAAAGGGTTTTACTTACACAGGCGGCCTACGAGGGTTTAGCACACTCAGATCGATGCAGTAGCTACTGATGGGCGTATGCCCTAGAATTAGTATCAATGGCGGCCAACATCGACTTGAAAGTTGAATCTACCACCAATCCTTGTTGTACCAAGGTAATTTGTTCGATTTTTGTGCATTTAATTGTGTTAATTGAGAAATTAGGTTTAGTACTTGACCGATTTTTGATAAATTTATGTTTGATTATTTGTGGTTGGGTACTGATAGTTACTTAATGTTGTATTAGTGGGAAGAAAGGTTTTTGAAGCTGCAACACAAGTTAAAGAAGACGGAAGATGGTCGGCTCGCGCTTAAGAAGGCGGTCGGGATTTATGAGCAACAGTTTGAGAAGATGCAGAATGAAAAACTGCAGCTGAAGAAGGGTAAGAAACTAAGAATATGTAGTAGTTTGTAATTTCTAGACTCCTTTTAAATTATATAATTGATATATATATTTAGGGTACAATACAATGGTGTATGTATAGCCATAGGAAAACTGGGCAACATTACTGGGTGGATTTATGAGATTAAAGGGACAATGGGAACATTGCATCTTGATTCTAGGGTTAAATGAGTCGCTATTGGGATCGTATAGTTGATGTAAAAAGACATATTTGTTCTAAAACCGATAACTGAGGTTGATAGCAATATCAGTATTTATGGACCGAGCCATAGTTGTCAATAGCGGTCGTTATGGTCGCTATAGCGAATAGCGTAGTGTATAGGTCAAAGGCTACAGGGTATGTAGCCATAAATAGCGGGATTTCAGTTTATTTATTTTTTATTATTTTTATTTTTTTAATATAAATAGTGATTAAATGTAGCAATAAAATAGCTGGATTTTAGGTTTTTGTTAAATATACATGTAAAATAGCGTATATACCAGGGTATTTTGATATAATATACATATAATTTATTTTTTAAAAATTTTTCTAGTGTATCGCTATTTATAAGATAGTGCCCGCTATTTATCGTGATTCGCTACCTTATCGCTATTTGTCGCTATTCGCCATTAACAACTATGGACCGAGCTACCTGCTAATGTATGATCTCATTTCAGTTTCTAAGAAGAAACGGTTTAATTACTCATTAGATGACTGAATTTTGTTCATATAGAGAATCGTAGCATCTACTCTTATAACTTACTGTCAAAGACAACTATACAAGTATACGTTATTGCCTTGATACTGTCAAAGGGGCTAAAGTATTATCGATAAATGAATAACCTTGCTAAGTGGATATTTTTTTTTTTGGTTAAGGGTATTCGTTTATCGAGGCTTTACTTTAGACTACTACATAAAAGTGAGTAATAGTATTATTTTGGACATTTTATGGATTGCAGCTTATGAAGAAGAGAAGCTGCAGACTGACCATGAAAGGAAAGAAAAAGAAAAAGAATCAGCTGCTCGAGTTTCAATAGAGAACGAGATATCTACCCTAAAGGCTGAGATTTCGTCATTGAGCAAAAAAGGAGGTTCAGTATCGGAAAGTACGAGTGAAGAACTCGTACTTCTTAAAGGACGTGTTTTTGACAAGGAAAAGGAGATAAACTGCCTACAAGAAGAAAAGAAACGAGCCAATGTGGAGAAAAGCAAGATCGAGCACGAATTAAGTAATCTTAAAACTCAGTTGCTTAACGTAGAAACTGAAAAGAAAAAGCTAACGCAGGACCTTCTAAAAGAGAGAGCTAGAGCGGAATCGGAGAAAAAACGAACTGATGAAATGTCGAAAACTTTAAAAACCAAACAGGCGGAAGTTGAAGTTCTTAAGTCCGAGAAAAAGAATAACGATATAAATTCACAGAAATCCGAGCATCAGAATTTGGAAACAGAAATTGGGCGGCTCAAAGAGCTTTATGAAAACGAGAGAAAACGAGCTGACTGTGAGGCAAAAAAAGCCGAAACCGAAAAGAAAAAGCTAACGCAGGATCTTCAAAAAGAGAGAGCTAGAGCGGAATCGGAGAAAAAACGAGCTGATGAAATGTCGAAAACTTTAAAAACCAAACAGGCGGAAGTTGAAGTTCTTAAGTCCGAGAAAAAGAATAACGATCTAAGCTCACAGAAATCCGAGCATCAGAATTTGGAAACAGAAATTGGGCGGCTCAAAGAGCTGTATGAAAACGAGAGAAAACGAGCTGATTGTGAGGCAAAAAAAGCCGACACCGAGAAGAAAAACACTCACAAAGTGAAAGAAATGTTGAAGGCTGAGCAAAGTAAAGTTGATGAGCAACGTAAGTTATTTGACGTTGAAAGGAAAAAAACGGAGGAATTTGCACGGCAGTTGCAAAAGTTAAAGTGTGAGGCAGATGAAGCAAAAGCAAAGTTGGTTTCGGAGGGTTTAAATTTTAAAAAAGCAAACAAGAAGTTTGAAGCCGAAAAGAAAAAATCGATTAAAGAGAAAAAGAAAGCTGAAGACCAGCAAAAGATTGCGGAAATGAGTACGAAACATGCTTTGGAGGAGAAGCAAAATGCCGTTCGTCTTCAACAGCAGTTAGATGATTGTCGAAACAAGTACGATAAGCTGAAAAAAGAAATGGAAAATTACGAAACAAATATAAAACAGAAGCCAATTTTAGTGGGAAACGGTGTAGATTTGAATATGGTTAAAGAAACGGAGTATAAAAAGGCTGCAGAAATGTATAAACTGCAGGCCGTGAAAGAAAAATCCCGTGCTGATAAGTTAGCACAGCGGTTAGAAGATACCCTGAAGCGGACCAAAAATGAACATAAAGTGACCCCGGATCTTGTTTCTTCCAAAAGTTTAACCGAAATGAAACTTTTAAAGAAAAGATTGAAGCTTGAAAAGGATAGAAGAAAGCATTTCAACCAAGTAGTCGAGCATGAAAAGAAGTGTAAAAAAACAGTTGAAGAAGAACTTCATCGACTAAAGCTCGAGTTTGCTCGGTTTTCAAGTCGCGTAGGACTCTGTAGCTGTTTTGACGTCTGCAATGTAGGTAAATCTTGCCTCGAAAAGGTTCGCTTTTTACCGTATTTATGGTCGTGCAACATGCATTTTTTTTTTATTTTTTTCGTCGTTACAATATATTGATAAAACTGTTGTTTTTTTGTTGTTTATTCACAGAATGGCAATGTGATTTCAGAGGGAAAAGAACTTTTAAAGGTTATAAAACCGTCTGAATATATCAAACCGAATTTAGATGCGTCTACCCCGTCAGTTCCGATATCTGGGACGTGTACTGAGTCCACCTCAGGTACTGCCTCTAAAATGGAGCCTCTGTGTAACCGAAAAAATATAGACAGTTTTGCTCTTGTTTCAAGCATGGCATCTTTTTCTGATCGACAGTTGGTGCCTGTATCTCGGTTGTCCGGTGAGAATGCTGAGGTGGTGGATAATAATGTTAAAAACGCTCTTAACATTAGAAACAAAGATGTGAACACCAAGAAACGAAAGCGTGTTCTTAATGCATGTGAATCTGTTGAGCATTTGCCATCCGAGGGTAAAACACGGCATTCAAAATTAGCAAAGAACGTGTGTGAATTACCATTGGCTATTGAGCATAACAAAGAGGAGGGAATAAGAACAGTTGAAAATGTGGATCTTGAGAATTTTAAGAAAACGTTTGATGGCGACTGCATGAAGTTGCTTAATTTTGATAGTGAAGTTGAGGAAGAACGATATCGTGCTGCAGTTGAACGGCCTCTTTCGCCTACTCTTCCGAACATCGAGTACAAAAGCAATGTGATTGATCTAGATGACTCTAGACCATCGGAATCTGAGATCCCTGTTGTTGCAATAGAACCTTGGTCTATTGTTGTATTTTCGGATATTAGAGACGGTGGGAGCCTTTCTGAAATATTTCACATGACAAAAGCTTTTAGCACTCATTGCTGTGCGTTTTCTCAGATTGAGTTAGCGGTTAAAAACATAATAGCTACTCTTTCTGCAGATGAAGTTCTATCACCTAAGTAAGTACCCTGTTACTCAATCGTTTGTCTGAATATTTAGAATATGTGCTTATGTGTTTTTGTTTCTTTTTTAATCAGGGAAAAAGTCTGTGCGTTCTTCTCTTTGTTCTTGAAGAGCTTCTCGAGCATTGCTTTGACCAATTTTAACCATGCGAATGATGGGAACTTTTGTCGCAGTATACGTATTGTTTCTGAACAATTGAAGAAAGGTATGTGCTGTCATTACATCTGGCAATTTTGACCCATTAACTAAATTTTGGGTCATGATGGGCATTTAATATAACAGTTTGGGTTGTCTTGGGGCAGAAGTAAAGTGTTAGTAGGTTTAGATGGGCCAAGTAAATAAAGTAGAAAATTCAGGCGGGTCAGAATGGGTAAGTCAAAATCACATAGCGGGTCAGGATGGGCGCTGCCCTCAAAACACAATCGCACAACCCTAATCCTTAGCGTTTTTCACTTTCATGGCGATATAACCGAAACAACTTCTCTTTCATCTTCTGGGTGGGTATACACTTAACTTTACTCCTTTTCTTCATCTGATCTTCTTATTCCTTTGTTGGTTATTCTTATAACTTGTTGTCCAAGTTTACATAACCAACTTTGAGAATCGGGCCTATTGATAATTTGATACACTCCGAGCACATAGTTCTATCTTTATTTTGGCAGTTGCCCATTCTGCTAATAAAGGTGTGTATTGGAAGCATGAAATAATCACCTGAAACAATATTTTCACATTCGACGACCCATAAACAATTACACTAACACTAAGATGACTAAGATTTTTAGCAAACATGCAAATTCAGTAGCAATCCATAAAGATTGAGTGTTAATGTGTGAATCATACTAATTCACTAGCCTACTACTTGACGCTGAAGCCAATTTTACGTGTATGGTTAATGTAGAGCATTATTTAATTTAACTAAGTAATATTCAAACATATCTTTTTCTATGAAACTCAAGGTCCCATGAATAACCAAAAAATACATGTCGCCTGCAATTTTTGTTATTTTATATGTATTTTTAATTTTTTAAATTTGTATATTTTATATATTTTTAATTTTCGGTTTTTTACATTTTTAGTATTTTTTAATTTTTTTTAAACATTTTAATTTTTTTCTCATCTCATCTTAACCCGAACCCATCCTGCGGGTTACGCGCATTCAATCAACAGGTACACGTGTTTAATTTCAGTTACGTGCATTCCGGTGTTGTTACGCGCGTTTAGGCGTCGCTTATGTAGGCATCGCGTAGGCGCGCGGCGTTGGTTATGCGTGTTTAAATGCCGGTCATGCGTACCGGCGCCGGAAAACACCCACCATGCGCCGCGTAACGCGCGTAACTCAGCTTTGATACGCACTTAACCCAACACTCGACGTGTGACCGGTGCGGGTTACGCGCGTTTAAGCGTCAGTTTGGCGTGCTTAATGCAGGTTACGCACATTCCGGTGCCGATTACGCATGGGTTACGCTCGTACCGGGTTGCGACATTGGATTTGTTCAGAAGTTCTTTATCTTCTATCTCAACTTACTCACTCGTGTGCGCAGCAAAGAATAACCATTGTCACTAGTTTGAAAAATAACACCTGCCTATGCTGACCCGTTTGAATAATAACACCAACCCATTCTGACCTGTTTCATTAGAATGGGTTGTCTCAATCAACCCAGTCTGACCCATTCAATGACAAACAGCCACCCATATCAACCCATATGTTTTTAAAAAATGACCCGTATCAACCCAATTTTCGGATGGCAGGTTAAAATTGCCTGGCGTGTTCTTTTACATTACATAATATATTATAACTTTTTTCCTTTTATTTAAGTGCGCTTTTTTTTTTTCCTCAGGCCCACGCTTTTTTGTGCCTTTTGCTTAGACCCTAGGCCTCGCCCCTTTGATAACTATGAGTCAAAATGACCCGTTTTTGTTTATAATATTAACAGATGTCTTATAAAAACAAAAAATAGTATCATAAAATAAGTGCATCGTCAAGGTCAAAACCATCATGAACGTAAACTCTCATTTGTCATCCAAATTTATGTATTCAAACACAACATGAACCTGTAATTTAGAAAATGCTAAAAAAGAAACTGGATAAAAGATTGTACCTTTCTGGCATCTTCTAAGCCGACCCGTTTTGACCCGATGGCATTCTGACCACCCGATAACCATTTTTAAATCAACCATTCTGACCCGTTACCCTACCCTACCCGACCCAACCGACCATTTTGCCAAGTAGTCCGTCATATTGGATAATTATAGATTCAGATTTTCTTCAAGTTTTATAATTTCATCTTTTATCATTGGTTTGCAGTGTTGTCCGATAAAGAGACAAGAGCCCGGTTTTCAAAAGTATGCGGCTTGGAAGAACTCATCACTCTGGTTCAAAATTTTCTTATTAATGGAGAAATACTGGTTTGCAGTACAGAAACAAGTTCCGAGACACTATCATTGCCTGAATCTAAAGCTTCACCGCATGCGTTGGTGGTTGGGGCAGTTCTTTTAGCTTCTGTTTGCGATGCTTTTGACCGTGTTGACTTTTTATGTGAGATGTCATACACCCTTTCTCGCATCACCAGTCCTTTGACTTTGACTCTTCTACATGTGTTTGCTTATGTATGTGGAGAAAAATTGTTAAACCATGGTGACTACAATTTGATTATGACTGTAATAAAATCTTTAGTTATATTCTGTGAGAGTGAAAATGTGTCATCAGTCTTCCCTTCATGTGACAAGTGTCCATTTTCTATTGGTGCTGTTTCCATGGAAGAACTTGCATCTATTCTCTTGAAGACATACACATCATTAACAGTTTCTGATGATGCTTTATCTGATTTGGGTGATGTCATGTCCCTGTTGGAGTTGTTGGCAACTAAGACGGTATGAAATTTGTCGTTTACTATATATATATACACACACTTTATTTAATAGTTTATTGTGTTTCTTTTAGATTTTTTGCTTTAGTTTTGGATGTACTAACTTTTGGTGTGCTTTATTCTTGACGTGCAGAGCTGGGGTTGGGTTAGCAAGAACATAGTCAGTGAGTTGTTGAAGATGTCGGAAGCGTGTGTTAAGGAAACTCTTTTGACTTCCATTTTTGTACTTCTAGGCCAAATGGCAAGGTGAGTAAGAGTATGTCTTGCGTTTGAGTGGGGGTGTAAACGAGCCGAGTTGAGCCTGAGCTCGGCTTGTGAATTAGTTTATTAATATACATTTTGTAATTATTTATGTATATATAATTCTATATTACTTATTACAACTTTATATATAACAAAATATTTTTGTTTAGATTTTTTGTTATAAGTTTATGTATGATTTGACATAATATTTATTTGTGTATTCATCATAAAAAAAGAAAAACTCTTATATTAATATATACTAAAGGCTTGTGTGGGCTCACAAGCGTAGGGCTGTAAACGAGCCGAGTCGAGCCAGGGTGGGCTCGAGCTTGAAATTAAATGAGGCAGCTCGGCTCGGCTCGGCTTGAGCTCGAAGTTAAACGAGCCAACCAGCCGAACAATGAGCCGAGCTTGGCTCAAGCCCGGCTCGGTTACAAAATGAGCCGGCTTGGCTGAGGTCGTTTCAGATCGAGTTTTTTTAGCTGGCTTTTTTCGAGCAAGCTTTTTGAACAGCCCTACGCAAGGGTAGTCAAGCTGGGTATTTGAAGCTCGGGCTCGAGCTCGTTTATTATATGAGCTTCAACATAGGCTCGAGCTCATTTAAGCTGGCTCGATTTGAGCTTTTAGCGAGCCGATCTCGAGTGGCGCACGAGTTGCCCGACTGATTTACACCCCTTAATTTTAGAGACGAGTCTCTTTCATTTCAGTTATTGAATAGTCATCATTTTCTATACCCATAATTCTATTGATCAATTTTTTTGTTATATTACAGACTTGGTATTGATGCTAATGGAATCCAAGATGCTGGCGTTGAGAGTATTAGAGTCAAATTAATATCATTTATATCCAAGAGCATCTCAAGCGAAATCAGTTTACCCGTCCAGTTTGCTGCTGTAACGGCTTTATTGGGTACAACACCTCTCAGTTTTCAGGAAATTTGCAAGAACAGCTTAGAACTGCCGACGCTGCCGCCACCTGTAAGGTCCGCAACAGATTGCATACAAAGATGGTTTTCTTTGCTGAGCGATGAGCGAAAGTCACTGTCAGTTAGGCTCCTAACTCCTGATGCCTCTTAGCTGCTGAAGTGTATAGCCCATCATTACTGCAACCACATTTTGAAGAGTCGTTTGTAGTTGAAACCAATCAATTTTGTAGCTATTGGCAGTTGATCTAGCCGAGTATTTTGAAGGTTAATCATTTCAGGCAGTCGGTTATTTTTTTTTTGCCCTAACATAGTTGTTCAAGTGGTATGGTGCCCTTTGGTTCAAAAACCAAAAGGCGCGAGTTGCATATATGAAAGATAAAAGAGGAATATTATTTTTGTTCATCATCGTACTTCTTAACGTATTGACTCATAGTATGCAATTGTAGGCGGCGACTGTTGGGTAATGGGTCAATACTGGTTCGGTTTAAAACTTACCACTATTTAGCCACAGGTTGAAACGGTTCAGGTTAGAGGTGTACAAATCGTTTTTTTTTAACTAGTCTGGTTTTTTAACTGGTTTCGTTTTTTTTTGGCACAAAAACTGGTTTTTCAAAAACCGGTTCAGTTTTTAAACCGGTTTGATACGAGGAGAACCCGAACTAGTACTAACGGTTCGGTTTTAAAACCGTTTAAACTGGCCTTCTAAATTCGGTTCGGTTTTTAAGCCGGTTACAAGTGTCGCGAAGAACCGGTATAACCGCCGGGTCGGGTTAAAGCCCAAACCGGTTTTTAAAAATCCTTTGAAAAACCGGTTTCTGTTTTTTTTCCATCTTCGATCCTAAAACCGGTTTTTGTACACGTCTAGTTTGGGTCCAACCATGTTTCTCATTTTTTTTTAATAAATTAGGAATATTCTATTTATGATTAGTGTTCAACTGTTGAGTGCCCATTTGAGGGGAAACTGAAGCAAAATTCATGAACATAGTATAGTTAGTACTTAATAGTGATCCTCGATTCATTGAATTGACAACTTTTACTCATGATGCACATGCAAATTACGCTAATACCCCTCTAATGTGCATAAACATATTAATCTTGATGAAGTGGGATACTTTGTTCACTTCTGAAAAAGTTATCTGGATCTACTTTGCTCTTAACTTTTGTCAACCTCTTGAAGTTTCCCTTGAAGTATTTCTCACCCCACACCTTGGCTTCCAAGTAACTCGTGTTCGCTTGCGGGTTTGTTCCGATATCCAAATCTCTATAATTAACATATGCGCTTCTTGGGTGTTTTGAGACATAAGGTCTCATGTACTTGTACAACTTCCTGAGCCAATGTATATGCTTGTTTGATGCTCGAACACCGTTGACATCCCATTTGACCAAGTATTGTATGTTGTACAAGTTTCCTTTTCGGTGGGGGAATGGAATGTGCGATTCTGATATCTCGCTCATCCGCCCGCCATATGGATCCATTATCATGAAAATGAGTTTCTGTTGATGAAACTTTTCTCGGATCCGTACAAACACATGTTGTGGTATAGGTTTTGTCACAAAGTCGGATTTTGCCTTGAAGTAGCTCACGTAAGGGTCGGTTTTGTTACTTTGTAACAATTCCGCGGTTTTGTTTAAGCCGCCTGCTAAGAAGAGAACCGACTCGATCCAACTCATTTCGAGACAGTCCTTTTCTTTTAGACCTAATTGAGGAAAAGTTTCATTCATTAGCGGAATTAGGTCTTTGAGTTCCCCTAAGAAAAGCGAGTTGAAAAGTGCTTGAACCGAAATATTTGGATTGGTATCGTTATGAACGTATTGAATGAGTACTCTGATGAAGAGCTCGTTTTTCATCTTGGGCGCTTTGTGTTGCCAATGACGGATGATATCGATGGTGTGTTGATCCATATTCTTGTAGACGTTGAACACCGTGACTTTTGGTGGAACTCTAATGAGCTTGATTTTCCACGCGACTATAACACCAAAACTCGCCCCTCCACCTCCTCTAATGGCCCAAAAAAGATCTTCACCCATCGATTCCCTATCGAGAAAACGTCCTTTGGCATCAACTAAGTAAGCATCGATGACGTTATCTGCCGCTAGGCCGTATTTCCTAACCATAGCACCAAAGCCGCCCCCACTAAAGTGCCCGCCAACACCAACACTCGGGCATACCCCTGCAGGGAACCCATGAGTTTGACTTTCTTGTGCTATACTATAGTAAAGCTCCCCTAGTGTCGCCCCTGATTCGACCCATGCGGATTCTTGCTTAATATCTATGCTAATCGACCGAAGGTTTCTCATATCGATAATCACGAATGGTGTTTTGCAAAGGTATGACAACCCTTCATAGTCATGCCCCCCACTTCGAACCCTGACTTGCAATCCATGCTCTCGACTACATATAACAGACGCTTGTATCTCGAATATGTTATTTGGTGTAACAATTCCGACTGGCCTTTTAGAAGCAGTCGAATTCGAGCATCTTGGGTTGTGTGGAGACGACACTAGGGATGAATACATTGGCATGTCACGCGTGAACACATAACTTGATGTATTCACGAATGGGATAATATCATTCATACATGAAACAAATCCATCATGGGCTCTGATTACATCGATACACATAATCGATATAATCGCAATCCATAAAACACTAGTTGCTACTAGACCCATGATGGCTTGCTTTCGTCTTCTTTTAAAAAGTGGTAAACTAACTTATAGGATGATAGATCATATAAAGTTATGGGGTTGGAATATTTGTAGACAAATTCTTTGCGTTTGGGTATTTGTCATGGACCATATGATAATTACAATGCAATGAAAGTGACAACTAAGCCACTACTTATACATAGATATAGTTAATGCCGGAATAACATTTTTGGCAACTTTCACATTAATTACTTTCTGCAAAATATTCTACACTTATACCATGGTGGTCCGAAGTTACAAAAATGATAACATAGTTGTTACCCAAAAGGTATATTGAGTTTAAACATTAAATTGGTAGTAAAAACGTGTTAAAAAGGTACTCTGAAGTTGATGAATAATATTGGAAAAGTTGTATTGAATCTGTTGTAACATTATTTATTGTTAAAGAACTCAAAATTTTAGTTTTAACTCTTGATTTATTATATTTATATTTTTATATTTACGTGGCAAAGGAAACAAGGCAAAAAGATTATATCGTAGCATATGAGTGAAGTTACGGGGCTCAGGTCCCGACAATCATCTGCAAATCATTCATTATCTAAATTTACGTGTTTATTTAAGTCTTTTAATCTCACTAACTTGTTAGCTTTTATTTTCAATTTGAACAACACATGATGACTTTAGAATTTACTATAAAATCAAAATACAACAAAAAGTGATTGATTACTTGATTTTGTTAACTTCGCTTCACCGTGTTTTATTGGTTTGATAAAATGTAGAGGTTTGAGAATAGTGATAGCCTTTTTTTAAATGAAACAATGTGATTGGCAGTATATTACATGTCCAATTTGATAGATTATAAAAGAATTATGTAATATCTTAGAAAGAACATTGTTGTGATTATATTATTAGAGTTAACTTTCGTTTTGCTCCCTGTGGTTTGTTCATTTTAACGGTTTTGCTCCAATAGTTTAAAAATAGTAATTTTCCTCCCTGATCTTTCGAGTTTGTTGTCAGTTTCCTCCCTGATGGAGTTAGAGGCCGGGAGCAAAATGAAGATAAGTTAGAAAAATCAGGGAGGAAAATGGCTATTTTTAAACTATTTGAGCAAAACCGTTAAAATAACCAAACTACATGGAGCAAAATGAAAGTTAACTCTTATATTAATTAATCACTAGTAACTAATAATGTGAACGCTTAATCAAAATATTATGAGTTCTAATACCGAACATTGACGTACATGTATGACAACTTTTTGTTTCTTTTATTGTAATCAATCTAAAAGTTCAAACAAAAAAAAACATGATACTTGCCGATTGCCATCCTAGTAGTAGAAGAGGATCCCTCTTGTAATTGTTCGGCAGGGTTTCTTTTTATTCCTTTGTATTACTTATTTATGACATTATGATTATGGTTTTATAATAGTTAATTAGTAAATATAAAAATAAAAGAATATTTTTAGTACGTTATGTATATTTAAGAAAACAGTAAATATATTTAGTAAAACTAGTATTTAAGACTTGCGCTTTGGAGTGGGACCATTAAACCTGAATAAAAAGTAGACGTAAAAACATTAAACCACGCATGCATGTTGCAGCCTCTACCTCGCAAAACTTATACCGAAACGTAAAACGTAGAAAATAATAACTAATAGTACCTGCACATTGCAACGAGGCCGTTAAACGGCAAAAAAGTGTTGAACCACACACACGCTTTGCAGTGTGTTTACTCAAAATATTTAGACTGAAACATAAAACGACAAAGTTGTAAAAGATGAAAAAGTATAAGGTCCAAAGTTTAAAGTGTTGAAATATTAGGATTATAATAAAAAAATGGTTTGTGACAAAGTTGTAAAAAAAAAGTATAAGGGTGAAAAGTGTAGAGAAAATGAATAGTAAATTTTAGGTAATTTTACTCACAAATAAAAGTTGTAAATTAATATATAGATAATATATAGGTAATATATAGGTAACGTTTACTCCTGGAATAATCTTTTAGAGAGAGAGAGAGACTAGAGAGAGAAAGAGGAAGAGTGAGGAGGCAGCCGGCGAAATGGACGGCCGGAGACCAGGACCTGACTTTGCAAACTGGAAGGAGAGGGGAACGAAAGGGATTACGAAGTTCTACGTGGCAAGACTACCGGAGAGGTGCAACTCGAAAGATATCGAAGAGGCTTTAGGTGCTTATGGGGCGATTGAAGGTGTCAGTGGCGGAAACAGAACTTTTCAACTGGGGGGTCATAATAGGAATTTACTAAATTTGTTAGCATTCAAAGATTAATATAATTGTATAACCAATTGTCGTGCTACAAGCATGAGAACGATAGTAGGTAACTGTCAATCGTATTTCTTTTAACCGTGGTTGTAAAAGTCCTGCCTAGGCTCCGAGTACTTCCCGAGTACTCGCTACAAGGTAGGTTGCCGAGTCCCGAGTACCGTTCACCTAGGCCCATTACTCCCCGAGTAATCTCTGCCTATGCCGAGTACTCCCGAATCCGACTAGGGAGCGCCTAGCGACTTTTGCAACCAGTTTTAACCAATCAATACAATACAATGCAAACCAAACCCCTTTTAGTATTATTTTTTTAAGAGTTAAACATATCATTATGGTCGACTCGATACTTTTCACTTGTATGTTCACAAATACACATCTTTAACTCGAAAAATGCAAACAAATATACAAATGAATAACTAACAGTTAGATAAAAAGACAAACAAATAAAATAACAAGAAAGCTAGGTATTTTTAGACAAAATCAAACAAGGGCATGCTAAAACTAATCATGTATATATATTTATTTAATAACAAAAAAATCAAATCAAATATAAAGTCTAAATAAAATAAGAAGATAACGAATAATAATAGAATAGAATGGTAAAAAAAAATAAAATAAGAAGATGACGAATAATCATGGAATGGAATGGAATGGTAAAAAAAATACAACTGTTACTCTCAAAATAACTTGTATAAACAATTGAAGTATTGAACAAATCAACAATGAGAATAAATTATTAAAAATATTAAAGCAAACGGCTAAAAGTCATAAAAAGCCCAAAACGACAAAATAAAAGATGGCGCTCTCCTTCTTCTTCTTCCCTTTCTGTAATAAAACCACCGGAAACTTGCAAATCCAGAGCCTTGCACCGTCGTCTTCGGGCGTCGAAAATTATTTGTCGATCATTCTATCTTCACCGTTTTTCTTCAGTAAAACGACTTTCAGGGGGGTCAAACCGTTAAAAAACGACCATTTCAGATACCCTGTTAACCTAAGATTTCCACCGCCGGAGGGTCAATGGACCCCCCTGACCCTCCTGTGGTTCCGTCCCTGGAAGGTGTGTATGTGGCAAGGAAAAGAGACAAAACATGGTTTTCGTTTTGGCTTTGTTAGTTTCACAGGGGCGAAGAATGTGGCGGAAATTAAAAAGGCAATGCAGAATGTGTGGATGGGTAGTTTCAGATTGTTTATCGACATTGCTAAATTTGCCAAGGAAAACGAAGAAGGAAAGGACAACCGGGATGTTAAAGGCAAGACGTAGATGCAGTTCGGAGACAAACACAAAGGTTACAAGGAACAGGGATTGAGATTCAACTCCTTCGTTTCCGTCGGTAAATCTTACGCCAGCTCTTTGACCGACAAACAACAACAGTTTTCGAATACGAAAGAAGTGATGGTCTCAGAGTTTGCTAAAGCTTACGTTGAGTTACATGGGAACGCAATTATCGGAAAGACGAAGGACTTACGGACGCTCAGAAAATTGGACATTTTACTAAAGGAAGCAAAATTCGGAGATTCGGCTATCATGTACCTTGGGGGTCTGTCTGTATTAGTCGCCTTTAAGTCAAATGCTGAGGCCAATAGTTTCAGGTCACAGGCACCAGGCTTCGGGTGGTTCTTTAATGTGGAAATTTGGAAAGGCCAACCGGCTGCGTTCGAGAGAATCACGTGGCTGAACATACATGGAGTACCTCTCCACTTGTCCGGGAATGAGACCTTTGACTCGATTGGAAGGAATGGAAGGTGCTTTGGTAAAGTGATCCACGCCTAGCAATGGCAACCGGAGGAAAACCTTTTAACACCAGACAGTGTATGTGTGTTGACAGGCTCAGTGGAAAGGATAGAAGAAGTGGTAACAATCGTAGAGGAAGGAAAACGCTTCAAAGTTTGGCTGATGATGCTCTCATATTGGGAGATTGGGATAGGGCTAATGTGACGAATGTGGCTAGATGTCTTAGAATTTTTTACTTGGTTTATGGCTTAAAGATTAACCTTCACAAACTAAACTTATACAGGTTGGATGTGGAAAATTGTGATACAAGGATATGGCTAAGGTGATCGGGTGTAACACGGATAACATCCCGCTTTTCTATTTGGGTATCAAGGTGGGGGCCGATATGAATAGAATTATCAACTGGGACCCAATTGTTGAGATTTTTGACAAAAGGTTGTTGGTGTGGAAAGCTAAAACCATGTCTATTAGGGGGGGGGGGGTTACATTGATTAATTCTGTTCTGGAGAGTCTTCCTATTTATTACTTTTCTTTATATAAAGCTCCGGTTAGTATAATTAAGATTCTCGAAGCTAAAATGAGAAAGTTTCTTTGGGCGGGTACTTGTGAAAATAGCAAAATGAAGTGGGTGGCCTGGGACTGGCTCATTTGGCCCAAGAAAAAAAGGGGGTTGGGTATTAACAGACTTAAAGAAGTTAATGAGGCTCTTCTTTATAAATGTGGATGTAGATATTGGGTCGAAAATCAAAATCTGTGGAGGAAGTGGTGGAAGCTTGTCATAGTAAAAACAATCAAAAAAGTTTTCTGCCGCTTAATGGTAAGTATGCGGGTTGCTGGAGTAACATAGTGAAATTGATTTCCAAAATGAAATTAAATGGAAAGGGTTTAAATTGGATGATTATGGGTAAGGTTGGGAATAGGGATGATATTCGTTTTTGGATAGACACCTGGGTGGGCGATCTTCCCTTCATGGAAAGATGGTCACATCTGTTTGTTTTGGATTCGTGTAAAACTTGCAGGGTTTCGGAAAAATTGATACGGCACATGGAAATGGTGGCTACTCTTGGAATTGGGTTAGACAACTAGAGTCTGATACAGAGCTAAAGGAGTGGCAGGAATGTCAAGATGTTATCAACATTGTGAGATTGTCCAATGATAAAGACACGTGGCTGTGGAACGTTGACAATCTGGAAGGCTTCTCGGTGAAATCACTGAAAAAGGTGTTAATCTCTGACAGGGGAAATAACAATCTTCCTAATTTCGATTGGTGCAAATGGGTGCCTCTCAAATGCAATATAATGGCATGGAGAGATAACTTTGATAGGCTTGCAACTAGATTTAATTTGAGACGAAGAAACATGGATATTAATTTGGTTATGTGTTCCTTCTGCGACGGGTATGAGGAATCGGTGGATCATTTATTCATTGCATGTTCGGTGGCTCTTCGAGTATGGGCGGCTGCCAAAGCGTGGTGCAACATTCCCCCGATCTTCGCTTTTGAATTCAAAGATTTAATGGATACCCATAATTCCCTTCATGTCGGGAATACAGCGAAATAGATTATCATTGGATTGGTTATTATCTCGTGTTAGTGTATCTGGAAAAGTAGGAACGAGTTGGTCTTCAATCAGATCAGGAGAACTCCGCAAGAAATTATGGCAGAGATTAAGTCTAGAGGTTTTGGGTGGGTTAAAAATAGATCTTCTTGTAAATATATTATTTGGAAGGAGTGGTGTAAATATCATTTGTATATGTTGTAATTTTGCCCTTTGTCCGTTTGGGTCGGGGGTGCTGTTTTGTTTGGCCTTTTGCCCGTTTGAGTCAGAGGTGTGTTTTAATGAAGCTTTATTAAAAAAAAACAGGTAATGCATACAAAATAAACACACTTGAATAACTTTTTGCATTTTTTACATACTAATGAAATATCATCGGGAACTTAAGGGGGGTTTGGTTTGCAGAATGATTTGGAATTGGAATTGGAATTTGTATAGGAATTAGAATTTGAAGGAATTGGATTTGGAATTTAAACATTCCAATTGGAATTGGAATCTCAATTCCATTTTTGTTGTGTTTGGTTGTCAAAGGAATTGGAATCCATCACCCCGGCACCCACGACACCTGTTCGGGTCGAAACGGTTCGGCTCGAAGCGGTTCGATTCGAAACGGTTCGGCTCGAAGCGGTTCGATTCGAAACGGTACTAGTCGAAACGGTACGAGTCAAAACGGTTTGGATCGAAATGGTTCTCGTCGAAACGGTTTGGGTCGAAACGTTACATGTTGAAATGGTACGGGTCGAAATGGTTTGGGTCGAAACGGTACGCGTCGAACCGGTACGTGCCGAAACAGTACGCGTCAAAACAGTACGTGTCGAAACGGTTCGCGTTGAAACAGTTTGATTCTAAACGGTACGGGTCGAAACGGTTCGCGCCGAGCCACCTTTTACTTAGGGCAAAACAAAACAAAAAAAGAAACTGTAACAGCTAAACAAAACTCCCAGACTCGAAAAAGAAACTGTAACAGCTAAAGTTTATAAACATAAATGACATGAAAAAGTTTCGATCATTTTTTTTCCTGTTGAAATATGCAAATGTAGAAGTATGGAAGGCAACAACTATACTTGGTAACATAACTTCCAAAAATATAACAAAATGGTTCGCGTCGGAACGGTTTGATTCGAAACGGTACGGGTCGAAACTGTACGAGTCGAAATTGTTCGCGTTGAAACGGTTCGGCTCGAAACCAGTATGGCTCGAAACGGTGCGAGTCGAAATGGTCGAAGATCCCAATGAATTTACTTTAATTCCTTCACATATAGGAAGGATTTTGAATTCCTTTTTGTTTCAAGTCATTCACTCATTGTATTATCTCGTAATTTCAATTAGTTGGCAATCTTTCATATAAGAGTATCATGGAATTGTGTATGGGTGTTCGCAAGCCGAGCTGAGCTAGGGCAAGTTCGGGCTCAGCTCGGATTTGAAACCGAGCTGAAAATCTTAGTTCGAGCTCGGCTTGGTTTTTAACCGAACCGACTCAGCTCAACTCATTTAGGCTCGAACTTAAAAAGAAATTTTAATACATAACTTTTAAAACTAAATGGTCTAAAATATAATTCATAGTTGAAAAAGATATATCCAAATTCCAAAATACGTTTCACCTACTATATCATAAGCTAAAGCCAAGTTCAATCAAATACAATATAAGTTTATTAGCATCCTAATTAACCCCTAAATATATATACTATATTATAATGCATGAGTGAGTGGTATTTTAAGATACCAAAAAAATAAGAACTTCTTCCCTCTTTATTTATAAAACACCCCTACAAAGAGGGTAACTTAGTCTTTTAAACACTAATTATATTTTAGTCCCTCATATTATTACATTTAAATCCCTTTATTTTAACAAAATTATGGCTAATTACTTACACTTATCACTTTCCACAACAAACTTATAATTATTTTGCGTATTATTGTCATATCTTATAAACTATAATGTTTTAAAAAGAATCCAAAGGTACCGTGATGACCTACTAATTTTTGTCGACATTTCGATAGTTGTCTTGGTCAGTATTGTTGTGTGGATTAAAATGTACAAGTAGACGATGCATTAGTGTACAAGTGATTAAAGCAATAGGTTCTATCACATTTTAAATGCTCAAGACTCTTTACATTGTTGTCATCAGTATCAGTTTAATAATATTCTAACCCTTTTCACCCCGATTTTCGTTTGATTAAGATTGTTTACCAATTTGTTTCGGCGACTAGATTAAATTTCGAAACCTTGCACATACAGGTTTGATATGAGCTTTGTTCGTATTCTGTATGTTTGTGTATTTATTTGGTTGGGTGCACATACTTACACGGGTTAACAGGTAGTAAATTGACATCAAACAATCTCACTTGTTTTATCTAATTGGTTGTATTAAAAAACTTTATATAATACCATATTCAACAAAATGGAATTTTAGTTTTCATAAAAAAAATTATTAAAACGTTTTTATAGCATTTTCGTTTTCATATAACTTTTTTTATAAGAACATTTTTTTCAACGTTTGGTAAATAAGTTTTCCACCAACAAACTTTTAGGAAAAAAACTCCATAATCAAACATAATACATCTTCAAAAACTGAATACCAGATTCTGTTGCATTTTTTAGGGATTATAAGTACAAAAATACTCTTATAGATAACATTAATTAGTTGAAAAGAGCTATATGTTATTTAATTCATTGGTTTATAGGTTCAATATATAGTATAATTCATTAATCTTTTTTCACTTTAAGAAATTTCTTGTTCTTTAGAAGTTTTGGTTTACAGGTATTTCAATTTTTTATTGTGTATAATTTTGATTTATTTTTCTATGCCCACACATAACATTCATCTTTTTTATTATTCAATGGTTTTGGAGCTTCAATATTCATCCTTTCAGATCTTTACACATGTAGGTATGTATGTTTCTAAAACATGATATATTGTTTGTTTTTTTATATCATGTTTAACTGTGAACTTCGTTTTTTATCCTATATTTTTTATAACGGTAACATGATAATATATGTAACTAAAATAATTAACATTTTTTTTTCAGTTCACCAAACTACTCCAGCTACTACTTATGTATCAATTAAAGAGGATAACAGAGAAGAAACTCATCATCTAAAGGATGTAATAATCAAACAGGAAGAGATACAAGAAATTCCGGAGGACGTTGATCTCGATTATGACAAATGGTGGTGTGACAATATAGATGACATCCTTGAGATGTTTAAGCCGTATGATTGCTAAATTGATCTCATCATGATGCAAAGTACTTGGCACTTGAGCTTTTAGTTTTCAACTTTTATATTTAAGACTTATATTTTTTTATTCGTGTACTACTTTATATAACTTTTATTTATGTTTAAGACTTATTTTTTTTATTCGTGTGTTACTTTATTGCGTCAATGGTTTATTGAATTACTTGATAATTTAAATTTTAAATTTAATAATTACTAGACATGTGTAATACTTACGACATATATCCATTGTAATAATGCTACCATAAATATATGTATATAAATAAATGAGATGATTTGGGCAATTTGTCTTTGAATGGTGGAGCCATTTTGCTTATGTGGCATGTTATGGTGGAGTGGAGGTTGATTTTGGGAGGAAAGACACAATATTAGATGTGTTGAGAATTAGACACGGGATCCGAATTATAATCGGGTCAGAGTTAATGGATCCTTTATATTTCTTTTTTTTCTCATTCTTCTTTCACACGCTTGCTTTTTACTCATCCACAAACCCTAGAAAAACAAAGCTGCAACTCTCTATCTCTCCCTCTTATCGCCACCGCCAAGATCCTCCATCAGTTCCACAAGATCACAAGATGGTGATGTTTCCTTTTGATTGAAGCATCTACGATCCAGACAATACAATCCATCGGGTATGTAAACCTACCAGGTATTCTAATCGGGATTTGAGAGTAATTAGGGTTTTCTAAAACTGGTGGCTTCTGCTCTTTCCCTTAATCAGAAACCCTAAATCAATCGACGCCGCCACCACAATCATCCGGTTCTTAATCAACCTCCAAAGATGCCATTTCATCTCTACGTTGGATTCCCAGTTGTGTTTCATCGATCCATCGGTATGTTTCTCAAATCCCTAAATATTATTCCATCGCCTTCATACATAATCGATTTTTTCTTCTATTAATTTAGTATTATTGTTGAAATCGGTTAGTTCAATGTAAGATTCAGGTTTATTTATTAAATGCAGATGATAATTTAGTCAAAATTAGTATTTTTTTTCTAATGAATTGGATTGTCACATTTGATTGTAATTTTGTATTAATGGGATGCAGTTTGCTCATAGGAAATGTATTCAGAAATGCTGCAATAAGATAGGGGATATAACCTGTGAGATTTGCAATCAGGTTTGGCCTTTTTTGGTCCAGGATTTTAATAATTTGGTGAATTTTTTTTATTGAAATGCTATTGAATTTGACATGTTTCATAGTTTTATTCACTGGATTACACCATTCCACCAGCTAGAACCAATCCAGATGTCATGACTATTGATATCAGGTGAAGTTGCTACAAAGATTTGGCGAAAAAATTATTCTTCGTTTTTTTAAATCTTTCTGTACAAGGTTTACTGTGTTTGATTCTCATTGTATTTTTTAGGCATGCATGGGGCCCGCAAATCGATCTCCGGGATGCTCACTTCTTGGATTTTGATTCTGAGAATCATTTTCTTGAACTGGATTACGAAGATTACGGTGTAGGAAGTCATAACAACAATGCGTACCTCCGGTTTATGGCTCTCATTGTAAGTGAAAAACAAGTCTCATGTCACAAATTTTATAAAAGGTCATATAAACGTATTATTTTTTGCTTAAATTAAATGTCAGTTGATGTTAATATTGCTGATACGTCAAGCTTTGCTGGTCACAAGAGACCTCGGGATGCTGCCAAAATCGTGAAAATTCTTTAACGTAAGTTTGTATTGTTGGGTGACTTATAGTTTGCAATCACTGACTTCTCTACATGAATATTTCTATTGTGCCTGAATGAAACCTAATTTCATTTCACATGTTTGTATGTGAAGAAATATAATAATCGAGAATGATATCGGGTTCGAGATTGAGGAGAGGTGCGGTCGAGTTGGAGTAAATGGAGGATTCATAGTATGTTCATAGTTAAGTTGGGTTTGTTCGTCCCTGATCACACTTATACCTCCTTATTTTTAACAATTAAATAACCATCCCTCTGTTGTTGGTTATTATAACACTTATCAAGTTTACATTATTCATTATTATTTGTAGAAGATGTTGAGAAAGGATGCGAAGCTTTGTAAACTGCGAGAAAATTATTAGCAAATCAGGGTTGTTTTCAACTAATGAGACCAAGGAAGAAACCGGCACTACAAATCTCAAGTATATTTTGGTAAATGTTATTCATTATGTAGATCTTTGGTTGTTCTTTTTCTTTATCCTAAAATATATTGTTTTAGTGTTAGAAACAGATTCATATATATGATTTTGATTTTGGGAACATGTCCTAATTTATCTTGCTGAATTGACTGAGAAAACTGGACACAATGACGACAGGATATAGATTCTGAAGGCTTTACAATCTAAGTTGAAGGTGCTGTTCATTAGGGTTTATTTGTGTTTAGATTATGTTTTTTTTTTTTTACAAATTAGTTCAGATTAGGGTCTTTTTTGTTCAGATTTGTTACATCGATTTGTTCCTCCTTCTTCATCGTTCAATGATTCAGACTGGTCTTTGTTTCTTGATTGTTAGTCAAATGTATACTTGTTTTTTCTTTACAGATTCAACGATGGCGGACACTTGCGGGAGATATTTTTGTTTTTTGGACAACCTGTAAATGGAATGTACTCACCACCCGTTTGTAAGTACCAGCTTCTCAAATCATACATGTATTGTTATTATTCGAATTTGGTGATAACAAAATCTATGAATTAGTTTCAATGTTGAATATTTCTATTGTGCCTGAATGAAACCTAATTTCATTTCACATGCTTATATGTGAAGAAATATAATAATCGAGAACGAGATCGGGTTCGAGATCGAGGACATGTGCGGTCGAGTTTGAGTAAATGGAGGATTCATAGTATATTCATAGTTAAGTAAGGCTAGTTCGTCCCTGTTCACACTTATACCCCCTTATTTTTAACAATTAAAGAACCATCCCTCTATTGTTGGTTATCATAAGACTTATCTAGTTTACATTATTCATTATTATTTGTAGAAGATGTTGAGAAAGGATGCGATGTCACACCCCAAATGATGGCGGAATCATCGGGGCGCGGCACTAGGCGAATCAGATTGTTCAAGAGAATCCATAACAACTATATTGCGATAATATTTATTACATTCGTTATCCCATACTAACAAGTAATACAATCACATAAGTCATCACAGATTTCTTGTCCTCTCGAACAATTCAAATACGACAACCTAGATTTTAGGTGAGTTTCCAGACTTCCTAGCTTGATTTGATGTAGGCTTCAACTAGTCCTGCAACATACGTTAAAATAATGTCAATACAAAAGTGTTGGCGAGTATACAGGTTTGATATGTAATAGTATAATAGATTAAAAGTGCTGCGAATTTCCATATGCATAAACGTAATACACGACATATATACTCATAAAACTGATACTACCAGCTAAGTCCTCGATGCTCGACTCTTCGATGGCATAACTAGACCCCGTCGGGCGCAATAGTACTATACTAGTCGTGGTGGGACGTCACGAGTATAAGTCCTAGCATACATGCAACTAGCATCACGTATATCTATGCAAACAGTTATTCGCAAGTGATAAATTGACAATTTGGAATCATTCGTTGGATAAGTTCGATTTATAAGGAACGTATGTTACACCCAAAATTCGATAAAAGGGGTCAAGTATACTCACAGTGCGTATTTGGTTGGATTGACGGGATGATGCCTGAGAATGCCCTGATTTCAGACTGATTACATGAGTAACGAATTACACGTTAATTGGTATCGGATTACGCGAAATTGGACGAAAGTTAGATCGAAAGTTGGCCCATTCGGATGGGCTGTTCGATCGGATAGGCTGTTCGATCGAATGGTCAGCCGCTCGGTCGGCTGCCGATCGAGCGGCCAGCCTGTCCAGTTGTTTTCCGAAGATTTTCGCGTGCTTTCGGTGGTTTGGTCGGGACGTTGTTGTGACGTGTTGAACAACTGAAATCCCATCAATTTCCGACCTGTTCTAACGGCCGGGAATCACCCCGTTCCATCAGGACTTGCCGTTCTTGACGGTTTTCCTTTGTTTAACTCGTACTTGGTGGTAACATTGCTAGAAATCAGATCTTTGACCAACACATCACTAGGAATGAGTAGAAGGTCGGTCTAAGCTCTGGTTCTACCGTTTTTTATGTATAGATCTGATGTGAAAACCTTGATTATTATAGCGGAATTTCTTAGATCTGAGTTGTTCTTGGTGGAATGAGGCCCACACTTGAAGTTCATAGGAACTTCATGATGACATCACTCTAGAACATCTTAAATCCATAACTTCTTGATTGGAAAACATAGATTTAGACGAGATTTATGTAAAATCGTATGGAAACCATTCGGATCTGAGTTGTTCTTCATGGGATGACATCACTCTTGAAGAACTCCATGGTAGAACACTCCAAATCCGATGATTTTACGGTTAAAAGTCGAAAATTGAAAGGTAGAAAGATGAAAGAATGCATATAGATCAAGGAAGTACAAGATTTGGGTTAAAAACTTACAAGAATCGCGAGAAATCGAGAGATTAAGGGGCTGGAACGTCTTGGTCGAGTAGCAGCAGCAGCAACAAGTGTTTGGGGGTGAATGAGGGGTATTTATAGGCAAGGGAGGAGGGTAAAGGAGGAGAAGTGGGCTGGATCGGTTGGCCCGCTCGATCGGTCGGCCCAGCCGATCGGCTGGCCTGTCCGATCGGCCGACCCAGCCGATCGGCTGGCCCGTTCGATTGGGTGGCCCAGCCGGTTGGCTGGCCTGTCCGATCGGCCGGCCCAGCTGATCGGCTGGCCCGTTCGATCGGGCGGCCCAGCCGTTCTGCTGGTCCGTTCGATCGACTGGCCCAGCCGTTTGGTTGGCCCGTCCGTACGGAAGCCTTTCAATCCTCGTTTCTGGTGCGTTGCGGTAGTTTGGGCCACGTTTTCATATATTTATATTGTTATTTATTTATTTATTATAATTAATTACGAAAGGGTCGCATATACGCATCTATATATCCAATATTCGGTGCGATGATCGAGTTACGCGTGCCTTCGAGTGCGTTCTTCGATGTGATGTGCCACAGTGATTATCGGGGTACTACTTGCTCGTATTGCCATCATCGTCATGACGACTGGAGGCATGGTACTCACCCGATAGTCCTTGTTAGCGTTGATTGTTTACGTTTTGACACCTCACGGTTATCGAGGAGGGTAGAATAGGTCCTCACTCAACATCATCGTGAGTGTTATAATTTATGAAAATAGGTTTGTAATAGCGATAGAATATGCGTAATCATTCGATTATACTTCGATTTAGCGATATATCTGATATAGTTACATTATGATCCGAATCTCTAGTGCTAGGCGTAACGAGTGTATCGAGTAGTAACAACGCACGAAGGTGCGGGTTGGTACATGCGAAGCTTTGCAAACTACGAGAAAATTATTAGCAAATCAGGGTTGTTTTCAACTAATGAGACCAAGGAAGAAACCAGCACTACAAATCTCAAGTATATTTTGGTAAATGTTATTCATTTATGTAGATCTTTGGTTGTTCTTTTTCTTTATCCTAAAATATATTATATTATATTAGTGTTAGAAAAAGATTCATATATAGGATTTTGATTTCGGGAACAGGTCCCAATTTATCTTGCTGAATTGACTGAGAAAACTCGACACAATGATGACAAGATATAGATTCTGAAGACTTTACAATCTAAGTTGAAGGTGTTGTTCATTATCAATTTAAGGTATAACTTTTTTAACATAATGCGCCTAACTTTGAATATGTGGGAATTTCTTTCATTTTGTGATGCAATGGAGCTTCTACCTGAAGATAAATCCTTACAAGGAACACATGTCGACAGGCATCCTATCCCGCCACCCCTCAACCCCCCCCCCCCCGGAGTTATACGATGAAAATCCAGAATCTCGCAAAAAGTATAACGGGTGAAAAGGTTGGGGTTTGTAATTGTTACCATTGAATGGTAATATTCTTTTTTTATTATTATTTTTTAACGATTAAAACATTATATAGCATTTGGGATGTGTTTTAACTTTGAAGTTTATCGTTGTAGAAATGATTATCGAACAAACAAACATATTATTTTGTGGTTTAGTAGCACAATATGTATTCTTACATTATTTGTTGTTCCACGGTTTCTTGATACTTTCGTACAGGATAAACTGGACGCATAAGTGGAAAATGATTATTGAGTAATGACTGAAATGTAAAATGTTTTGACAAAACCTGTTTCATGGAGCAGAAGTCTCATGTTTTTTACTAATAGAAGTGCATTTATTGTAGATATCAGTGTTGACTGTGATGAAAGATTCACAACGACTTGATCTACTAAAGAAAATTGCTGGTAGTAGAGATTATGAAGAGGTTCGTCACATAAGCTGAAAACTCATGCAAAACTGGTATATTAATTGTTGAATTGTTTTTTTTTTTTGTTTTTTTTCGTATTGGAAATGTTATTATATTATTTTAATGATAATAACATGAATCAAGATAAAAGCGTATAGTTCATCACTTACAATACTTTCAGGAGAGATTAAGAGAGCTAGATGAATAGAAAGAAGAGTTGAAGATGTATTAGCAATTTGACATGCAAATAGTCTCTAGAGTACACCATATATGATAAAAGATTGAATGATGCATGTTGGGAATTGGCAGATATCTTGAATGTGTTTCCCCTGCTTATTAAGAATAGGTACCTATCTCAATTAGTTTAAGCATGATTGTAAGGATTAGTTGATTTATTGGATTTGGAAGACATTTCTTAGTTCTACTTTAATAGCTATTTGGTATGATTGGCATCATTAAAGGTGGCGCTTATTTATGAAAGTAGATAAAACAATTATTTATGAACTTTTTTATGACAGGTCATGACAGATCATAATGTTCTAACTCTTTAAATGTTATATGTAAATCATTTGATAATGACCTGGAAGTCATCTCAGCTCGGAACATGGTTTTGAGTCCTCTCATTGTTAGTGGTTTGGAAGATAGAATTTGAGAGCCTTTGTGTCGAGTACTTCTTAATAGGTATAGTTTACTCATGGATTTAATATTGACCCCTAACTATGATTAAGAAAGTTATAAATTTTCCTTTTCTTATCTATGTATGACTTTAGTTAATTGTTGTTGATATACATATTGGGAGTTAATTAGATTGAATCTGTAGGACTTAAGTATGTATTTGGGTTTTCAAGTTGTGATCTTGATGGTATGTAAGGAGACATGTATTTAAAAAGAGTTGTATTTGACTTATATAGTCAAATAAGTTAGGTTTAGAAGCTAAAGTTATATAATATAACTTTCGTTTCTTTACTCTCCAGTTGGTTACATATTACTTAACTAGATATGTTTTGTGCTTTAATGGCGATTACTGGAGGCTATTTTGTAATACCAGAATAATATCTATTTTTTTTGTATTGCTAATAGGCTTTAGTTATTATATGGTATTTTAGGAACTCAAGAACTTAAGGCCTCGGCTATATTCGGCAGCAGAATATTGTGAAAAACCTTATCTGCACAGTGATCGAAAACAGATGTAAGACTGTCTTACTAACTGCCTATCACATTAGCAGCTTAGTATCAGGGTCAGTTGTTGATTTGTGAGTAATTTACTTTTCAAACCATCATATGTAACACCTCGAAAAATTTCGTCCAATAATGCATTGACACGTGTCATAGACTTTGCATATGCAAAAATATACTTTAGAGGGACTAAAGTTGACAAACGGTGAAAACTATGGAACGTAAGGGTCCAAAGTGTCAACAATGGATAAATTGAATCTATGATAACCCTACATAATGTTTATAACCTTAAACGGATGGATCATGGATCATACGAAGCGGAAAATGCACGAAAGTGAGGAATTACAAACTATAGGGGCCAAAAGTGTCAACATGTTGAATTTATACCTCTGAGTAAACTTTTGGCAGACCCGAAGCTTTGTAATGCTAAAATATACTCACTAGAATATGTGGTAAAAATTTCATGAAGTTTCGTTATCGTATGAGAAAGTTATGGCCAAAACCGTACTTGAGGGGTTAAAAGCGTCAACGTCGAATTTCATGACTTTTCGGGTGAGCGCAAAGTTAACCGAGGACTCTACCATGTTGGTAAATGTCCCAAGGTTCCTAAAAACCAAGATTTAGGGTTTACGAGTCAAGATAAGCAGCAAAATCATCGTAACCAAAGTACAGGGACCAAAACTGCAACAAATGAACCAAGTTTGGAGCTGCAGACCCCAGGCGCCCGCCTGAGGCCTTACGCGGGCCGCGACCCAGCGCCCAGCTCCGGATTTCGCGAACAGTGGCCATTTTGGGTCCGAATTTGAGTTGGAAACAGCTGTGAGCACCTCTAAAACTCACCAATAAGATTACATGCATGTTGGGACATTTGTGATGCTCCTACAACAGCTGAAAACACCTTATAATCTGATCAAACTCCTCATTTGGAGGCACTTGGGTTAGAGAAACAAGAACACCAAACTTGCAAGATCTTCACAAAGCATTCCAGGAGCTTTCTGGTCGTCAAGGAAGCCTCATAGTGTTATCTAAGCTTCATTAGGACCTTTGTAAGCATTCATATCATTCTATAATTCGTTCTAGCTTTGATTATTAGCCAAAAGTCAAACCGTTGTTCATATAGTTTGACTTTTCAATTAAACGAAATTGGCTCTGTCATTTCTCAAATTGAAACCACTTATAAGTTGGTATTTATGTGGGAAACAAACCCTCAAAAGGGTATTCTCTGATTCCCATTCTAAGCATGCTATTTGTCGAGTCGAAGTTGTTCTTAAAAAGTCAACAGAAATTGTTTTTGCGAAAAATAGCATAAATGGTAATGTAGATGACATGCAATCAGTTTGATCATCAAAAATAACTTATAATGAATATAAGAATGTGTTTTATCATAATCAACTCGACAATCCTTGGTATAAACTCGGATCGGAACCGAAAGTCTTATAAAACGACTTTTTCGTTGACTCTCGATTCGGATCCGTGCATGCATGTTTGAGATCTGTCTTAGAGTTTATTTTTGACCATTTTTATTTTAGTCTAACTCTCTGGAATTTTTTCAACTTGAGTCTATGCTTAACCGATTCATATGCATGTTTCCGATTATGCTTAAAAGTTGACTATTTTGCCCTTTCTGATATAAAACGTGATTTTTGGAAAAGTGAAAGAGTAGAAATCTTTATTACTGATTTATAAACTTGCACCGAAAATTTGAGACCAGTTGGAGGTCTAGATTTTGAGTTATGGCCGATATCGTAAAACTATATCTTTATGTTAAATAAACGGCGCATTTAGCATATAATCTATTTAAGGCCACGTTTTAATATAAAACTTTTTACCCACTGATGTTATATAATATTCTGGGATTTTTGATGATTTTTATTTAATTTTTGGCTGAACGTATCATAGGTCGCTAAGTTAATTCGGTTAATGCCGGTTTTGACCGTTTAAGCCATAAAATGAGTTTTATAAATCCTTTTGACCCCAACCTTTTTCTACTGATTTTATTTGTTAAATAAATTATTTTGAGCATTCTGGAAATATAAAAATCTCAGCTTTCTTTTGAAAACCCGGAAACGGCTCTAAATCGCATTTTTAAGCGTTTTTAGCGCATAGTAAGCGTTATACTCATATTAAACATATAAGATTCATACCTACTGATGTATTTAGCATATTTTCATATAATAACAGTAAGTATAAGAGTTTGAACTCAGATTTCCAGTTTTGACATTTTTAGCCCTTGTGAAATTACTAAAATACCCCTACGGTGCATAGTTTGATTTTAAATGATAAGTTTTGTATATGGGTCATACCCTACTGTTATAATATGTTAAATGAAGTATATTTACTGTATAAATCAGACCCGTAACTCAGATTTCCAAATTGACTCTTTTATAATCTTTTAAATGACCAAAATGCCCTTATAAGGCATAAATTGAGTTTAAATTCATTCGGGGCATAATAGAACATAACTTGCTGATATTATATCATATTTAAAGCATATGATCTCAGGGAACTTGCATATGACTCTTTTGGCTACCCGTAACGCTCTTTTAGCGCTCGGTTCGGTTTATGTAACTAGTTTGCATAAATTGGCCGAAACGGGTCCAAACGTTATCATTTTTGTCTCAAAATCCAGAATGTATTTAGTATACCCATATTATGCAAGTATTCAAACTTGTCGGGTCTAAATCACATTCTATCCGGTCTTTCGCTTAATCGTGCGCGTGTACCATATCGTCCTTAAAACTAACCGGTCTAAGCTTAGGCTTAAATAAAGACCCGTTAGGAATCTAATAGGTTATTACAAACCTTTGTTCCAGAATAGGAGGCCCAGTAAAAGCTATCTACACTTACCCATTTGTGATTCATACTTACTCAGGTAAATACATTTTAACTTATTTTCCCTATACGGGCTTGGGGTACGGTATATAGAATACCGCTTGATCGAGCGTACAAATCTTGCACCCTTGGGTATGCAATTGGAATAATTTGATCGGCTCGTTTAAACAGTCTTGTTTTACTTTAAGCCTTTGGGGGGTTATTGACCGTGTCCCGGATATCCTTGGCATTATCTTACGAGATGGCCACGACCAGAGCACGGGGTGTAGGCGTACACCCGTCGTGTATAACTCTTTAATGTGGTGTGTCAATTAATCTTTAACCCGGACAAGATCCCGGGCTACCAAACGTACGAGTAGCATGTAATTCGTTCACAAGTTTATATTTCATAATTATCCAAAGTTATAAAAATATTTATGCCATGTGCATTTAAATCAATTTTCAATCATTTTTAAAATGAGTCAGTTAATTTGTATTTACCAGTGTAAACTGACGTATTTTCCCAAAAGGTTAAGTGCAGGTACTATACGTACTAGGCTGGCTGTTTCCTAAAGAGCGTCCACAATAGTCTCGCAAGCTCGGACGACAATAAACTGTTGAACAATATATCTTATTTTATTTGATCCGCCTGTGGATCAGTTTCAACTACTTGTGATATTTATTATTACATTTTAAATAAAGTTGAAATGAATCTATTCTGCTTCCGCTGTGCATTATATTATATTGTGTTGTTTGTCTATGACGATGCCAACTACGTCACCATACCCCACACCGGGCCCACCGGTGACACGTGGAGATAGGGGTGTGACAGGTTGGTATCAGAGCCAATGCTGAGTGAATTAAACACTAGTCTTTTGTGTTTAATCTCAGTTACACAATTGCACATTCCTCGATTTTCGAGTCTAGACAAAGAACTTAGGAAAATGTTCAAAATTTCGTTTATTTTATTTTTAGCTTTGTCTCACATATATCTTGTTGTGCAACTTGTTTGATTTTTGACAGGTTCAAGATGCCGCCACGTGTACGAGGAAGGGGACGAGGAGCATTCGCCACCTCTCATGACCATGAGGCAGGGCCTTCGCATAGGCGAGCCCCATCAGCATCCCATAACACTGATGCCCGAGATCTTTGGAGATCGTTCGCTGAACCCGCTAGGCACTCACTGAGTACCTCACCTTCCCTACCACACTCTTTTGGTCCTCACTCTGAAAATGGGCCCCACAACTCCCATGGATCCTTCATTCCTCTGCCCCAGTCACCTTATGACTACCCAGCACCCGTCTATCAGGGCCTGTACAACCCTGATGCCTATTTGGAAGAACCAGTGGGTCATAACCCACTTGGACCTGAAGACCACTTCCCGGGTGGCAACGAGATGGAGGTCGATGAGGACACCGATCCTTCCATGCCACCGTCCGGCACACCTAACCACCCCATTGAGATATCTGATGGGTCACCGTTCAGGGGATCACCCTACAATGGTGTTGACAGCTACGAGGAGAGGTTTAAGCAGCACGACTGGGTGTATACCCCTAGCTACCATAACTCCCCCATGCACCAGTCCTACCACAGCTCTCCCGTGCACTCGCAGCATCACTCCCAGCAGCAGCTTCAGCAGCAACCTTAGCAGCAGCAGGATCCTTCTGAGGGATTCTGGCGCGACGTGGTCACTCCGCCGCCGCCACCACCTCCGGTTTTGCCTCCTCCGCCACAGAGGCCAAGGAGGAACGCCCGTATGTCTACGCGAGGAGGGATACACATTGGCACCCCTCCACATTCAGGTAGCAGCCGCTACTCGCCGCTTCACGAGGAGTCAGAGATGGGAGAATCTCAGCATCCCGCCTCAGAGGTTACTTCTGCGCCTATTACGCCACTGCCACCACAGAACTTTGGAGAGCCAATCCCTGCGTATGCTAGCGCAGCACAGTTCAACCCTTTCGAGCCGACTTTTCCCCCAGGTTATGACTATACAGGGGATCCCTACTGGATAGCTTCAGGCTACAACCCTCTCAATCAGGAGAGTACTTTTGGAGGTCCCTGGGCTACGGGACAATCAGCTTTTGGGTACTTACCGCAAGGGTACCAGCAGCCGCAGCCTCCACAGCCACCGCAGTATCAGCCACCGCCGCCGGCGCCAATGATGTCGCCACTGCAAGTCCAAGAAATCCTACAAGGGATAAACGACGTGCGACGTGAATTGCGACATGAAATGCGGGAAGATCGCCGACACAACCGCGGAATGTTTAAGAAAATGGTTGACTTGATAAAGGGTAAGGGTAAGAAGGATTATTAAATCCTTTGTTTGTTAGCTCATTTACTCATGTCCCTGCGAGGACATTTATTCCTGTACTCTACCCCTGCGTGGGTATATTTCTCTTGTTCTAGCCCTGCGTGGGTATGTTGTTTCTGTTTAACCCCTGCGTGGGTTTGTTTTGTTTGTTTTGTTTGTTATTTGGTTTAGCCCCTGCGTGGGCATGTTATTTGAGTTAAAGTCCCGTTTAGGGCAAAAGTTGTACTAGTTTACTTTATTTAAAATGGTTAATTTAAATTTTTCATTTTATCTATGTGCAGGAACATAATATATAAATAAATGAAAAATATCAATTATTATTTGATTTGCCATTTAATAAGAATCTTAAGAAGGTAAAACCTAGCTTGAATGTCTTATTAAAAGGCCTGGCCAATATGGTAAAACCTGGTTAAAAAGATTCAAATCTCTGTTAACATCTGTAAACATGTTAACATTCTTGGCCAAGCGTGATTTGTAGAATCACACAAGCCACCTTTTTAATAAATTATCTACAGATTGTATCTGTATACATGTCTGATTATGACATGATGCCTACGGGTTATGACTATGTCATATAAAACAAAAAGGCAGTTGTGGTTTATAACTCCCCGCCAAGCAAAGGATTATTTGTTTAATTATACAATTCTAATCCTATAAAAATCTAAATTTAGAATTTAGAAATTTGTCCAAGTGACTAGGCCTATTGTGCCAATATATATATTTCATTCTATGATAAATGCTGTTAAAAGTGCTGAATGAAATTAAATAAATTAATTAATATGGCTTTTATTACCATGGTTAATAAATCTTCAAGAACGATAATACTGTTAGGTTTCTAAATAGACCTTGTCCTTACTTTATTGTAGCTCTTAAAGCTACATGGCAAAATCGGAAGAAACAAACAGTCGTTCTGAGGAACACCCTGATAACACCAAGATTCATGTAACTGGTGCGGAACTGCAAGCACTAGTTGAAAATGCTGTTGCCAAGGCCATGGATAGGCAATTCAGGGAATCGAGCGGGACTCGAAGTAGGACCCGAACCGTACAACGTTCCAAATCCAAGAATCATTCAGAGGCTCATAGCAAGCCGCCCTCTAAGAATGATGTATCAAAGAAAGATGAGCCGAAGAAGAATGATGAGGATAATCACTCCTCCAACCACAGCAGTATCCCGAAACAGGAGATCAAGCAGAAGCATGAAACGCACAGCAAGTCCTGTACGTACAAATATTTCGTCTCATGCAAACCCAGATATTTCACTGGGGAAAAAGGAGCAGTCGACTGCATGACGTGGTTAGATGAGATGGATACGGTTGTTGATATCAGCGGGTGTGCTGATAGGGACGTAGTGAAGTACGTGTCCCAGTCATTTAAAGGAGATGCTCTAGCATGGTGGAAATCGCTCCTACAAGCTGCCGGTAAGGCCACACTGTACGATATGTCATGGGATCAGTTTGTAGCTCTGATCAAAGAAAAATTCTGCCCGCAACATGAGGTCGAAAGGATTGAGTCAGATTTCGTATCCCTAGTGATGAAGAACCTCGACTGTCAGGCATATCTCACCACCTTCAACACTCTGTCTCGATTAGTGCCATACCTAGTGACCCCTGAGCCGCGAAGGATCGCCCGATTTATTGGAGGTTTGGCACCAGAGATCAAGGCGAGCGTTAAGGCATCGAGGCCTACGACATTCAGATCAGTAGCTGATCTATCTCTCTCACTCACTCAGGATGTAGTCAGATTGAGAGCTCTTAAGAACTCTGAGGAAAACAAGAGGAAACGTGAGGATGACACCTCACGAAGATCGGAGAAAAGACACCGAGGGAACAACGACCACAGGAAAGGGTCGGGATTCAAGAAGGGAGAACATCAGTCGGGTGAGAAACCCAGATGCAAGGTTTGTAGGAAGCATCATTTTGGGAAATGCAGACAGGAGTCTAGATCTCAATCTCAGCAGAAATTATGTGGGATTTGTAAGTCCCCGGATCATAAGGCATTAGATTGTAAGAAACTTAAGGATGCAACTTGTTATGGTTGCAACGAGAAAGGGCACATCCGACCGAATTGCCCAAAGAATGCTAAGAAAGCCGATGAGGGAAAGAAGACAAATGCAAGAGTCATCAGAATGGACGCCAAGGAAGCAGTTCTTGATGACAACGTCATTACAGGTACTTTTCTTGTAAATGATGTTTTTGCTAGAGTTCTATTTGATTCAGGAGCTGATAAGTCGTTTGTAGATGATAAATTCTGTAAGTTGTTAAACCTACCTGTTAAAACCTTAAGTGTGAAGTATGAGGTGGAATTAGCCGATGGAACCATAGAAACCACCTCGACTGTTCTAGATGGATGTGTTATATCCATTAGGAATCATTCTTTCCCGTTATCCTTGCTTCCCTTTAAGCTAGCTGGATTCGATATAGTGATAGGCATGGATTGGTTATCGCGTAACCAAGCCCAGATTGTGTGCAATAGAAAGCAAGTGGTAGTTAAGACTCCGTCTGGTGAGTCACTTACTATCCAAGGTGATACCCAGCATGGATTGCCTGAGCAAGTGTCCATGCTCAAGGCATCCAGATGTCTGCAGAAGGGATGTGTCATTTATATGGCACAAGTTACTATTGATGAGCCAAAGCCGAAGATCGAAGATATCCCTGTTATCTCAGAATACCCTGAAGTATTCCCTGAAGAACTACCCGATTTGCCACCGGATAGGCAAGTGGAGTTTCGAATAGACATCATTCCAGGTGCAGCGCCTGTAGCGAGAGCACCATATAGGTTGGCACCAACGGAGATGAAGGAGTTGAGGACGCAATTGGATGATTTGTTAGCTAAGGGTTTTATTAGACCTAGCTCGTCTCCTTGGGGAGCGCCAATCTTGTTCGTTAAAAAGAAGGATGGATCGATGCGTCTGTGCATCGATTACCGTGAGCTTAACAAGGTCACTATCAAGAATAGGTATCCGTTACCCAGGATCGACGATCTGTTCGATCAGCTGCACGGAGCAAGCTATTTCTCAAAGATTGACCTGAGGTCAGGTTATCATCAGTTGAAGGTCAAGGATGAAGACGTGCACAAGACAGCGTTTAGGACTCGATATGGACATTACGAGTTCCTAGTGATGCCTTTTGGGCTCACTAACGCACCAGCCGCATTCATGGATCTCATGAATCGTGTCTGCAAGCCTTATCTAGATAAATTCGTCATCGTCTTTATTGACGACATCCTTATCTACTCGAAGAACCAAGCTGACCATGAGAAACACCTCCGTTGTATTCTCAAACTTCTACATCATGAGAAACTTTATGCCAAATTTTCGAAGTGTGAATTTTGGCTTCGAGAAGTCCAATTCCTTGGACATGTGGTAAGTGAGCGTGGTATCCAAGTAGATCCCGCTAAAGTAGAAGCAGTCATGAATTGGCAGGAGCCAAAGACTCCTACAGAGATTCGCAGTTTCCTAGGATTAGCAGGATACTATAGGCGATTCATTGAAAACTTTTCGAGGATTGCTGCGCCCCTAACTTCGTTGACTCGTAAGAAGATTAAGTTTGATTGGGGCCCTAAGCAGCAGGAATCCTTTGACATTTTGAAGAAGAAGTTGAGCAATGCCCCAGTGTTAACATTGCCTGATGGTATAGAGGAATTTGTGGTGTATTGCGATGCATCGCACACTGGTATGGGTTGTGTACTCATGCAGAGAGGCAAGGTAATTGCCTACGCTTCTCGAGAGCTCAAGGTGCACGAGAAGAACTACACCACCCACGATTTGGAATTGGGTGCTGTTGTATTTGCATTGAAGCTATGGAGACATTACTTGTATGGAACCAAGTGTATAATTTATTTGGACCACAAGAGTCTTCAACACTTGTTCAATCAGAAGGAATTGAACATGCGACAAAGGCGATGGATGGAAACTCTAAATGATTACGACTGTGAGATCAGATACCATCCAGGCAAGGCAAATGTAGTTGCCGACGCCTTGAGCAGAAATGAGAGAGTAAAACCGATCAGGATCAATGCCAAGCGCATTGAAATAAGGAATAATTTGAATGAAAGAGTGTTAGCCGCACAGAAGGAAGCTGTGTTGGAAGCTAACTATTCTGAAGAGAAGTTAGGAGTAACTGAGGAGCAGTTATCCTACGACAAGGATGGAATGCTAAGGCTAAACGGACGAATATGGGTTCCAGTTTATGGAGGACTTCGGGATGTTATCCTCCAGGAAGCCCACAGCTCTAAATATTCCGTTCATCCTAGAGCTGATAAGATGTACCAGGATCTGAAAGCAAACTACTGGTGGATTGGTTTGAAGAAGTCTGTAGCTGAGCATGTAGCTAAATGTTTGACTTGTGCTCAAGTCAAAGCTGAGCACCAGAAGCCGTCAGGTTTGCTTCAACAACCTGAAATTCCCAAGTGGAAATGGGAAATGGTGACAATGGATTTCATCACCAAGTTACCAAAGACGAGAAAAGGAAATGATACCATATGGGTCATAGTAGATAGACTGACAAAGTCAGCTCATTTTCTACCCATCAAGGAGACGTATAGCTCCGATATGTTAGCTCAATTATACGTTGATAAGATAGTAGCGCTACATGGTATACCTGTATCTATTATCTCTGATAGAGATACTAGATATACGTCACATTTTTGGAAGAGTTTCCAACAATCATTGGGCACTCGTTTGAATTTTAGTACGGCCTATCATCCTCAGACCGATGGTCAGAGTGAGCGTACTATTCAAACTTTGGAAGACATGCTGCGTGCATGTGCGATCGACTTGGGTGGTAGTTGGGATAAGAACCTACCACTGATTGAATTCTCCTACAACAATAGCTACCATTCCAGCATAAAAGCTGCGCCTTTTGAGGCCTTATATGGTAGAAAGTGTAGATCGCCCATCTGTTGGGCAGAAGTTGGAGATGTCCAACTGTCAGGACCAGATATCGTCTTTGAGACGACGGACAAGATCGTTCAGATTCGCGATCGTTTGAAAGCTGCCAGGGATAGGCAGAAGAGTTATGCGGATCCTAAGCGCAAAGATTTTCACTTCGACGTGGGTGATAAAGTGTTGCTTAAAGTATCGCCCTGGAAGGGGGTGATGCGATTTGGTAAGAAAGGCAAGCTAAGCCCGAGAAACATAGGACCTTTCGAGATCATCGAACGTGTCGGGGCAGTTGCTTATAAGTTAAACTTGCCGGAAGAACTTAGCGCTATTCATAATGTGTTCCACATCTGTAATTTGAAGAAGTGTTTCGCGGACGAATCACTGGTTATACCACATACAGATATACACATAGATGAGAGTTTGAAGTTCGTGGAAAAACCACTGTCGATCGAGGACCGACAGGTGAAGAAGCTTCGAAGGAAATATATACCTATTGTAAAGGTCAAATGGGATGCCCGTAGAGGTCCCGAATATACGTGGGAAGTGGAATCCACGATGAAAGAGAAATACCCTCATTTGTTTCAGTAAATCTCGAGGTCGAGATTTCTTTTAAGGGGGTGAGGATGTAACACCTCGAAAAATTTCGTCCAATAATGCATTGACACGTGTCATAGACTTTGCATATGCAAAAATATACTTTAGAGGGACTAAAGTTGACAAACGGTGAAAACTATGGAACGTAAGGGTCCAAAGTGTCAACAATGGATAAATTGACTCTATGATAACCCTACATAATGTTTATAACCTTAAACGGATGGATCATGGATCATACGAAGCGGAAAATGCACGAAAGTGAGGAATTACAAACTATTGGGGCCAAAAGTGTCAACATGTTGAATTTATACCTCTGAGTAAACTTTTGGCAGACCCGAAGCTTTGTAATGCTAAAATATACTCACTAGAATATGTGGTAAAAATTTCATGAAGTTTCGTTATCGTATGAGAAAGTTATGGCCAAAACCGTACTTGAGGGGTTAAAAGCGTCAACGTCGAATTTCATGACTTTTCGGGTGAGCGCAAAGTTAACCGAGGACTCTACCATGTTGGTAAATGTCCCAAGGTTCCTAAAAACCAAGATTTAGGGTTTACGAGTCAAGATAAGCAGCAAAATCATCGTAACCAAAGTACAGGGACCAAAACTGCAACAAATGAACCAAGTTTGGAGCTGCAGACCCCAGGCGCCCGCCTGAGGCCTTACGCGGGCCGCGACCCAGCGCCCAGCTCCGGATTTTGCGAACAGTGGCCATTTTGGGTCCGAATTTGAGTTGGAAACAGCTGTGAGCACCTCTAAAACTCACCAATAAGATTACATGCATGTTGGGACACTTGTGATGCTCCTACAACAGCTGAAAACACCTTATAATCTGATCAAACTCCTCATTTGGAGGCACTTGGGTTAGAGAAACAAGAACACCAAACTTGCAAGATCTTCACAAAGCATTCCAGGAGCTTTCTGGTCGTCAAGGAAGCCTCATAGTGTTATCTAAGCTTCATTAGGACCTTTGTAAGCATTCATATCATTCTATAATTCGTTCTAGCTTTGATTATTAGCCAAAAGTCAAACCGTTGTTCATATAGTTTGACTTTTCAATTAAACGAAATTGGCTCTGTCATTTCTCAAATTGAAACCACTTATAAGTTGGTATTTATGTGGGAAACAAACCCTCAAAAGGGTATTCTCTGATTCCCACTCTAAGCATGCTATTTGTCGAGTCAAAGTTGTTCTTAAAAAGTCAACAGAAATTGTTTTTGCGAAAAATAGCATAAATGGTAATGTAGATGACATGCAATCAGTTTGATCATCAAAAATAACTTATAATGAATATAAGAATGTGTTTTATCATAATCAACTCGACAATCCTTGGTATAAACTCGGATCGGAACCGAAAGTCTTATAAAACGACTTTTTCGTTGACTCTCGATTCGGATCCGTGCATGCATGTTTGAGATCTGTCTTAGAGTTTATTTTTGACCATTTTTATTTTAGTCTAACTCTCTGGAATTTTTGCAACTTGAGTCTATGCTTAACCGATTCATATGCATGTTTCTGATTATGCTTAAAAGTTGACTATTTTGCCCTTTCTGATATAAAACGTGATTTTTGGAAAAGTGAAAGAGTAGAAATCTTTATTACTGATTTATAAACTTGCACCGAAAATTTGAGACCAGTTGGAGGTCCAGATTTTGAGTTATGGCCGATATCGTAAAACTATATCTTTATGTTAAATAAACGGCGCATTTAGCATATAATCTATTTAAGGCCACGTTTTAATATAAAACTTTTTACCCACTGATGTTATATAATATTCTGGGATTTTTGATGATTTTTATTTAATTTTTGGCTGAACGTATCATAGGTCGCTAAGTTAATTCGGTTAATGCCGGTTTTGACCGTTTAAGCCATAAAATGAGTTTTATAAATCCTTTTGACCCCAAACCTTTTTCTACTGATTTTATTTGTTAAATAAATTATTTTGAGCATTCTGGAAATATAAAAATCTCAGCTTTCTTTTGAAAACCCGGAAACGGCTCTAAATCGCATTTTTAAGCGTTTTTAGCGCATAGTAAGCGTTATACTCATATTAAACATATAAGATTCATACCTACTGATGTATTTAGCATATTTTCATATAATAACAGTAAGTATAAGAGTTTGAACTCAGATTTCCAGTTTTGACATTTTTAGCCCTTGTGAAATTACTAAAATACCCCTACGGTGCATAGTTTGATTTTAAATGATAAGTTTTGTATATGGGTCATACCCTACTGTTATAATATGTTAAATGAAGTATATTTACTGTATAAATCAGACCCGTAACTCAGATTTCCAAATTGACTCTTTTATAATCTTTTAAATGACCAAAATGCCCTTATAAGGCATAAATTGAGTTTAAATTCATTCGGGGCATAATAGAACATAACTTGCTGATATTATATCATATTTAAAGCATATGATCTCAGGGAACTTGCATATGACTCTTTTGGCTACCCGTAACGCTCTTTTAGCGCTCGGTTCGGTTTATGTAACTAGTTTGCATAAATTGGCCGAAACGGGTCCAAACGTTATCATTTTTGTCTCAAAATCCAGAATGTATTTAGTATACCCATATTATGCAAGTATTCAAACTTGTCGGGTCTAAATCACATTCTATCCGGTCTTTCGCTTAATCGTGCGCGTGTACCGTATCGTCCTTAAAACTAACCGGTCTAAGCTTAGGCTTAAATAAAGACCCGTTAGGAATCTAATAGGTTATTACAAACCTTTGTTCCAGAATAGGAGGCCCAGTAAAAGCTATCTACACTTACCAATTGTGATTCATACTTACTCAGGTAAATACATTTTAACTTATTTTCCCTATACGGGCTTGGGGTACGGTATATAGAATACCGCTTGATCGAGCGTACAAATCTTGCACCCTTGGGTATGCAATTGGAATAATTTGATCGGCTCGTTTAAACAGTCTTGTTTTACTTTAAGCCTTTGGGGGGTTATTGACCGTGTCCCGGATATCCTTGGCATTATCTTACGAGATGGCCACGACCAGAGCACGGGGTGTAGGCGTACACCCGTCGTGTATAACTCTTTAATATGGTGTGTCAATTAATCTTTAACCCGGACAAGATCCCGGGCTACCAAACGTACGAGTAGCATGTAATTCGTTCACAAGTTTATATTGCATAATTATCCCAAGTTATAAAAATATTTATGCCATGTGCATTTAAATCAATTTTCAATCATTTTTAAAATGAGTCAGTTAATTTGTATTTACCAGTGTAAACTGATGTATTTTCCCAAAAGGTTAAGTGCAGGTACTATACGTACTAGGCTGGCTGTTTCCTAAAGAGCGTCCACAATAGTCTCGCAAGCTCGGACGACAATAAACTGTTGAACAATATATCTTATTTTATTTGATCCGCCTGTGGATCCGTTTCAACTACTTGTGATATTTATTATTACATTTTGAATAAAGTTGAAATGAATCTATTCTGCTTCCGCTGTGCATTATATTATATTGTGTTGTTTGTCTATGACGATGCCAACTACGTCACCATACCCCACACCGGGCCCACCGGTGACACGTGGAGATAGAGGTGTGACATCATACTTAGCTTTTTCAATGTAAATGAACTATTGTTCTTGCGAAAATCCAAAACAACCTTAGATTTTGTCGGAACCGCAAGTACTTTTGTACGAATTGTCCACTATTTCTTATTCTTGCAAACTACAGTGCTTCTTTGGTCTTTTGGAGGATTGATGGTTGTTACTTGGCATTAACAAACCAAATTAAGGGGTTGTTTGGTAGCCTCTGAATGGTCATTAAGAGGCTACCTCTTAATGGAACCTTTAAGAATTTTACCAATGAGAAGGTAGAAGAATGTGACATGTGATGATTTACCATTCATAGGTTACCTCTTAACCATTCAGACTTGAGGTTACCTCTTAACCATTCAGACTTGAGGTTACCTCTTATTCATTCAGAGGTTTTAAACCATTAAGAGGTAGCATCTGAATGGTCATTAAGAGGCTACCAAACAGCCCCTAAATGGTTTAGAGTTCCATCTCCATTGATGGATATAGAGAAATAATAGTTTAGGATAGGGTTCATTTGTTTTGCATTACATGTATTGAATATCAACATATCCACATCAAGGATAGGGTTCATTCGTTTTTCATGATCATAGTGAATATTTTACCAAATCTATTCTAAAATTTAAAGCTTAATTCTTTTAGGATGTCCCACAAACAAGTTTCCCTTTTAAGCAAAGTTTCAATATAGGCTGGCTTGGCCAACGCTTCTTGATCATCCATTTGTTGCATGTTCTCTTGACGTTTGAGGCTAGGATACTTATCTTCTCTTATTCAGTTCTAAGTCGGATACCATTTGATTCAGCAGTAAATGGCGGAGCTTGGGAAGAAGATCGAGCGTCTAAGAGTTTTTTTAAGGAAATAAAGCAATGGTCGCTGGAACTGATGTTTGGTGTTGGTTCTACTCTTCTTATTTTGGTGGCTCATAAAGGACCTCTTGCCCTTTTAAATGTATGTGTTAATTATGATGGTAGGTATGTTATTGTTCTTTTATCATAGGTATGTTATTGTTCTTTCCCTCTTTGTTTTTATTATTAATCCGTTTTCTAACGTGTATTGCTTATCATCAAGAAGAAATTCTTTGGGTTTTTAATTCTTCCACTCCGAGGTGAGTTATGTTGATTCGTTGAGATTAGGGTTTATTTTTGTTTGGATTACATTTTATTTTTACAAAGAAGTTTAGATTAGGGTTTTTTTGTTTAGTTTTGTTACATCGATTCGTTCAAATTAGGCTTTCTATTTGTTAAATTTATGTTCATCGATTTGATTTTTTTCAAATTAGGATTTCTTCATTTCGGATTAGGTTTTTCAGTTTTTATTTTTTTTTCTTCACATACTTTTTTAATTATTTGATAAGATGGGTGTTGGGAAGAAGTTTGATTGCCGTACTCACCACTTATTACGTGAACGGGCCAGACTCACCACCTCAGAATTAAGTTTTATGTCTCATCAATGTGTTTTGTATTTTATTTGTTGACAAGGTTAAGTGTTCTACATCCGTTTCTTTGCAGATAAGAATGTGTTTTGTATTTTATTTGTTCATAAGGTTAAGTGTTCTACATCCGTTTCTTTGCAGATAAGACATGGAAATTACACATGACACGGTTAGTGGCAACATGACATATATCAAGTTTTGGTAATCAATCTACTAATTTTAGTATACAGCTACAATCATATACAAATTTTAATTATGACGATTAGGAAATGGAGCGTGCAATAGTCGATGGCAAGACGTATAATCATAACAACCACCGGTCATGTAAATTGTTAACTAACACAGGTATAGGATTTTCGATAAAAAAATAGAGTAAATGCTAAACTTAGTAGATTCTTCAAGCGTTTGAAATCAACAACATTATTTGGTAGGAAAACAAATCTGAATTGAAGTTGTAATATAGGAATCTAATAAAGAATGTTGACGATTGTGTTAGATCAAATATTTGAAACACAGCAGCTGGTTGTTTACGTTAAAAGCATCAACTTTTACACATGTGGTACTGAATGAAAGGGATGAAATTGCAAACCATTGCTCCGGACAAGGTGAACCGGCTTTCTTCTTTCTTTGTTTTTTAATTATTTAAGATAAATTTAGTTTAGGATTCCACAATTTCATGTTGGATTGATTGATATGTGGGTAACTGGAAAGGCCCTCATATTAGATGAAATTATTAATTATGTCTGGCCCTTTCATTAATAAAGTCGAAGTGTATGTGTATCTATTTTGTTTAATTATATTAGTTGGAGAAGATAAACTTACTTGGCTATTGATGTGTGTCGTGTTATATAGTTTTTAATGTATATTTTTAGCTCTTTTTAACACTTTAGTCAAGTTTTAAATTTATAAAACACGATATTTTACTAACACTAAACACACATATGGGCAAGTGCACCCATCGTGAGCATAGTGTAGCGTTGGTAAGATACCGAGGTCGTCCAAGGACACAAGAGCTTTTAATACCGGTTTATCCTCAACGTCTAATCAAATCAAAAATTTAGAAAAAAATTTAAACAAGAAAATAAAAACTAACTAAAAATGCTGAAAATAAAAATAAAAACAGATAGACAAGATGAATCACTTGGATCCGACTCGCCTTTAGTGTAACCTTTGATGTTTTCCGCACTTTTGCATTTTTTAAGAGATTATCTTAGTTATAGAGGTAGGCCCCTCTTTTGAAGGTGACGTTACCCTCAACCCAGTAGTTTGAGTCAGCAAGGATACAATCTTAAAGGGTTGGATTATTGGAAGATAATTAATTAAGTTATTAATGCGTAATGTGGTAGGCCCCTCTTTTGAAGGTGACGTTACCCTCGGCTAAGTGGTTTGAGTCAGCAGAGATACAATCCCAAGTAGCCGGGTTAATGTATTAATAGTAGTTTACATATGAGGGAATCAAGAAATTCGCACCCCCGCCATCCAATACCATTGGGTATTGAAGGAGGTCCTACTAAGCTTGACTCAGGTCCTTGCAGGATCTATACACTGAACAAGGCAAGAACCTTACCAAACCATTCCCTTAACCCCCGACTAGGTAGCCAACATATCTCCATATAGACCGTGGAGATATGAATGGTGTAAATCTTTTATTTTATATAGACAGTAAAATAACGCCAAGATACCACAGACAAATGATAAGGAAGTTTCACCTTCAACATAAGAAACTAGTTATTAAAGTCATTAATACAAAACTAAATAAAAAGTGCGAAAAGATAAAAAAAAAAACAAAAGTATTACACTAAATGCCTGTCTTCACCAAGTGATGTAAGAGACTTAGGCAAACATGGCCTTTGATTGTCAAGAACTCTTACTATCAATCTTGGATCGCGAGACTACTACACACACTTTATGATGGATGATGGTGGTGGATGTAGGTGTTGTGATGGTGGTGGAGTGTGGGTGAAGTGGGAGAGAGGTGGTTTGTCAAGGGATGCCTTTGAAGTGAACCAAACACCCCTATTTATAGTCTGCACAGAAGGCCGGACACGGACCCGTGCCCGCTGGGCACGACCCCGTGTCCACCCATCTTCTCTTTCTTCATTAATTGAAGTTTGTCTGTATTAGTTGACCACGCCCCCGTGTCTGCTGGGCACGGCCCCGTGTGCAGAAGCGTATCTGTACTATCAAGATTTGCTTGGATTCTGCGAATCTTATCGTTGACCACGGTCCCATGTCCGCTGGGCACGCCCCCGTGTTGGGAAATAGAAGCTTCTACAACTTTGTCTTTTCTGCAGACACTTGGGCACGCCCCCGTGTCCGATGGGCACGGGGCGTGTTCAGCCTTCTAATGTCTTGTTTTTGCTTGGGAAGATGCTGTCGAGGGGTCGGGCATGCCACGTTTATTCCTTTTCTCGTATTATTGTTAGATTTGGCTGTATTTTTGCTTCTTTTGTTTATTTAAGCTCATTTAACCCTGAAAATACAAAAGGAAGACAAAAGCACATTTTTTCCAACATTAGTACTAAAAAAGGGGTTAGTTTTATGCCTAATTTGATGTAATTTATATGTTGCATTTTACACACATCAGCTATTGTTTAATACATGAATTTCAGGTTCTTTCCACAAAACTAGCATCTGTCAATCTTATGGTATATGATTTTGGAGTGGATTTGGGTGCATTCAAGATTAAACCTAATGAGGTACCATGTTGGTTAATAGGCACTAAGCATGGTTAGTAGTTGGATTCCACTCGTATAACATGATTTTTTAATTATATGCAATACATTTTTCATTCGTTTACTTTTTATTCGTTAATAGTTGTATCACTAATCATGAATGTCTTTTTTTTATCTTCTTCGTTTTTGTGAATAGTCATGAATGGATTCAACCCGTGTAACTCGAGTTTCTAACTTGATCTCCTCTTTGGCGTCATAGTAGTTGGTACTGATACTAGCGTTGTACATGAACATAACATATTTTTGTTTTTTATTATTATTTTTATAATTTTTATAAAGTGCTATCGGCTAATTAGTTAAAAGTTGAGAGTTGTGTGCTACAAATCGAAAGTTGAAAGTGTTATCGACCAATTGATGAAAGTTTAGGTTACTTAAATCCAATATCTCTTTTAAAATGTATATACAATTGTGATTGATAAAATTTAAATGGTCCAACCCGCGAAGTTCGCGGGTGATAACCTAGTATTATACGAATAAGAAAACTACCAGAAACCAGTACCACAATGCAAAGTGTCACCCCCGCCGCATCGCGCGGGCACCCTACTAGTATCTATTCTATGTACTATAATAAAAGAAACCAAGTTTTGGACACGTGTCATTCATAGAAGGTATCATCAAATCTATACTTATCTTATATTAACTAAATAAATAAAATATGAATTAATATAAATCTAATCATGCTTTAATAAAATATTATCCTTAAATCTGAATTGTTAATTTAATATATTTTTAAAACAAATACCTCTCTTTCCTACTTATCTTATATTAAATATATAAATAATAAATTAATATTAAATGTTATCTAATTTATTAAAAATATAACTTTTTTATTATATTTTAAGTTTTAAATAGTTAATACGTATATTTTATTTTGATTTTTCAATAATTAATACATGTATCTTTATCTAATTGATTCGTAAGGGAAAAGAAGTGAATTCCAATTTATCCCATGTATATTAAAGAATGAGTATCTATCTATCTAACATAATAAAAGAAACCAAGTTTTTGACACGTGTCATTCATAGGAGATATCATCAAATCTATACTTATCTTATATTAACTAAATAAATAAAATATAAATTAATATAAATCTATTCATGCTTTAATAAAATATTATCCTTAAATCTGAATTGTTAATTTAATATATTTTTAAAACAAATACCTCTATTTCCTACATATCTTATATTAAATATATAAATAATAAATTAATATTAAATGTTATCTAATTTATTAAAAATATAACTTTTTTTATTAATTGGTATACAAAATTATATTTATTCAACTCGTGTAAACGCGGGATTTTTAAAAATATAACTTTTTTTATTATTTACTATACAAAGTTACATTTATATAACATGTGTAATACACGAAGTTTTTAAAGTTATAACTTTTTATCATTTGCTATGTAAAATTAGATTTATTCAACACGTGTAATACATGGGGTTTTTAAGGATACAATTTTTTTTTATTATTTGGTAGATTTTTCAACCCGACTATACACAGGTTTTCTAAAGATACGACGTGTTTAGTATTTAATATACATCTATCTACTATAATAAAAGAAACCAAGTTTTGGATACGTGTCATTCATAGAAGGTATCCTCAAATCTATACTTATCTTATATTAACTAAATAAATAAATAATAAATTAATATTAAATCTTATCATGCTTTAATAAAATATTATCCTTAAATCTGAATTGTTAATTTAATATATTTTTAAAACAAATACGTCTCTTTCCTACTTATTTTATATTAAATATATAAATAATAAATTAATATTAAATGTTATCCTAATTTATTAAAAATATAACTTTTTTTATTAATTGGTATACAAAATTATATTTATTCAACACGTGTAAAATGTGGGATTTTTAAAAATATAACTTTTTTTATTATTTACTATACAAAATTACATTTATATAACACGTGTAATACACGAAGTTTTTAAAGTTATAACTTTTTATCATTTGCTATGTAAAATTAGATTTATTCAACACGTGTAATACACGAGGTTTTTAAGGATACAATTTTTTATTATTTGATAGTTTCTTCAACCCGACTATACACGGGTTTTTTTAAAGATACGACGTTTTTAGTATTTAATATACAAAATTACATTTATTTAATATGTGTAATACACATGGTTTTTAAACATATAACTATTTTTAGATCTATTCAACACGTGTAACATACGGGGTTTTTTAAGGATGTAATATTTTTATTATTTGGTAGATTTATTTAACCCGTTTATATACGTTTTTTTAGATACGACGTTTTTAGTATTTAGTATACAAAATTACATTTATTTAATCTGTGTAATACACATGGTTTTTAAAGAGATAACTATTTTTTATTATTTCATATATAAAATTACATTTATTTAACACGTACAATATACGGGGTTCATAACGATATAATTTTTTATTATTTAATATATAAAATTACATTTATTCAACCAGTGTAATACACGGGGTTCTAACCTAATCATATATATATATATATATATATATATATATATAGGAGGGTTCAATTAAAAACTCATAATTAGTGAGAAAATAGGAAAAATATATAAATTTTCAAACATTTCTACCTTGTTCATATGTTATTATTTAAAAGGGTAAAACCGTGTTGAGGGCTTTTTTTTTTTTTAGGGGGGGGGGGAAGGGTTGAGGGGTTTAGGTTTTTTGAGGGCTTAGATTTCGGGTTTAGTATTTATAAACAAAGTTTTCATAAAACATTAATAGAACAAATAAATTCAAGAGCTAAGTTTGGTTTTGCTCACTAAAACATCGATTTTACCCTCAAAGATTTCATATCTTGTTTCATTTTTTCTATACCTTTAACAACATCCATTTCCTTCGTTAAATCTAACACATGTGACGAACATATTGGAATGAACAAACGAACATGGGAGGGATTTGGATTACGTAAGGTTTCTTGAGTTTAATCAACGAGAGACAAAAAGACCAAGATACCCATCACATGACATACACATGGGTTAAACTTAACAGATGAAAAGGATGTGGCTAGAGGTCTGGATAAACATGAAATATTTATGAAACTTTTGGAGGTAAAATGATTTTTTAATTTTAATTTTTTGGATAAAAATAGTTATTTTTTGTCCGGAGGAAAACCAAAGTTAACTCTAAGGTAGTGTTCGTTTCTCTAATATATGGAATAGATTCAGAATGAAATTGAAATATAGATTTCATTATTTAAATTGAACTGAAATATAGGTTCATTATCCCGCCATTTTGGGGGTACAAAGATTTCTTCTTCTTCTTCTTCAAGAGTGGCATTTTTGAAAGGGAAAATGTTTTCAACAAATTTGACATCTCTTGAAATAATTATTTTGTTTTGTTTGGCCGAAAAAATTTTATACCCTTTTGTGCCCGGTGGATACCCCACAAAAATACCTGGTTTGCCTCTTTCAACAAATTTGTCACCAAGTGTTTCGGTGCTCTTATAGTATGCTAGACAACCAAAAACTCGCATATGTTCGTAATCGGGTTTTAAATTGTATAGAATCTCGTAAGGAGTCTTGTTACCAATAACCTCCGATGGTAACCGGTTTATGATGTATGTGGCGGTAAGAATGCATTCGCCCCAAAACCTTGTTGGTAAGTTGGACTCGAATCTTAAGGCCCGAGCCATCTCCAAAAGGTGTCGATGTTTCCATTCCACCACTCCATTTTGTTGAGGTGTGTGTGGACACGTTGTTTCTAAGACAATTCCTTCATTTGCATAAAAATTGAGCATGTGAGTGGATGTGAACTCTCCCCGATTGTCACATCGGATTCTTTTTATATTTTTTTCAAATTGCACTTGTATCATCTTATGGAAAGTGATGAGACAAGTGCTTGCCTCGTATTTGTGTTTTAGCAAGAAGACCCACACAGCTCTACTAAAATCGTCTACGATTGTCAAAAAATAGCTTGCTCGTGAAAGAGAAGGTGTGTGATACTTCCCCCATACATCACAATGTATTAGATCAAAGCAAGCATTGGTTTTAGACTTTAGTAGTGCTGATAGGAAACGGTAATCTTGCAAACTTAGCCTTAACACAAGAATCACAAAAAAACATTTGGTTCAAATGGGCGTTTTTAAGAAAATCAACATGAATAAGTTTAGAATTCGCAGCATGACCCAATCTATTGTGCCATGTATCAACCGTGGTAGCCATTGCCCTTCTTTGTTCTCCCGCCATCCCCATCTTGTATAGACTGTTCTCGCAATCACCCACTCCGATCAACGTCCTTGTACTCAAATCCTGCATGATAAAAAAATCTGGAAAAAAGGTTATAACACATTTAAGGCCCCGTGTCAGTTTACTAACAGATAGGAGATTGCATTTGAATTCGGGAACATGGAGAACATCTTTTATTTTCATGCCATTGGGTAATATGAATTGTCACACCCCCAAAATCCCACCTGCGGAGTACTACCGCTTGGAGGCGTGACTGACCAGGATCCAGCCACCAATCATACTGAACAAGCATATAAGTAGTTATAAAAGTTTAACCATCACGATTGGTGTTCCAAAACAAATAAGTTTAAGTTGCAAGCGGAAGCATAAGTTTAAAGTTATAACATAAGTTCCAAAAGTTTCAAGTTTAACATAGTCTTGTAGCAATCCCTGTCCCACAACGATCTTCCTCCATGCAAGCTCCCACTGAGTACCTATGGTCCTGCAAAGCATGTAGTAACGAGTCAACAACTAGTTGAGTGAGTTCACGGGTGGGCGTTAGTTTTAGTTGTTTCGAAAGCAGTTTACTTTATCTGGCATCCTGCCGTGGGGGTTACCCCATAGTTTTAAAAACGTGACCAGTTCGTTCCCAGTTACTCCGGCACTCCGGCCGTGGGGGCTACCCCATGTAGTTATCAGGCATTTCGGCCGTGGGGGCTACCCCATGTACATCATCTGGCTCTCCAGCCGTGGGGGCTACCCCATGTGTATACTAGACTCGTTACCGTATCGATTGCTGACTGTAGTCATGTTTATGTGCCCTGAAAACATCAATGTCTATCATCATTGACGTGCCCCAGATCCATTAGTTCACGCCCGTCCTCTGCGGCACGGTGTGAGGCTTGTCAGACCTAAATAGCGCTATCTAACTAATGACCCGCTCGCCATTGGCCCGGCGATTAGTCGATACAAAAAGGAGGGACTTCGTGATAGAGTTTTAGTCTAGTACGTTTATCCATCCATCCGGACGAGGAATTACATTCCTGAACCACTGACGTCCTACCCAAGGAGGACGAGGAATCCACGTTCCTTAACCCCGTTCCCAACCCAGGGAATCCCATGCTTTGTAGAGGGTGTGAACTCACCTTGGTTTGCTCGGCAGTTATTCACAGAAAGTCAATCAAGTCGCAAGTAGTCAATAACGTCCTAACACGGTTACCACGTATAATCAGATTCGAATCAAGTAGTGCACAATTGTTCAACACGTTTGGCAAGCACGTTTAATCAGTAACAGTTCATAGGTAACAGTTAATCACATGTTCAAAGTCCAAACAGTTGGGCTCGTGATAACAGGCCCAAATAACTCATCAACAGTAGCACAGAAGTTCATAAGTCCGGCCCACTAACTAAGGCCCAAAAGTGTGGTCTCGAGTCGCAACCGGACTCGTAATCATGGTCTCGAGTCATGCTGTGTGTTGATCATGGATGGTTGCGAGTCGCAACCGGTGTCGCAACCATGGTTTCGGTTCATCATGCTGAGGTCTCGAGTCGCAACGGGACTCGTAACCTGCGGTCTCGGCTTGTCCTGTTATGGTTGCGAGTCGCAACCGCGTGGTCTCGAGTCATCACGCTGTGGTTGCGAGTCGCAACGGGTGATTGCGAGTCGGTAAGCTGTCGTTTTCAAGTTCACGTGTTGATGCAGGTGTATCAGTCCCATTAGTACAATATAATCAGGCCCAAATCCGGAAACTACCAATAGCATTCCACTAACAGTTTTCCTAATCAGGTTACTAGTCAAAGATGGATCAAAATCACAAGGGTTTTCACATTCTTAACTATCATTCAAAGTGTTCTTCACATATTCAAACACATATTCAACCAGTTCATAACATATTAACCACTTATTCACCCAAAATCATGAACAACTATCAAGATACAATTTTACTAGCATGCATCCTACTTGACAAACATATTCATTAGCCGATTTTCATAGTATAAACACCCAAACTTTTCGGATCTAATCCAAGTGCAACCAATATCATCATTCACCCTTTTTAACATACAATGAACCCATTTTCATTATCAAATATTTATGTATAGTTCAACTCATAACAAGAAACATTCATGAACCGATTTCTTTTCAAAACATTATGTATAACTCATCTTAACATATTGTCACATAATCTCATCTTACAAACATAACATAAACACACTAACATTCAACAAAGCATTAAGAACACTAACCGGTTATGGATTTCGAGGGTGTGTGAAAAGCTTCCAACCGGGTGTGTGTGTGAGCCGATCCAAGTCCAAAGATCCAAGAATGATGGAGTGTGTTTGTGTTCTAGAGTTTAGGTGAGAGAGAGAAGTAGGAGAGTATGTGGGTGTAATGTTCAACAAAATGGTAACACTAACTAAGGTAGTGTATTTATAGTCAAAGTTCCAAGTGTGTGCACCCTATGGGTTTCGGCTAAGGGTTTTCGGCCCAATGGCCCAACCGGCCAAAGGCCCAAACCGGCCTAATGGTTACGGTTCACTCGAGACCACATGGTCTCGAGTCGGGTCCTTGTTGTTTCGTGTCGGGTTCTCGGTTCACATATAACACACATACATATATACATACAATGCACACAAAACAAAGCACATAAAAGTTCACATTATCATTAAGTTTAATCATTCAACTAATCACATAACGTACAAGCAAGTTACAACGAAAGGTTCTAAATTTCGAGTTGTCACATCATCCCCAAGTTGAAAGAAATTTCGTCCCGAAATTTGATGGCACTCACTGAGGAAGCTAGTCAAGTTGTAAGGTTTTCCCGGTTTTCCTGGGGTGTCACATCCACCCCCCGTTGATCTGGAATTTCGTCCCGAAATTCCGTAGCTTCAGCCTCAGTAGCGTTTGTACTGTTCTCAAACAGTTGGGGATACTTTTGTTTCATCCGATCTTCGCGCTCCCAGGTAAACTCTGGGCCGCGACGTGAGTTCCAACGAACTCGAACAAGAGGTATTCTAGTGCTCTTGAGGACCTTAACATCCCGGTCCGTGATCTCGACAGGTTCTTCGACGAATTTCAACTGTTCGTCGATCGTAAGTTCCTTCAGAGGAACTACGTGCGTCTCATCTGACAGACACTTCTTCAGATTCGACACATGGAAAACGTTGTGAACTGCCCCGAGTTCTGCTGGTAATTTCAGTCTGTAGGCCACCTTGCCTATTTTCTCAAGAATTTCAAAAGGTCCAACGTACCGTGGGTTGAGTTTGCCGCGTTTACCAAAACGAACCACACCCTTCCAGGGTGAAACTTTGAGTAATACCCGCTCCCCAACCTGGAGCTCGAGTGGTTTCCTGCCCTTATCGGCGTATGCCTTCTGACGGTCACGAGCGGCCGCCATGCGTTGTCGTATTTGAGCAATCCGCTCAGTAGTGTCTACCACATGTTCTGGACCAGTGATTTGACTATCCCCCACCTCTGCCCAACAGAGGGGTGACCGGCATTTACGTCCGTACAATGCCTCAAACGGAGCAGCTTTAATGCTAGTGTGGTAGCTGTTATTATACGAAAATTCCACGAGTGGCAGATGCCTTTCCCAGCTGTTGCCAAAGTCGATTACACAAGCGCGAAGCATGTCTTCTAGTGTTTGGATAGTACGCTCGGACTGCCCGTCCGTCTGCGGGTGATACGCTGTGCTCATATCAAGACGTGAGCCAAAAGATTTGTGCATTGCCTGCCACAGTTCCGAAGTAAAACGTGCATCTCGATCAGAGATGATAGAAGTGGGCACCCCATGCCTCGAAACAACTTCCTTGAGGTATATCTCCGCCAGAGTGGAGAACTTATCCGTTTCCTTGATTGCCAAAAAGTGTGCGGATTTTGTGAGTCGATCCACGATCACCCAGATAGTATCGTTTCCGCGCTGTGATCTAGGTAGGCCAGTAACAAAATCCATGGAAATTTGCTCCCATTTCCATTGTGGTATCTCTGGTTGTTGGAGTAGGCCTGAAGGTTTCTGATATTCTGTCTTGACTCGCGCACAAGTCAAACACTTGCTGACGTAAGTTGCTATATGGGCCTTCATGCTAGGCCACCAATACGTAGTTTTAATATCGTGGTACATCTTGTCCGAACCAGGGTGTACCGAGTAGCGAGATTTGTGCGCTTCATCCATCACGAGTTCCCGTAAATCGCCATAGAGTGGGACCCAAATGCGTCCTGTTACATAATAAGCACCGTCTTCCTTCTGTTCTAAACGTTGCCTTGACCCGCGTAGAGCTTCAGCTCTAATGTTCTCTGGTTTCAGTGCTTCTATCTGAGCAGCTCGTATTTGCGAAGGTAGACTAGAATGGATCGTGAGTTGTAAAGCTCTTACACGCTTAGGCGTAGTGTCCTTTCGACTGAGGGCGTCCGCCACTACATTGGCCTTGCCCGGGTGATACCTGATAGAGCACTCGTAGTCATTCAGCAGCTCGACCCATCGTCGCTGCCGCATATTCAGTTCCTTCTGCTTGAATATGTGTTCTAAACTTCTGTGGTCGGTGTAGATGGCGCACTTGGTTCCGTACAGGTAATGCCGCCATAACTTGAGTGCGAAAACAACAGCTCCCAGCTCTAAATCATGCGTCGTGTAGTTCTTCTCGTGAACTTTAAGTTGTCGTGAGGCGTAGGCCATGACTTTATCTCGTTGCATCAATACACAACCAAGACCTTGAATTGATGCATCACAGTAAACCACAAAATCTTCTGTGCCCTCTGGCAATGAAAGGATAGGTGCACTGCAAAGTCTATCCTTTAGATGCTGAAAAGCTAACTCTTGTGCATTTCCCCAATGATAAACAACGCCTTTCTGCGTTAGTAGGGTGAGAGGCTGCGCGATCTTAGAAAAATCCTTAATGAATCTCCTGTAGTAACCTGCCAATCCCAAAAATTGGCGAATTTCCTTTGGTGTACGAGGCGCAGGCCAGTTCTTAATAGATTCCACTTTGGATGGATCAACGTGAATCCCATCCTTGTTCACCACATGCCCTAGGAAATGGACCTCTCGAAGCCAGAAGTCGCATTTCGAGAACTTTGCGTAAAGCTGTTCCTTTCGAAGGAGTTCCAGAATAAGTCGTAGATGTTGTTCGTGTTCCTCTTTGCTCTTAGAATAGATCAGGATGTCGTCGATAAAGACTATAACAAACTTGTCCAGATACGGTTTGCACACTCGATTCATCAAATCCATAAAAACTGCCGGTGCGTTCGTCAGCCCAAACGGCATGACCAGAAACTCATAGTGTCCATATCGAGTCCTAAAGGCCGTCTTAGAGACATCCTCTTCCCGAACTCTCAGCTGGTGATATCCCGATCTCAAATCGATCTTCGAATAGTAGCTCGACCCCTGCAACTGGTCGAACAAGTCGTCAATACGCGGTAGAGGATAACGATTCTTCACAGTCACCTTGTTGAGTTCGCGATAGTCGATACACATTCTGAAGGTACCATCCTTCTTCTTCACAAATAACACTGGAGCTCCCCAAGGCGATGAGCTAGGACGAATGAAACCCTTATCCAAGAGTTCTTGTAGTTGCGTGGAGAGTTCTTCCAACTCTGATGGCGCTAAACGATAAGGTGCACGGGCTACAGGCGCGGCTCCAGGAGCTAGATCAATCTGAAACTCGACTTGGCGATGGGGCGGAAGACCAGGTAATTCCTCAGGGAATACCTCAGGATAGTCGCGTACAACCGGAAAATCTTCTAGCTTCTTCTCTTTCTCTGTGGTGTCAGTAACTAGAGCCAAAATCGCAGTGTGGCCCTTTCGTAAGCATTTCTGGGCCTTAAGAAGAGAGATGATGTTCTCAACAGCACTTCTCTTGTCGCCACGTATCATGAGAGGTTCACCACCTAAACCAGGAATACGAACGATCTTCTCGTTGCAAAGAATCTCTGCTCGGTGTTGGGATAACCAATCCATTCCAATGACAACGTCGAAACTACCCAAGACAATAGGAATAAGATCGATAGAGAAGGTCTGGTTAGCGAGAATAAGCTGGCAACCCTTGACTACGTGTGAGGCTTCCAAACTCTTACCATTAGCTAGTTCTACAGTGTGCTTGTCGCTCAGGGGTGTAGGAATACGCTTAAGTATCTTACTAACTTCTAGTGACACATAGCTGGCATCGGCACCCGAATCAAATAAGACTGTAACAAAAAAGTCGTCGAGAAGGAACTTACCCGTCACCACGTTGGGATCATTCCTTGCTTCACCTTGACCAATCACGAATACTCGTCCCCTAGCACCATTGTTATTGTTTCCATTGTTACCATTCCCCTGATTGTTGTTGTTGTTCTGATTCAGTTGGGGACAGTCTTTCTTGAAGTGGCCTTCAGCTCCACACTGAAAGCACCCTTTGTTGTTACCCTGCTGCTGTCGCTGGTTCTGCTGAGGTTGCTGACGATTCTGATTGACGGGGTATGCACTTCTGCAATCCTTTGCAACATGACCAGGCTTGTTGCATCGATGACAGTTGCCCCTGGTGCATGGCCCACTGTGGTGTAGGCTGCAACGATTGCACTTGGGGTGATACCCTTTGTATCCACCATGACTTTGACCACTAGATGACTGCTGACCGGGGCTCTTGTGATCATCCGTCTTTCTCTGCTGAGACTGGGTTTGCACTGAAGTTGAACCCCTGCTTGAAGTTCCATCCCATTTCCGTTTATCCCCACTAGAAGCACCAGAAGTAGTTGCAGCACCTATACGCTTCGGTAACTTGTTCTGCTCCACCGCTTGATCAGTGAGACGGTGAGCCAATTGTACAACCTGTTGGATAGTAGTCAACCTCGCTGAAGTCACATGACTTTGGATCTCTGGCACCAAGCCCTTGAGATAGAGTTCAATTCGCTTGTAGGGAGGATCCACCATAGTAGGACACAACAAGGCTAGCTCATGCGATCTCTTAGTGTATGCCTCAATCTCTGACCCCGACATCTTGAGATTGTAGAACTCATCTTCCAGTTTGTGAATGTCGTCACGACTGCAGTATTCCTCCCTGATCATTTCCTTGAAGTTTTCCCATGGGGTGGCGTTGGCAGCAACCAACCCCAACATCTGCACTTGAGCATTCCACCACGTGAGAGCCAAACCCTCGAGAGTACCAGTAGCATACTTCACCCTGCGCGCTTCAGGGCATTCACACATTTCGAACACGGACTCCAGTTTCTCAAACCAGTGTAGGAGACCTACTGCTCCTTCAGTGCCGCTAAAAGTCGTGGGTCGACAGTCCATAAAGGTCTTAAAAGTGCACACCGGTGCCTGAGCATACTGACCTAAGGTAGGTGAAAGAAAGACAGAGTTTAACACACAAAGGTTGGTTCACGAGAGTAGGATCCAAATGATCCTAGAACAATTTCGGACTGCAGGATATACCTCCTGCGTGTGCAGCTGCGAGTGCTGCGGCAACTCGTTCGTTGATCAAAGCCGTTAACTGGGCTTGTGTCATGTTAACGCGTCCAGACATAGTTCTTCATAACAAGAGTAATACGTGTGAGAGAGGTTCGCGAAAGTACGATAGTAAGACAGGGTAAGCACGCACGTGTTCAAACAACAGTAGTTATACTAATCAAGCATACCATGAGCAATGTACTACGCAACTAACAAGTAGGCAATATACATACATCATATTACCTAGAACGTCGAGCCTTGCATGAGGAGCGAAGTGTCGTTGTGGACCGTTGAGCACTAAACCGGTTATAGTCTGGTTTTAACAAAAACGTTTCTCCTTTATTAAAACCAAGTTCACTATAACCAATGGCTCTGATACCAATCTGTCACACCCCCAAAATCCCACCTGCGGAGTACTACCGCTTGGAGGCGTGACTGACCAGGATCCAGCCACCAATCATACTGAACAAGCATATAAGTAGTTATAAAAGTTTAACCATCACGATTGGTGTTCCAAAACAAATAAGTTTAAGTTGCAAGCGGAAGCATAAGTTTAAAGTTATAACATAAGTTCCAAAAGTTTCAAGTTTAACATAGTCTTGTAGCAATCCCTGTCCCACAACGATCTTCCTCCATGCAAGCTCCCACTGAGTACCTATGGTCCTGCAAAGCATGTAGTAACGAGTCAACAACTAGTTGAGTGAGTTCACGGGTGGGCGTTAGTTTTAGTTGTTTCGAAAGCAGTTTACTTTATCTGGCATCCTGCCGTGGGGGTTACCCCATAGTTTTAAAAACGTGACCAGTTCGTTCCCAGTTACTCCGGCACTCCGGCCGTGGGGGCTACCCCATGTAGTTATCAGGCATTTCGGCCGTGGGGGCTACCCCATGTACATCATCTGGCTCTCCAGCCGTGGGGGCTACCCCATGTGTATACTAGACTCGTTACCGTATCGATTGCTGACTGTAGTCATGTTTATGTGCCCTGAAAACATCAATGTCTATCATCATTGACGTGCCCCAGATCCATTAGTTCACGCCCGTCCTCTGCGGCACGGTGTGAGGCTTGTCAGACCTAAATAGCGCTATCTAACTAATGACCCGCTCGCCATTGGCCCGGCGATTAGTCGATACAAAAAGGAGGGACTTCGTGATAGAGTTTTAGTCTAGTACGTTTATCCATCCATCCGGACGAGGAATTACATTCCTGAACCACTGACGTCCTACCCAAGGAGGACGAGGAATCCACGTTCCTTAACCCCGTTCCCAACCCAGGGAATCCCATGCTTTGTAGAGGGTGTGAACTCACCTTGGTTTGCTCGGCAGTTATTCACAGAAAGTCAATCAAGTCGCAAGTAGTCAATAACGTCCTAACACGGTTACCACGTATAATCAGATTCGAATCAAGTAGTGCACAATTGTTCAACACGTTTGGCAAGCACGTTTAATCAGTAACAGTTCATAGGTAACAGTTAATCACATGTTCAAAGTCCAAACAGTTGGGCTCGTGATAACAGGCCCAAATAACTCATCAACAGTAGCACAGAAGTTCATAAGTCCGGCCCACTAACTAAGGCCCAAAAGTGTGGTCTCGAGTCGCAACCGGACTCGTAATCATGGTCTCGAGTCATGCTGTGTGTTGATCATGGATGGTTGCGAGTCGCAACCGGTGTCGCAACCATGGTTTCGGTTCATCATGCTGAGGTCTCGAGTCGCAACGGGACTCGTAACCTGCGGTCTCGGCTTGTCCTGTTATGGTTGCGAGTCGCAACCGCGTGGTCTCGAGTCATCACGCTGTGGTTGCGAGTCGCAACGGGTGATTGCGAGTCGGTAAGCTGTCGTTTTCAAGTTCACGTGTTGATGCAGGTGTATCAGTCCCATTAGTACAATATAATCAGGCCCAAATCCGGAAACTACCAATAGCATTCCACTAACAGTTTTCCTAATCAGGTTACTAGTCAAAGATGGATCAAAATCACAAGGGTTTTCACATTCTTAACTATCATTCAAAGTGTTCTTCACATATTCAAACACATATTCAACCAGTTCATAACATATTAACCACTTATTCACCCAAAATCATGAACAACTATCAAGATACAATTTTACTAGCATGCATCCTACTTGACAAACATATTCATTAGCCGATTTTCATAGTATAAACACCCAAACTTTTCGGATCTAATCCAAGTGCAACCAATATCATCATTCACCCTTTTTAACATACAATGAACCCATTTTCATTATCAAATATTTATGTATAGTTCAACTCATAACAAGAAACATTCATGAACCGATTTCTTTTCAAAACATTATGTATAACTCATCTTAACATATTGTCACATAATCTCATCTTACAAACATAACATAAACACACTAACATTCAACAAAGCATTAAGAACACTAACCGGTTATGGATTTCGAGGGTGTGTGAAAAGCTTCCAACCGGGTGTGTGTGTGAGCCGATCCAAGTCCAAAGATCCAAGAATGATGGAGTGTGTTTGTGTTCTAGAGTTTAGGTGAGAGAGAGAAGTAGGAGAGTATGTGGGTGTAATGTTCAACAAAATGGTAACACTAACTAAGGTAGTGTATTTATAGTCAAAGTTCCAAGTGTGTGCACCCTATGGGTTTCGGCTAAGGGTTTTCGGCCCAATGGCCCAACCGGCCAAAGGCCCAAACCGGCCTAATGGTTACGGTTCACTCGAGACCACATGGTCTCGAGTCGGGTCCTTGTTGTTTCGTGTCGGGTTCTCGGTTCACATATAACACACATACATATATACATACAATGCACACAAAACAAAGCACATAAAAGTTCACATTATCATTAAGTTTAATCATTCAACTAATCACATAACGTACAAGCAAGTTACAACGAAAGGTTCTAAATTTCGAGTTGTCACATGAATTCTCCTCTTCCTCTTACGGCTATGGCATCACCGTTTGGTATGACAACCGGTGCTTCATAGTTTTTCTTTGTTTTATTCTCGAGCATAGAGTCGTTACAAGTAATGTTTTCGGTGGCACCCGAATCAACAACCCATTTACGTCTAACCCATTTACCTTCATGGTTGATGTTATCTGCCATGTTAATGATCGGCGTTTCTTCCTCTTTAGCGGTACTCATTTTGTCACTAAAGAGCTTCAAAATCTGTTGGTATTGTTCGTTGGTTAATCCTGGCATCTTGCTTGTTTCACCTTCGATACGAGCAGCCCTTGATTTCGTTTTTTTTTTGGGGTGGGGGGTTGTTTTATGTAGGATCGTGTGTTTGCTCTGATACCATAATAATTTTATTATGGTAAAAGATCTGTTGAAAAATGAATGATGAGAAAGCTACATACCACCTATCTATATAGGCATACATAAGAAAAGGAAATAAGACAAAATGGTTAAAACAAGCTAGGGAGAAGGCATGGGCAATGGACAAGGGAAAATGGGCCAAAGAGAGGATTTGTAGGGATTGGGACACAAGATGTAAATTAGCACATTTCCATCTATTAAAATATGCAAGGTTCTTTAGAAACAATGGTTAACCGGAAGGATAGTCCACGGGTCGAGTCTCGTCAAGTAGGGTTAATCCCTTTTTTTTCTCGATCGATGATTGGGTCGTATTCTAATCTGTCACCTGCATAGTGAAACACACCGTGACTCGCAACAAGGAGAATGAGGTGGGGGTTGCTCATTGTTACCACCTCCGGCGTAAGAATACGTATTTGCTTTGGAAGCAAGATAAGTGTTAAGTAGTAATTGTGAGGGAACAGATTACCATTACCTCAAACCTGGTTCGAAGTGAGTATTTATAGCCGAAAAGTGAAAGAGAAAGGCCAATGGGCCTAGAGACCGACTGTCAACTTACAGCTTTTCGTAGACTTGACAGAAGCGCAAGTCACAGACGTGCCACGTGTCCTAGACGTATTGTGCGTGCACGAAGATGTTACCACGTGTCCTGTTGTACCAATTGCACGAACGGGAAGCGTGCTCGTCCCTTTTACCTAATATATACCCGAGTTGAGATGACCAGGATACCTAATTACACTCCCTCTTCTCAACGGGCCATTCGCTGTCCGACCGATGATCAGAAATTCGACCTTTCATTCGCTGCAATTCATCTTATTTTCTTTTAACAACGGGCGTAAATTGATATCTGTATGAATCTATTCCTCAAATCGAATCGATAATGGTTGGACGAAAGGTATTCAAAACGAGGATATGCGTTCTATATACAAAAGGCCGTTGTCATCGCCAGTCCTGTTCTTTTGCACACGGTGACGCTGAGCTCCGTCGCTATAATAATAGTTCTTCATCATCCTCCTTTAATAATAATGGTATTCAACAATATACCAACCTCACTTTGTTATTATTTTGCTTTGTTTGCGCTTCAATTTATATTAATTAACTTGATTACCACCTAATTTTGTTTCAGTTAGGGTTTGCTGTTGTTAGCATATATGATCTTAGGGTTGCATCTGTAACTATAGGTTTCTAGCATCATTTACCCAATATTTAAAGATAAGTAAGCTTTATATATGTTTTACTATGGAAATTAAATACATGTACAACCTGAAAAGCATACCGTACAACAACCTGCTGCACAAAATATGGGAAGTACATGAGGCGCGCGCCTCAGGGTCAGTTTTTTTGCCACAAAGTCGGGCCTCAGGTGTGCGTTTTGAATAAGGCGCGTCTGATGCTACCAAAAGCGCAGGGGGTTGCGCCTTTCGCCCAGGCTCGCTGTTTTAAACCAAGAGTATGATAATGTTTATGAAAGATTACATGTGTTGACTGTAATTATAAGAGCACAAGGAGGTGGTTGTTATTATTTTGATTTATCGGTCGGTCATTGGTTTTGATATTTGAATTCTGGAATGGGGGAAATTGGGGAAGGTATGTTCGTGGAAGTATCGGTTACTTGTATGCTTTTCTAATTACTTTGTTTTGTTTGTGTACTCATAATGATATGAATGATTCGTTTCAGTAGACAGCATTTTTGTTCACAAGAAAATAGGATTAGCGGAGTATAATGTAACCTTTTGTTGCTCGTCCTTATTTCATGTAAAAAAGGGACAGGTCACTTATTTAAGTGCATATGATATCCAGTATAGTTTTCCTTTCCAGATTTATTATTACTCAGTTGTTAAAGTATGTTTGGTTGAAGTCAATACTTGGTAAGGATTGCTTAGGCCCAAGATTCACGGGTTCGTCAAGGATAACAACTATCACTGCAGTTAGATACAAGCATCTGGTTTTCTGAATAATTATTTTATCTAATCATCTAACTATTTGTATTTGAAAACGCGATTCAATAGTTGACCTAAGCAAGTATGCTCATATCTGCATTGTGGTTTTCTGAGTGGTTTTCGTATCCTCTTTACGCTCTAGGACTTCCACGGCACTTTTTCAGCTCTTTATGTTGCGGTTTGAACCCGTCTTAACTCTTAAGTATTACTTAAGTCAATCAGGTTACTGTACAGTGCTCATAATGCATTTATGGGTATATCTATGACTGCAAACTTCCTACGTATGTCATCAAGTTGTTGAGATACATAATCGTATCAGCAGTTGCGTATCTCTATCATCTATTATCAGAAGGAATTATACTGGTTGCTTTATTGCTGCTGGTGGTATTGTACTATTATTCTCGGGAATTTCATCTTCATTTGCTCTTAGACATCATCAGATGGTTATTTTCAAATGTTCACACTTTTCTGTTACGTATTCGCTTGTGTGCTGTTGGAGTCTGTGCGACTATGCTACTTTATCATTTTCACTCCTCTTTGAACATGATACGGCAACAGAATCAGTCGAACGGAATATTTATACGAAACAACCAATTATATAGCTATTAGCAAGAGCGACGGACTTATATATTCATTCTATGACTTCAAGAAGAATAAAGTTATAAAACACCATACCTTATTCATATTATTCAAGAAGAGAAATGTCTACAATCTTATACGTTCTTATTTATACGAGGGCTGTGGCTCTCTTTGGCACTTGAAAGAAGGCACCGTAACTTTTCGTCATTTTGTTAAGATGTGGTTACATCTAATGGTAAGGCGTATCTTTGTTATTGAATATTGACTATGGCACATATGGTTACTTTGAATTTAAAACAAGCGGATGCTGGTTTTCAATCTACTGAAAATCGTATTTTCACATTTTGCAGCGAGGCGGGACCACCGTGCTGGTGATTTAAGAGATAAGTTAGGAAGACAGTGGTCCCCACCTCGGAGAAACTCTCTTGAAAGAGACTCAAGAGATCCACTCCCGTCTCCAAGATATGGGAAAAGGAGGTGTGTTTCTGAAATCAGTTATTTTTTTTTTTCCTTTTTAATTTGCATATAGTTAGGCCTGTAAATGAACCGAACGAACACGAACAAAGGTATGTTCGTGTTCGTTCATGTAACTTTAACCGAACACGAACATACAATCAAACACATTTTTTTGTTCATGTTCGTTTATTAAGAAAATGGGCATGTTCGTGTTCGTTTAGGTTCATTCGTTTGAAACCTAAACGAACAGGTCACGAACGTAAACAGACATAAACAAACAAACAAACATAAAGCAACACAATTAAACAAACACAATTGAACATAACTGACTAAACATAAACGAACATAAAGTAATTTTCTATATAAATTAGTGATTAATTACGATAAATTACATTGGAAAACCCATTTTTATTACTAGAAAGCCAATTAACAATTAGCTCTATTTATATAACTAGTTAGAAAGTTCCTTTTATGTTTAATATTTATAAAAATATAACTACTTATGTATATAAACAAATGTAAATAAACGAACATAGACGGACGTTCATGATCATAAATGAACGAACAAAACGTGTGTTCATCTTCGTTTGTTCGTTTATTAAATAAACGAGCTTCCCGCCGAACAAGTTCATGAATGTCCGGCTTGTTTACAGGCCCACATATAGTCAATAGGTTAAGAACATTTAATTTGGTGGTGATCTTATTTTAAGATACTTAGTGGCCTTGCTGTGTGATTTATTGTTTTAAATGGATTTTCATTAGAGATCCGTTTGAGATTTCAGCAATCTCTTTTTTACTTATCTATCTATTTTGTACTTGTCTTATAGTGATTGGGGTCATAGAAAAAGACAGCACTTTGATGGCGAAAATGATTATTCCGGAAGCTTGAGATTAGCCGATGGAGTTGAACGGCATGCCCGAGATAGAAAACCTTTATCTCCAGAATTTGACGATATTCATGATGAGCAGGTTTTTTTATTACTTGTAAGTCATTATTTGCTAATTACCATGTTCTTGCTGCTTACCTATTTGTATTTTCTTTTAAATCCATGGTGCAGTTGAAGCAATTGCAATCTGAAATTGACATGCTAGAAGATCACAAGCAGCAACTACAGGTGCGTGTGACCAACTACAGGTGCATGTAAAAACTTTTTACATTTGTAAGCATTATTGTAATCAATGCAATGGTACATAGATCTATTTGGAAGAAAGTACTCAAGAAGCAGAAAGTCTAAATTCCAAAATTGAAGAGCTTGAGATGCAATTATCCACCGAGAAAGATGAATGCAAGAGGTATTTAATGGGCCACATCAAATATATAATCTTCTTTAAGTAAAGTACATGGATAGTGCCTGTGGTTTTTCAAAATTTTGGATTTCGTCTCTAGCTTTCCAAAAGTACACGGATGGTCCTGGTAATTTGCATTTTGTAACGCATTTAGTCCCCAACTATTGACAAAAGTACACGCATGGTCCCTGTGGTTTGCGCTTTGTAACATATTTAGTCCCTAACTTGGACCTCCTAAAACCTTCAGTTGTTAGCTGAGGACTAATGCGTTACAAAGTGCAAACCACAGGGATCATCCGTGTACTTTTGGAAAGCTAGGGACCAAATCCAAAATTTTGAAAAATCACAGGGACTATCCGTGTACTTTACTCATCTTCATTTTTACTTTTAAGTTTTATGTTTACACCCTCTTTCTGAACTTTTAATCTCTTATAATTTTTCTTGTTTATGCCAGAATTTCTTCCAAAATTAGGAAGTTTGTCAAGGCTAATAACCGCCATACAAGGCTGCAAGAGGAACTAAAGAGGCAAACATCTGTTGCTTTATCGTCAACTTGCACATTCGTTGGGGCTATTATATTTTCTTCCGTTTGATTTCCCTCTTTGACTCTTCAGACAAATTTTACATTATGTAGGTCGCAATCTCGTCTTCAAAGGCTTGGGGATCAACTTGGTTCAGATGCTAGAGTTGCTGCTAATGAAGATGATACCAACATTAGTATATTAAGTGATGAAGAAACTATGGGCAATCTCTTAATGAGCCCCAAAATTCACAAGGCTTCACCAACGAAGAATGAGACGTTTGGTAATCGTTTAGTGGTCCCACGGAAGGATGAATATAATGCTTCTCCAAGCAAGAAAAGGATGAGGGCTCACATCGTAGAAGCTGACGAAAGATCAAAACAAGGTATCTTTTTATATTGTTTGCTGAAGCTCAAGCTACCATGATTTATTGCTCTATTGTTTTTAATAATTCTATATGATGGTTGGGATTAAGGACTAAGGGCATTAGTTGTTATAACATAGAAGTAGGGGTGTGCAAAAACCGAATTAACTGACAAAACCGAACCAAATAAAAAACTGGTGGGTCGGTAAATTGTTTTTCAGAAAACCGAAAGTAGTGGGCCAGTTATGGTTATCAATGTTTCCATACCTGCCATAACCGATAAAATCTGTCACGTTTTAGATTTTTCACCATTTTTTCAATATTCGATGTTTTTAGTTAAATGTTTGTTAGAATTTATGGGTTATATATCATATCGTTTTGGTTGAATGTTTGTTTGAATTTATGGATTATAGCATATCGTTTTGTTTGAATATTCGGTAATTAAATGGATTTATGTTATAGATTTTGTATATCTTAATCCTATGTTATATATTATTATATAAAAATGTGTAATAACAATTTATTATATGGTTTAGAAAAATGAGCTATTTTTAGCTAGACCCAAATTCAAGGTTAATCGACTCATAACCGACCCTCCATAATCTTCAAAACCGATTAACCAAAACCGCCATAACCGATTGGTTATGGTTATGGTTGTGGTTATCCATTAACCGACGTCGCGGTTATGATTATAGTTTTTGGCGAAAACAGACCCATGCACACTCCTACATAGAAGTATGTAAGCACTTTTTTTTTAGAATTGCCGTATGCTGCTATTATTATTATTATCATTATTATTGTTATCATTATTATTATAATATTATTGTATTCATCAAAATTTTTATTGATATCTTTTTGGTGCACCATCAGGTTCTGCTACAGGAGAACGGGCAAGTTTTGGAAATATGAGATCTGAAAGGCATTCTAGATGGGTCCCACACCTTGCTGAAACAAAAAATACGGAGAATAACGGAACAAGCAGCACTAAGCCTTTGGGCAGCGATGGCAAGCGCAAGCCGATAAGAAGAAATAGCAATTTCAGCACCTCTCCTTCCGGAAACAGGGTACCTTCTTGTATTCGTACTTTCTTATTATGTAGCATTTGTTTACGGTTACTTTGATGAGCAGTATAAGGATCTGAAGGCAACTAGAATGGCTGCAAATGCGCTGGATGAAGTTGTTGAAGTGGATGAATTGAATGAAAAACTTGAAGCACAAGATACCTCTACTAGAGTTGAGGGTGGCTCTACTACACGCGAAATTACAGCTTTGCCACCTCCACCGCCTCCTCCGATTGCCTCCAATGCTTACTTACAGGTTAGCTTATATTTATCTATCAATTTGGTATAAATTATATTTTTTATACTGTTACTATTTCTCAACTGAAGTGTTCTACTATAAAGTAATATTGTCTCTATATGACAGCAATATCATATTTTAGTGTTCCTTGAAAATTAAACTACTTTCTTATATTTAAGTGTGACGGTTAAACCCTCAATTTGAACAATTATGTCATGAGACATAACTTGAACAATTCTTACTTTGTAAGATGCTCCAAGTGAAATTCTCAAATTTCATCAAGCCTTTCGGCACGTGAGATATGATTTTGTTTTTTAATTTTGCTTGTAGTACAAGGGGGAAAATGAGACTCTGGATGCGGTTAACGATATTGACGAGGACGAGATGCTGGATGTTGACATAGATTGACTCTTATTAGCTCAGAAATACAGAATGCATAGTCGCCCTAGTTTTTTGCAGTATGTGTAACAGTATTTTGATATGCTTTCGTGTTTCTAATACCCGGTAACAAGTAAGGGTTATGCACTTTTAGGCTTTGGCAGGGACTTCTGTAGCAATAGAGTATGCGTGTGATTATATTTGCTAGAGTTAAATGCCATTTTAGTTCCTTGTGGTTTGGATCATTTTGCGAGTTTAGTCCGAAGGTTTCATTTTTCGCCTGTGGGTCCAAAATGTTTCACTGTTGCCATTTTAGTTCACTGGGTTAACTTCATCAATTATTTTTGTTACGAGAAGGGAAATTCGGTCATTTTATATGGCCGAATTGTCATTCTAGTTAACAGAATTATACATATAAAATAACCGAATTGCCCTTCTCGTTAACATAAATAATGGATGAAGTTAACTTAGTGGACTAAAATGGCAATGATGAAACCTTTTTGGACCCACATGCGAAAAATGAAACATTTGGACTAAACTGTCAAAATGGCCCAAACCACAGGGACTAAAATGACATTCAACTCTATTTGCTATTTAGATAGTGACATGGTAAATCTTAATGAACTTCATTACAATACGATAAACAATTTTAGTGGCCGTTTGTTTGCGATGGGCTTGGGGCGTTGTCTGTGGTTGCGGGCGTATGAGGTCGCCTTTATTTGAATAGGTCAAATATAATAGAACTTTTACTTTATCATGAGGAACCGAACCGGCATTGTTTGAACATTAGTACCGAATCTGTATTTGTTTTTTATGGTTTTCTCAATATGACGGTATAAAGTTTGTTGAAAATGGAGTTGTACTCGCAAGAATACATTTTTCAATCTTAGTAACCCTCTTTAAATACATTACTCTTTTTATTATTTATCTTGTTCTTTATGTTTTTTTTGTTTGAAAACCTCCAAATTTCTTGTTCGGCATGTCACACAATTCTTTTTAAGTTGTATGAACCCACAAACTTGTTGATGAAAGATTAAAAATTTGGTTTCCACTCATGATAATCCTCCTTAAACAATAACATTGGTGGCGACATTTCTTGTTTTTAAGTAACTTTAGTTTCGACTTATCCGAAACTTGTAACCAAAAACTAAATCACTCGGATATACCAAAATATCACTGATCAATACACGGCTCAACAATCTTCAACTGATGTCCCACTTTTCTTAAAAATTGTAAGCAGGCCCAATTTTTAAGACACGCCGACGAGTAGCCCATGTGAAATGTTGAATGATAGACCCAATAATCAATTTAGTTAGCCCAAACAGAACTTTATATCAAGTTTCGGCCCATCACAATTGTTATCATCTTTTGTAAACTCCAAAATACACGGTCCACAATAAAAATAGAACTCGTCAATTTGCACCAGAGGTATAACTGGTTTGGTTAACCAGTTATACCGGTTAATTTGATTTTAATCAGTTATTTTTTTAATTAGTCCGATTAATTATTTAAACTGGTTATTTTCGGTTTCTTTTTGCCTTTTTTATGAATTAACTGGGTTTCGGTTATTTTGTGCACCTCTAATTTGCACCAGCTCACTTGATTTTATCAAGGTATCCAATAATGTCAAAGATGTATGCACCGATTTGAATATTGAATTAACCAGCTTGGCCTTATCTAAATTCTAATTTTCCGAATAGAATTTTAATGCTTTCGAATTTCAAAGAATATAATAAACTTATTTTATTTTGCAAATTAATCACAAGAATTTAATACAAAAATTGATTATCGGCCCAATTAATTCGCCTTGATTATCGGATGTCACATGACGATTAACCAGATTTGAGAAAAAAAAACATTGAATTTGCATTGACTTTTCTTTATCTATAATTTTTGACCAACAGAAACAATTTTATTATTTAGCAGCCTAGCGACAAGCTGGGCAAAGAAAATACAACCACCAGAACAAAACAAAGAGATCGAAACAACCTGGAATTTGGTTATCTCTGATGTTGAGTGACGCAGAGTGCAAATGTACAAAAGGATAATAGAGATAATTAAAAAAAAAAGTAGTATATTAATAAATGGGAATATTGGATTTTAATAATCTTACAGTCCCAACATAAAAAATAACCACCGTCACTCCCAACTATTGATATATTGGCTAACAATGGACACTGACTAACAGAACACTAACGCCGTTAGTATCCGGTCGCCGGAAAACCGTTTTTGTGCAGAAAAAAGGTTTCTAAAGGTCTGATCTAAGGTTACAAAGAGGTTTGGGATGAAAATGTTGTATTTTCCAGCCAAAAAGTTGAGTTTTCCGGCCAAAAAGAAGTTTTCCGGCGACTTCAATAATTGAGATTTTACTAGAAAAAAGTTCCTAAAGATGCGTAATAAGGTTAAAAAGAGGTTTGGGACGAAAATGTTGATTTTTTCGGCCTAAAATGAGTTTTCCGGCGACCGGAGACTAACGGCGTTAGGGTTCTGTTAGTCAGGGTCAATTGGAGGCCAATATGTTAATAGTTGGGACTGCCAATGATTATTTTTAAAGTTGGGACTGTTGACGACCAACGACGAATAGTTAGAATTATTAAAATCCAATATTCCTAATAAATGAATAACATGTTACATCAGAGTCATTTTCTTACAGACAATTACAAGAAAACATTAAATCTCCTCAATCGAGTGTCACTACAAGAAAATTCAGCTTTTGTGGCGACAAAAATCGTCGTTAAAGCTAGAAAAAGTCGTTGCTAAAGAAATTAAAAGAGAGATTGAAAAGAACTAACCAGAGGTGACCGGATTTCAGTGGAGATGGCCGGATTTCAGTAGAGGTGACCGGATTTCAGCGGAGATGACCGGAAGTGGTTGCATTTTAGTGGAGGTGACCTACAAACACTATACAAAATCAAGAAATATAACTATATAACTAAAATAAACAACAATATAAAAAACCCTAACCGTGTATGTCGCCGGAGGTAGTTGGATTTCAGTGGATGTTACTGGAGGTGGTTGGAATTGAGTGGAGGCGGCCGGAATCTTTAGTGTTTTGAGTGGGGTGGACGGAGCACAACTTGGAACAGGGCTCACAGACACCAGAAACCCCCTGGAACCATATTAGGGCTGGTGGAGATGGTGCATGGTAGAATGGAGGGAAAGGGAATGGATAAGGGGTTTATCCCGCTTAAAACCCTTTAGCGGCGACTTAACTAAGATGTTTCCCTGATCGTTGGATCAGGTCTTCATCCAACGGCCAATAAGCGATCAATGGACCCATGACACGGATACACCTTTAGCGGCGACTATTAGTAATCGCCGCTAATGCTGTTGCCACTAATTCTTGTAGTGTGCTTCTTTGACCGGTTCTACATCTATAATATATTACTTAGGGATGGCAAAAATACCCGAGCCTGACGGGTATACCCGAAACCCGACACAAATGGGACGGGTATACCCGATACCCGACGGGTATTGGGCCGGGTATGGGATTAGTTTTAAAAATTTTCACGGGTATGGGTCGGGTATGGGATTGGGTGATACCCGACCCGATTACCCGAAACCACATACCCGTTTACCCTAACTATATACCCGAAGTTTTTAATTTATATTTTTATTTTCCATTAACCCTTATCTATTAGTGATTTATTTTAGTATGTTCATAATGTGAAAAAATAAATTTTCTTTTAGCATATGTATTTAATGATAGTATTTATATTTTGTATGTTGTGAAGTATATCCATATAAGTGTATAACTATTATAAAGTTATTATTAATTTATGATAAAACTTACATGTATGTAATGTATATTTTTAATTTATAATAGTTGTTGCAGAAATAAAATTATATAATAATTATAATTGTAAAAAATGTATTTAGAAATCCCAATGTATATCTTTTAACAAACTAATGGGTATACCCGGCACCCGAAGGGTAATTACCCGACAAATACCCGATGGATATTGGGTCAGGTATGAGACACGATTTTACAACCGGGTATGGGTATGGGATCACCAATACCCGACCCGAACCATTGCCATCCCTAATATTACCAAGCATGGTCATCAATTTTAAGGTAAAACATATAATCCATATGTTAAAAACCTTTAAGATAAATCTATTTTTAAAATAACCCTTGTACTTTTGCCCCCTTAACTTTTGTTTATTTAAATTATGATTACTCAATAACCCTCACGATTTTTAACATCTATCACTTTTTCATATGTTAATACTTTTTAAAAAAATTACACAACAAAAAGGAAATTTTTCTCTTTAATTTGAGTAACATATTGCTATAATTTTAAAGTTAAAAAAGAATTGATATGTTACATGATTAACGGTTTATAGGGATGGACAATTACCGAACCGTTAACCGAATCAACCAAAAATTGGCTATAATTTTTTGTACCCTCAGTTAACCAATAGTAACCGAATCGAACCATTTATATCTTTATATATTTCTAGCTTTTATACATGTATATTATGTTTTATCATTTTATGTCTCCATTTCATGTATATTATGTTTTACATCTCCATTTCATGTATTTCACAAACTATGTGAACCCTTTTTTATGCATTTAGTTAGGCTATATGGTGTCGGATAAAGCCCCTAGGGTTTATCACGCAGGTAAGCGAAGGGCTTTGTTGTTAACTAGCATGTAGTGGAATAAAACCCCTTGGATAGTAATTAAAAAAAGAAAAAAAGAGAGAAAAAAAAAAAAAACAAATCCGATTGGTTTATGCACATCGCCCCACTCAATTATTCTTCTAGTTCCCATTATGTGGCTGACGAGTTGGTCCGTGGCGCCCCCTCTGGCGCCCTATAGAGCTTTATATGGCTGGCATGAATGGGAACGCAAGCTCACACCATGTAGCCTTCAGTAAACCATTTAAACTCGGATGTCAAAATGGTACATGATTCACCTTGAACAAACAAAAAATGAAAAAAAAAAGAAACTAGAAAATAATCCGGATTTTTTTACACAGATCAGTTTGGCATTGTGATGAAGGGGAAAATTATATAGAGGACAAACACAAAAAAAAAAAAAAAAAAATTCAAGATTGGTGGGCAAGTGGTATACCAAAATAATTCTTAGAAAAAGGACACTTGGTCACCATTCAGAGTTTAGACCTCAATTACAAACTAGCTATGATTATTACACCAACAAGAAAATAGAAAATTCAACACAAAAGTCACCCACTTATAATGAATCCAAGTCAAGTTAACAACCTATAAGATTCTTCAAAACAACTATAAACAAAGATAAGCTTTCCTCATTCTTTCTGTTGTCAACTTGTTCAGGGTTCTCAGAGTGGCTGCTGATGGCTATCCTGGTTGTGTTGCTTGTGTTATTGTTCACTAAGCCAGGATTTTCACAGAAAACTGATAGTAACAATACTAACGTTATCGCAATGCGTTGTGGTCGTAACACACTAGTAAACCAGCAAAACTTTATCAAGAATCGCAACTCAACGTTTCGTGATCTCAGAACACAATTATTGGACCAAAGGCTACTTTATGCAAGAGCGCAGGCTATAAGTTCAGGAGACTCAGTCTTCGCAGCCGTCCAGTGCCGCAACTACCTCTCTACAGATCAGTGTGTGGCTTGTTTTGATGAAAGTGTTTCTGAACTGCTCATCTGTAACTCTGGAAATGGTGGTTTTATTAGTTTTGATAACTGCTATGTCAGGTAACATTTTTTATATTTACCATCTTTATCATTTATTATTATCCTTTTAAAATGTCCAAGAAAATTATACCAGTTAAAATTGTAATATCTATGTGTGTTCTTAGGTATGAAGACTATGCTGGCTTCTATAACGACCCTTATGTCATGGCGGATGCGGATCAGACTCCAACTTTAACATGTGGAAACGAATCAGCATCTCAGCCTACAGTATTTAATCAAGTTATAGATGCGTTTTTATCGGATATCACGAAAGCTACTCCTAAAACCTCAAACTTCTATGTGGCATCCACAAGGCAAATCACAAGTGAAAACAAAACAGTGTACATGATTGCGCAGTGTGTCGAAGGTATGGCTCAGGACAGTTGCCAAACCTGCATGAATTCAGCTTATGACACATTGAATGATTGCTTTCCGAATACACAAGGAAGGTTCTTCCACCTTGCTTGTTTTGCAAGGTATTCAGACACTCCGTTTTTTAATGTCAACCAGACAATAGACATTACAAATCTCTTAAAAGGTGAGGCCGTTTCTTCAATCCGTCAGATAATTAATTGAATAACTAAATGCTAACCATATTGATTTAACTTCTGTATGGTTATATGATAGGACATTCAAGTAGCGTAGCCGTAATTGCTGCAGCCGTCGCTGGTGGTACTGTTCTATTTCTCCTTGTCCTTCTTTCATGGTTATTGTATCGATCATGGAAGAAGTCTAAGAAGACCGAACAAGGTGATTGTAAAATGAGATAATTTCCCATATAATGTTTCTCCAAAATAAATATTTAATCTAATAATATTATTATGTTACTTTCATAACAATGATGACAATATCTATATACACATGGGCATAACAGAATTTGAGGGGGCAGTACATTACAATTATAAAGATCTGCAGCTGGCAACCGATGATTTCAGTGAAGAAAATATAATAGGAAAAGGAGGTTTTGGGGAAGTGTTTAAGGTAATTAATATAGAGTAAATCAAGCACTTGAGAACTTATATTAGTTCTTTGACTAAGTTTCTGGATGGTTAAATAATAGGCAGTCTTTGATGACAATAATGTGGTGGCGGTGAAGAAACTTCTATTAACACATAATGGAGCGAAAGAAGAATTTGAGAATGAAGTTATGCTTATAAGTAACATTCATCATAGAAATCTTCTACGTCTCCTTGGATGGTCCGTTGAAGGATCTTATTTACTTCTCGTCCTTGAATACATGCCGAATGGAAGTCTTGACAAGTTCTTATGGGGTAAGTTGAAGTCGCCGTACTACTTGTTAACAAGCAAAAAAGGGTATATATGTGCTAACTGCTAACAAATATGTTGGTAATGAAGGTACAAAAAGAGGGACTCTCAATTGGGACCAACGCTATGAAATAATATTTGGGATAGCTAGGGGTCTTGCTCATCTCCACAATGAATTCCATATCAAAATCATCCACAGAGATATCAAATCTGCCAATATCCTCCTTAGTGACGATTTTAAACCCAAAATAGCGGATTTTGGGTTGGCAAGGTTTCAACCGGAGGACCAATCTCAAGTTCGCACCAAGTTTGCCGGCACATTGTAAGATGCTCACTCTCATTAATTAAATCCTCTTTTTTCTGTCACATGTTTTTTTTTATGTTAACTATATATAACACCATGTCAGGGGATACACAGCACCGGAGTATGCACTTCGTGGTGTTCTATCAGAAAAAGTTGACACTTACAGCTTTGGAATTGTGACTCTTGAAATTATTAGTGGCAAAAGAAGTACAGAAGTGAAATCAGGAAGTCAAGATACCGATTACCTCATAGAACATGTGAGATGCCAAAATTACACTATGTCCCTTGTATGTTGTGTAGTGTTTCTAACTCTCTAAAATTGTTTGTTTGGCATCTGGCTAACAACAGACGTGGAAGTTGTACGAGAAGAAAACGCATGTAAAGGTCATAGATGATACATTAAACTTGAACCAATATGAACAAGAACATGTGATGAAGATCATTGAGATTGCCTTGCTGTGTACCCAATCACCTGCTTCGAGTCGACCCACCATGTCCGAAGTGGTTTTGATGCTTCAGGAAGGCCAGTCATTAGGGAAACGAAAGCTAACGAGACCTACTTTTGTAAACAATCAAGATAGAAGGATTCATATAGGCTGATCTCAAGACCGAAGGACATACAAGCAACTCAACAATCACAATCATAAAAGGCACGTACACAACAAAGTAGATTTAAAGAAGGTCATTCTATAAAAGCAACATGCTTTCAACTATGTGATTGGTATAATGAATGATAATAAATAATATGAATGTAGATAACTTTTTTCTTATGAATGTAATAACTTTTTTTTAAGAAAAAATAATTATTCAAAGTAAAGTAAAACACTCGGGTTTGTTCGTTTTTATACATCCCACAAGGCAGATATAACAAAGCAACCAAGGCTTTACAATGTTGCAACTAGTAAGCCATGAAATAGAAAGTGTAAAACTTCAGTATCAAATTGTGAGAGGAAGCTTTTATCTTTTATTTTATAATATAATAGATAACTTGGCAGTCCATAATATGTTTGTACAAGTTTCGGCCCATCAACAAATGATGTCATCATCTTTTGTAAACTCCAAAATACACAGCCCACAATAAACACAAAACTCATCAATTTGCACAAGCAACTTGAGTTTAGTTATGACAAATCCCAATGTCAAAAATTAAATTGTAAAAATGTAACCCAAGGTATCCAATATCAAAGAGTTGAATATTGAATTAACCAGCTTGGACTTTTCGAGTGCAATTTCACTTCACAATAGAATTTAAACGCAGAAGGCCAACTTGTTCGCATGGAGAGTCGTAAGAAAGGTATCAAACGGACTCCGATTGACCTCATTCAAACGGCATTGTAACCGTCTCATTGAACTCTACGATGTGAGATTTTAGGTTTTTGTTTTTAGAGGTTTGGCTTGTACATTTTAGACTTTTTGTTTACATCATTATGTCTTTTTACTTATCATTGTGTCTTCTCTATATTTGTCACTGTGTCTTTTTTCTTCGACATTGTGTTATCTTTTTCGGCCTTGTGTTGTGTTATATTTTGAGATCCATCGTGTCTTTGTACACTTGTTATTTTTAGGAGCCTTAACTTTACTCATGTATATAATTATCCTCGATAACATAAAAGAATACTCCATATCTTTCTGTATCAATCCTACTTGTTTGGAAGTTAAATTTAGAAGAAAGAAAAGCAAAGCAACAACATGATTGGATTTATGTTTTTTTTTGTAATAATTATAAAGAACATATACATAAAAGAAGATAGTAGCTAGCTAGGACCAAGTTGGGTGAATCCAGGCGTGGGAGTAGGCATGTTTGATTCCAACTCCAGCAATTTGTTGAATGTTATTGCTGCTGCCATTGAAGGTGTGATGGTTGCATGTTTCAAGTGAATAAAACACTATCTACTATTCTTGGAATGCAGTCTCGGAAAAAAGATCTTGTTCTCCAATTCTGGTGCTTTAGCTTCAACGCAGAGACATGTGGTACCGGCAATGTAAATCATGTACCTTCCTAAGCTCTCTACTTTCTCCCACTCTTTGTTACGACAATTCAACTTCAATACCTCAACATATTCTCCAAAGTCGCCTACTACAACTAGTAAAAATTGTCGATCGGATTTCACTAGAAAACGTTCTCCTCGGCGTTTTCTCGAAACAACTTTCTTATAATAGCAACCTTGTTATTTGAATAAATTTTAAAAAACATACACTTCTCCCTTGTCACATAGGACAAAAACATCTCGGCCGCAAATTGTTGGAAAACAAAAGTGAGCCCCACCAAAATCCAGACCAATCACACGTGTCACACCCCAACCGATGGCGGAAACATCGGGGCTCGGCACTGAGCGAAACAGATTGTCCAGAAGTTTCCATAACAACTATATCTACCAAATATTGAAAACAACACGTCCCATACCATGTCATATAAGATAATACAATTATTACAGAAAAGATCTAGGCAAATTGTTCTGTTTCGACAACTCAGGTTTCATTAGTACAGACAACTATTTGTTGGTTCCTAGGACTCTTTCCTAGCCTTGATTTCCAAGCAAATAGGCATCTTAAGCACCTGTAACATACGTTAAAGTAAAAGTCAATACACATAATGTAAAGGTGAGCATACAAGTTTGATAATAGCATATAGAGTTCGAAATAGTTTATGCATAACCAGCACGTACACTAAGTAAAACGAAGCATGTTAGTTATCGACATGAACCTATCGATACCAATGACTGCGGGTTGGCTGCCCAAGGCAGTTCGTAATACATGATCACCACTGTAATCCACGCAAATAATTGTCCTTAACAACCCCTGCGTGTGCAGGTGCTGAGTCCAAACTATAATACTATCGTTGCTAAGGCAGGTAGACAGCATTCCATGTGTAAACATAACAAATAGGCATTCATTAAGTCACGTATAACATGCGGTAACGGTTAGCGTTTAAAGTACTGCGTCGTGTGTTCGATTGTGATTTTGTATAAGTAACGTATGTAACACCCAAAAGTGCGTAAAGCAAAAAGGGATCGAGTATACTCACAGCGGTTGGATGGATTGAAGGGAGCGCGTAGAGCGAGATTAGCCTGAACAGATTGATTGTTTAACGATAAGCGACGTGTAAAACGAAACAAGGAGTGCGAGTGGGTCGGTCAGTAGTTCGATCGGATGGTAGTCCGATCGGACAGCTGATCGTTCGAGTGACAGTCCGTTCGGACGGCTGTCCGATCGGATGGCCGTTCGAGTGGATTGTTTCCTCCTTTGAGAAGGATGTGTTTGTGTATGATGGCTTGACTTTTGAAGTTTTTGTTGTTGCATTTGAAAACATTGAAGTACCTCTACCTTTCAGGTCGGTCGATCGGACGGTCGTTCGATCAGTCGGCGACCCGATGGGTTGGGCACTTCAGTGAGAACAAGTTCACAGCAGGTGGTCACTCGATCGGACAGCGGTTCGATCGGGTGGCATCCCTAGTGCATTGAACATGTTGAAAATTATTTAAGTGTTGAAGTTCAATTGTCACATGTTCGAGTGGTTAACCCGGTCGGATGGTAGTTCGATCGGACAACAACTCGTTCAACGATCAGACTCCAATTGTTGGTGAATAGTCTAAGTGTGGGACCCAAGGTGCAAGTCGTTCGGTTAGGCCAGTCGTTCGGATTGGCTGTTCGATTGGACGACAGTCCGATCGGACGGCACTCCGTCCTGGTCGACCTGTTCGTCTTACACTTGGTTTGTTTTGATTGTTTGTCGTTTTTATCGAGGTGTTGTGACAACGTGCTAAACCACAGAAACCTCATCAATACTTGGTACTCCTGATCGGACAGGAATCACCCAAATCTGATTAGTTGGCCTTTCGAGACGGTGTTCCATTGAACCTCGTGGATAGAATCCAGATCTTGGGCCGCACAACCACATGAATGAGTAGTAGGTCGGCACAAGCTCCGTTTCCATCGGTTTTGAGTGCATTGAGTGTGAAAGAGTTGAAAGAAAGTTAAAAACCATCTTTCAATCCTTTTCATTGTGAATATGTTTAGATCTATGAAAGATCGTTGTTTATTTATGTGGAAATCGGTTAGATCTAAGTTGTTCTTGGTGGATTGAGGCCAAAACATGAAGTTCTTCAAGAACACATGATGACGTCATCCTAGAACACCTTGAATCTTGGTGATTTCACGGTTAAAAGTTAAGATTCAAAAGATAGAAAGGTGTAGGAGTGTGTGTAGATTAAGAAAGTACAAGGTTTAGGACGAGATCTTACCGGAATCGAGAGAAATCCGAAGAAAAGTGGAAGAAATGCGCTGGTCGGACGTCAGTTGTCAAAAGTAGAAAGTATGAAAATGACAAGGGGTATTTATAGGGCTACCCAAAGTGGAAAGGTGAGGAGTGAGGCTGATCGATCGATTAGGCAGGCCGGCCGACTGGCTGTTCGATCGAACTGCTGTTCGATCGAACTGCTGGTCGATCGGTCAGCAGCCTCATCGATCAGTCACTTGGTTTGACGAGTTTTGCTGTTTCGATTGCGATTGCGAGCGATGCGAATGCAATAGGGTTTCCTATTCAAATTACTTTTAATCCCAACTACTATATCTAACATACAATCATCTTAATTTACTTGCGTTCATCGTTTGCGATTCGATTGTGATTCGAGTTTCGATTGCGTTTCGATTGATTACTACAACACAACATATTAAACATGCACAAGTAACACATAAAAGGCACACACACATATATAATTAACCAAAATGCGTATTTCGAGTTGCGAGCACGATTGCGATAGCGATAGCGATAAAGCGATTAAACATGCGATAAATAGCGTATGCGATTATTAATAGATACTCCACATAATACAACCAATGTAAATGATAAGATAGACTAATTATAAGTCAAAGAAGTCAAAACAGGATTAGAGCAAGGAGTGACAGATCGCAATTAGCAAAATTTTCTTCCTTTGACTTCAATCTTGACTTTGACGAAGCATGTTAATTATCGACACGGATCCATCGATACCAATGACTGCGGGTTGACTGCCCAAGGCAGTTCGCAATACATGATCAGCATTGTAATCCATGCAAGTAATTGTCCTTAACAACCCCCGCATGAGCGGGTGCTGAGTCCAAACTATAGTACTATCGTCGTTAAGGCAGGTAGACAGCATTCCATGTGTAAACATAACAAACAAGCATTCATTAAGTCACGCAATACATGCGGTAACGGTTAGTGTTTAAAATATTGCGTAATGTGTTTGATGTGATTTCGTATAAGTAACGTATGTAACACCCAAAATGCTTAAAGCAAAAAGGGAACGAGTATACTCACAGCGGTTGATGGATTGAAGGGAGCGCTTGAGAGTAATGTTAGCCTGAAGAGTTCGATAGAATAACGATAAGCGATTCGCAAAACGAGAGCAAGTGCTGATGGGTCGAATGGCAGTTCGGTTGGATGATAATCCAATCAGACGACCAATTCGTGCAGATGACAATCCGTTCGGATGGTCATCCGGTCGGGCGGTAGTCCGGTCGGATGACTATTCGAGTGGATTGTTTCTTCCTATAAGAGGGATGTGTTTGTGTATGATGGTTTGTCTTTTGAAGTTTTTGTTGTAGCATTTGAAAACATTGAAGTACCTTTACCTTCCAGGTCGGTCGATCGGACGGTCGTTCGATCGGCCGACAACCCGATCGGCTGGGCACCCTAGTGAGAACAAGTTCACAGCGGAATGTCACTCTATCGGACAGCAGTTCGATCGGGTGGCATTCCTAGTGCATTGAACATGTTGAAAAAAAATCGATTAAGTGTTAAAGCCCAAGTATCTCATGATCCGAAGAGTAATTCGGTCGGATGGTAGTCTGATCGGACAGTAGTTCGCTCAATACTCAAATTTCAAAAAGTGATTAAGTGTGGGACCCATAGTGCAAGCCGATCGGGTGGCCGGCCGTTCCGGTGGCTGTCCGTTCGGACAGCAGTCCGTTCGGACGGCACCCTGTCTTGGTCGTTCCGATCGTCTTACAATCGGATGTTTCTGATGGTTTGTCGTTTTATCGAGTTATTTTGATAACGAGCCAAACATTGGGAACTTGTCAATACTTGGTTCTCCTGATCGGACAGGAACCACCCAAACCCGATTAGTGAACTGTTCGTGACGGAGTTCTTGTTTAACCCGAAACCGATGAACCTCGTGGATAGGGTTGGATCTTGAGCTAACGTAACCACAGAATGAGTAGTATGTCGACACAAGGCCCGATTCTATCGGTTTTGAGTGCATTGAGTGTAAAAGAGTTGAAAGAAAGTAAGAAAACCATCTTTCAATCCTTTTCTTAGTGAAAATGTTTAGATCCATAGTAGATCTTTGTTTAATTATGTGGAAATCGGTTAGATTCAAGTTGTCCGTGAAGGATTGAGGCCAAAACATGAAGTTCTTGAAGAACACCATGATGACGTCATCATAGAACACTCGAATCTTGATGATTTCACGGTTAAAAGTTAAAATCCAAAAGATAGAAAGGTGTAGGAGTGCGTGTAGATCAAGAAAGTACAAGATTTAGAGCGAGATCTTACCTGGTTTTGAGAGAAATCGAAGAAAAGGTGAGGAGAGTGTGCTGTTCGGACAGAGGATTTCCAAAAGTAGAAAGTTTGAAAGTGACATGGGTATTTATAGGATTCCAAAAGAGGAAAGGGTGGGTCGGTCGGATGACACCACACCCGGATGTTGGGTCGGTCGGATGGCACACCGACTGGATGGCAGCCCGGTCGGATGGCATCTGTTTCTAGTACGCGGTGCGACGATTTTTGGTGTTTCGATTTCGATTGCGATTGCGCATCGCTCGTAATAGAGTTTCCTATTCAAATTACTTTTAATCCCGACTACTATATCAACATACAAGTATCCCTATTTCATATTCGGTTTGCGATTGTGATTCGATTGCGATTGAGTACGATTGCGTTTCGATTGATTTCCACACATAACATAAATAAACATGCACAAGTAACACATAAGGCACACACACACGTATATTAACCACCAAAATGCGTAATTCGAGTTGCGAGTGCGATGTTAATTAGATTAGTTTGATTAGCGTTTAATTGACTTTATCGCATTGTTACTTCCTATTATTCCCAATCGTAAAGCGATTCGTAGCGATAAATATTCGGTAGTTCGAGTCTGTAGGCGACTTTTTCGATCCTTTCCAGAATCTTAAAAGGTCCAACATATTGAGGCACTAGTTTCCCTTTCTTGCCGAATCTGACCACACCCTTCCAAGGTGATACCTTTAGGAGTACGTAGTCGCCAACGTCAAATTCAAGGGGCTTGCGTCGTCTATCGGCGTAACTTTTCTGTCGACTTCGAGATTTCAACAAGTTGTCTCGAATCTGGAGGACTTTGTCAGTCGTTTCTTGCAATAGCTCAGGACCGGTTAATTGCGAGTGACCGATCTCGTGCCATACAATAGGCGATCGACATCTTCTTCCATATAAAGCCTCGAATGGTGCCATTTGGATGCTGGTATGATAACTGTTGTTATACAAGAATTCGACTACCGGTAGGTATTTGTCCCAATTACCACCAAAGTCTATGACACACGAACGAAGCATGTCTTCAAGAGTACGGATCATTCTTTCAGTCTGACCGTCGGTTTGAGGGTGGAATGCGGTACTCAGATTAAGCGTAGTACATAGAGCTGCTTGAAACGTTTCCCACAATCGCGAGGTAAACCGAGTGTCACGGTCGGAGATGATGTCACGAGCGTCCCATGATTACAAATGATCTTGTCGGTGTAGATTCTATAGGATCGTTGTTGGACCCGAACGAGTCGTTCAGAAGAGTTGTTAATCCGATTCAAAGGCGGAATCAATGAAACGGACGCTCAATGTAATTATAATGCCTCTTATATTGATTTAACACTGATTACAACCTGAGAACAATTTGGCAGCACTTCGTTACTCAATCCTGATTCCGTGCCAAATGAAAACGACAAGTGCACTATTTATAGTTGTGTTGATTTCGCTCCAGATGACAAGGAGCACTTTCGGGCGGAATCAGGTCTTTCTGATTTCGCTCGAAATGACCCTTTACACTTTTGAGCGGAATCAACATCTTAAACACTAAACTTTGATTCTCGAACCTCGTGCACTGGAAATCCTATCCTATCCTATTACATGATACAAGACGAAGTCAATAGAGGTAATGCACTAACAGACTCCCCCTCGGATATTGACGAAGTCTTCAGTGTCTAGTCTCTATCATGACACCTCTTCAGTCTTGATCATTCTGCATTCACACTCAGATTGTAACATTGAAAGCATCTTTCAATCTTTCTTCTCTTGATCAGCTTCACTCTTTGACTATTAAACCAGAATCTCATCAGTGGCTCTATCATCAACAGCTTCATCATAAGGCTCCCCCTTTCGTCAAGCTTCCGTGCTTTTAGGGATCGACACCTAGCTTTCCAGTTACAAGCTCCTTCTTGCTTCAAGCTTGTCTTCAGACTCCCCCTTAGACTCTGCTCTCGGGATCGTAGTCTGGACTATCTGCAATCACTCATACATTTATAAGTAACAACATTTTAGAAATCCAGGAATCGTATCCTAGCAAATCAAACTTTCTAAATCACTTCTCATGAATTTGGCAGTTTCATCGAATCGTATTGGAAACTAGCTCTATAACAATATAAGCATCCAAATCCCCCACAGTTAATCATCCAAGTCCAAACTAATGACCTTGGAGATATCACAAACTATTTTTGAATTTTTTCATAGAAATTTCAAGTTTCAAATTAATGAACTTGTTTTATTTTCAAAAACACAATCAGCTTACTTAGATTTTGAAACTCAGCATCTCAGACATCTGTTGTCGAAAATAAAGTAGAAATCAAAATCTTTTTGAATTTTCTGAAAATATAAAGCAGTAAAGAAATATGTACAAACATATTTACAAACAATATTTTTGTTTGAGTATGCGTCAGAGGATCATATCAGTGTTTGACAAGTCACAAGTAGCGTTGAGCTTAGTTACACATTAAGAATTAAACAATTCACTTAGATTGTCGATATACTGGTCCACTTAAATTTTCATACAAATTTCAACTGATTCAGGATACGAATTAGATGTTTTAAGAACTTAAACTCATTCATGTGTCCCACCTCTTGAATATACTCCCGTATCCAGAATCCCAATATTCAGTCTTACAGATGAGTATACCACAGATGATATCTGTAAGGAGTTAAATGCGAGGGCCGTGAGAGCTCAGGTCGATACTTCCGTATACGCAGAGAGATGACGGCTTCGACTTTTCGGTGTGTCCCCTTTAGAGGATCTTTTGTTTCAACAGCACACGATTAGCATTTTGCAATGTTTCATCGTTTTTTATGCTGAGGGTGATGCTATATTTCAAGCAATGCGGAAAGTATTATTCGGGGACTAGGTCAGAACTTCCATTCAGCAGAAGTCCTGGAATAATACCCAGATATCACTGAGTATAAAGACCTAGTATTTCAGAATAAGGGACCTTTCAAACGAGATTTCAGGGGTTACCTATATATCCAAGTAGTGTTCCCCACGAAATAAGCAAGTGTTTGAATTTAGGTTTACATCCCGAAAAAGTTTACTAAATGTATAAAAACCTATCGGCATATCATCAGTGAGACTGTTTAACACTATTAAATCATTACATTTCTTTAGCATACTGTAACTGTCTATTGATGTACTATCATTTCCTCTTTTTACGCAAAACTCAATTTTTGAATTTTATCATGTTTTTGGCTTTTTCAAATTTTCTAATGTTTTTGGATTTTCTGACAATTTTTCTCCCCCTAAAATTCAAAATCATTAAAAATTTGACAACACAATACTGATAGCTTTGCCTCGCCATCCATTTTCTGCATCTCATGTCCTTTTTTTTTTACAAAAATTAACACTACTATTTAGCACAGTTAGCAGAAAAACTAATTACCCCCATGATTTACAACCCATTGATCTTTTACAGTTTGAAAACCGTTTTTCAATCTTGTGAAAGTAATCATGTTTGTTCAGCCGTGAGGGTTTCAGCGTATTCAATCAACATTTTTTTTATACAGAAAACAATCAAACTAAACTCCCTGTTCAACCAAACCAGGGTCCAGCAACCTCTTCCTCCTCTCCATGCGCCAGGTTGCTCCAATTTGTATTCTCACAGTCTTTGGATTTCTTGAGCACCTGCACATGCAACAATTTGATCATTTGAACAACGCAACCCAAGCCTGTTTAGACTTAGGTAGTTGAACATGAATCTTTCCAGGTAAAACTGGATAGTTTCTTTCATTTTTCTCAAAAATATTATCAATTTTGTCTTCAACTTTCTCATCTTTTACCAAAGTCACTTGTTTCTTAACACTTCATTTCTGTCCTTTTGGAGTACCTCTTTTGTAAAAATGTGAATCTTTTTGAACACTTTGTTTCTGAACAACATTTGGTTTCCAAAACTGTTGAGGTTTTGTCATATCAACTGATGTTTTCCAACTCTGTGTTGTTCTGGATCTAGGTGTGTGAGAATTCCAGGTCTGTCTTGAATCGAACCTGTTCGGGTTTGATTTCCAATTTTGATTTGAAGCAAACTTGTTTGTATTGTACCTCCAAGTTTGTTTCGAATCAAATCTGGTTGACCTTTGTTTCACATCCTCAGATTTCTGTTTTTCAACATCAACAGGCTTTGGATTTGGACACTTTCGTGCAACATGTCCAATTTGATCACATTTAAAACACACTTTCTTTGAAACATCCTTGGCTTGTTGTTGTTTCTTTTTCTTAGCATCAAACTCCTCATTAGACTGTTGTCCAATTTTGAGTTTTTCCTCTTCTGCTAAACTTTTTCCTTGTACAAAACTTGTTTTTACCTGAACATTTTGTGTTTCATTTTTCTTCCAGTTTTGTTTCTTTTTATAACCCAAACCAGCCTTCATGTTTTTCTTTTTAAAACCAGGTTTGTTATAAAATGTTTTGTGACCTTTACCAGCAAACTTTGGAATTTCAGACTTCTCAATCTCAACCATTTTGAAAACTTTATCAACCTTTTCTGAAATCACATTCTGAATCGGGAATACAACATCTAAGAATAATTTGTCTGATCCAATCATGGTATAAACCAATCCCTTTGAATCATCATTCAAATTTTTCTCGGATTTTGTGTTTTTCAGATATCCATCATAAAGATTTCCTTCATCTTCATCATGTGATTCAGACTTACCTTTTGTAGACTCATCTTTCAAAACACTATCAACAACCTTACTTACCACCTCTGAATCATCGACTTCATCAGATTTGGTGTAAGTCACATCGATACTTTCAGGTAATTGGTCAACTATTTTGCCACCTTTTCCTCATCATAAAAAGTATAATTGTTTCTCAATGGTGGTGGTACCTGATGAAATTCTGAACCAATACCCTTTTTGTTCTTGTCAGTATCTTTGTCATCTGGTGTGATGTTGAAAATACGTTCGAGAATGTACGAAGAGTTATGATAACTTTGAAGTTTGGTAACAATCTTTTCTTTTTCAGCCAAAACTTGTTTAAGATTAGCAATTTCATCAACATATTTGTTTAATTCAAGTTGCTTTTCTTTAAACTTTCTTTCATACATTTCTTTAGTGACTAACGTTTCAGACAATCTTTGATCAAAACTTTTGACTTGGCTCTTCAAAGTATCATAAGCTTCTTGTACTCTCTGACTCGATCACTTTAAAGAATCATACTGTTTTTGTAAATCTTGAAATTTAGTTTATTTTTCAACACAAGCAACACATTTAGCATTACACTTTTCTTTCAAAATCTTATTTTCTTCTTCAAGAGCATGACATTTCTGTGTTAGCTTTTCAACTTTTAGTTTCAAAATTTCTTCTGTTTCAATCATTTCTTTACATTTTGTTGTGAAAACATTTTCAAGTTTAACTATTTCATTATCTTTCGTTTTTATGATGTCATCTTTTTCAATACAAGCTCTGCATGTTTCCATACATTTCTTGCATTGTTCAGTCGGTTTTAAGATTTTAGAATCAGAATTTACCTCAGTGATCGGCACCTCGGTGTTTTCAGCTGTCTCTGTCTGTTTCAACTCTTGTTTCTTCTCATCACCAGCACCTTCATCACTATCAGGCTTCAAATTCTCAATCTTTACCTCAGTCTTTTTCAACACCGATTCTTCTTTCTTCTTCTGTTCTTCTTTAGCTTTCTGTTCCTCTTCAGCAGCAAGCTTTGCAGTAATCTTCACTTCTTCAACCAGCTTTTTCAACTCTTCTTCCTTTCTCTTCTTCATTTCTACCACCTTTGGTAGACTTGCTTCACAAACTTCTCTTATCTTGTTCTCCAAATCCGGCAAATATTCTTTCTCAGATAACCTTCTAGTGTTGAAAGTACCCTGACTTGGAAGCAAATTTGTTACAGCTTCAAAATCCACCTTTGATGGGTCAACAACCGGATTACCCCGTGGATCCATGTAAGATTCCAAATCATCATTCCATATTTTTGCTCTCTGGGCTTCTTTGAATGGTTCTCTTAATTTTCCGATTTCCCATCTTGCATAATCTGCTTTCCACCATCTATCAGGATCAGCATCAGCTACAAATGTATATCCAACTGCATCTTCTTCAGGGCAATTGACTCCAATCGTAACCTTCTTCGTCATGAATAACTGCAAGAGCCCTTGATTTTTCTTCAGGCTGCTTCAATCTAGGAGGTTTAGATTTGTTCTGATGATAAATTGCTTTCTTGTAATAATCTTCCTTGAACGGATTTTTAGAATCATCAGCATAATCATTTCTGCACTCACGCTTAAAGTAACCTTTCTGTTTACATTTGAAACATGTCACCTTTGATTTGTCAAAGCCTAATTTGGTAGAAGGTCCACCAATAGACTTTCTTCCAGTTATCTCCATGAAGCCCTGTGCCCTCCTCACTGCACTGGTCATGCACCATCTTATGTCGATCAATTCCATCTCCTCAGGATCGATTTGATCGTAATCTTCTTTTGTCAAGTTGGTGTTGCCAATCTTCCCTGCAACGAGACTTTCGTATGACTCAAGCACTGATGCTAAGAAGACCATCTGTTGTTTTGCTGACTCTTCACTGAAATTCTGCCCATTCTTCAGATCCACTGCGATATTACACTGAAACAAATTCTTTGAAGCAGATTGGCTTGAAGTTGTTGAAGAAGATCCACTGTGAAAACCACTGTGAAGACTTTCACTGTTCACTGAATTTGAGCTTTCTGCAGAAAACGCTGTTCTTGGAGACCCAGCCTGTGGTACATTTCCTCTGTAGTAAAGCTCCACATTCTGCTGATGAACTGAATTGTTGACTTTAGATCTCTTTATCTCCAACTCATGGCTTTCAAGTCTTTCGATCAGCAAATCCACTGTTAACTCTTCGGGCTTGATTGTATTTTTCAACATTAGAACGAAGTATTGCCAATCTTGATCATTTGGCAATGAGTCAAATATTTTATCAACCAGCTCCTCTTGAGTGTATGTGATTTTGTATCTTGCCAGCTCCATCTTTAGATGTCCAAATCTCTCGATCATTTTACAAACAGATTCATTTTTCATACAGGCAAAAAGATCAAACTCTTTACGCAAAAAATTCTTTTTGTTTTCTACAATCTCATTACTTCCTACACATTTTCTCTCTAACGCTTCCCACAAACTCTTCGAAGTTTTCTCTTGTTCAAGTAGCGAAATAATATCTTCTCTCACTGACTGTTTGATTAATGTAATCATTTTATATTCAGCTACAACATATTTTATATCTCTTTCTGTGAAATCTTTTTCATCTAATAACTCCCCTCCCTCTTTTACCGGTTCTGTATATCCATTTTTCAATTTTAACCAGCTTTCAGGAGCGAAAGCTTTTACCCAACCCTCAAATTGGTTTTTCCACCAGTTATGATCTTCAACCTTCATTAGCTTCGGTGGTTTCTGTTGGCTTCCATACATGTTTTCAAACTTCAAATTCTCTGAAATCTCTTTCGAATACTCTCTCATCTCAGTTCTTCTCTCTGTCGATTCTGAAGTGAACGCATTGTAGAATGTATTGTAAAATTCTTCACCACTGCTCGACATCTTCAATCACCTGAGAACAAACAGACAAACTCAATAAGTTTAAACAATATCAAATGTTCTGAAATAAACCGACACTCGATTGTCGTGAAATGATCTTGACGCGAAAAAGTTCACTTTTGAGCGAAATATAGATCTCAAGCGAAATCAGACTTTAACCAAACATCCACTTTCGAGCGAAATCAAGCAATAACACTTCGAGCGGAATTAGACTTAATCTTTTGAGCGAAATTAGACTTAAACTTTCAAGCGAAATTAGACTTTTCTGTTTTAAGCGGAATCAGTTATGATTTTTAGAGCGGAATCAGCTGGTTTGCCTTTTGGAGCGAATCAGATTGATTTTTAGAGCGGAATCAGCTATTTGGTAACTTTGGAGTGGAATCAGACAAATTCTGGAGCGGAATCAGAAGTTACTCTCGAGCGGAATTAACTAAAACCTCTGGAGCGGAATCAAGATCTCGAGCGGAATCAAACAATGTAAGTTCGAGCGGAATCACTTCGGAGGTCAATTTTGTCCATTTTTAATCCGAATTTTATCCTGTAACTTTCAAGGTTTTGTTAATATGCACTTTTATACAGTATGTGAAAAATTGATTAGATTTTGACCATTAAATTTTGTTCTGTTGAAGAAAGAAGGTGTAAAAGACAGAAATCTGATGTAATTGAGCTAAACTCTTCTTCCTGTGCTCTGATACCACTTGTAGGATCGTTGTTGGACCCGAACAAGTCGTTCAGAAGAGTTGTTAATCCGATTCAAAGGCGGAATCAATGAAACGGACGCTTAATGTAATTATAATGCCTCTTATATTGATTTAACACTGATTACAACCTGAGAACAATTTGGTAGCACTTCGTTACTCAATCCTGATTCCGTGCCAAATGAAAACGACAAGTGCACTATTTATAGTTGTGTTGATTTCGCTCCAAATGACAAGGAGCACTTTCGGGCGGAATCAGATCTTTCTGATTTCGCTCGAAATGACCCTTTACACTTTCGAGCGGAATCAACATCTTAAACACTAAACTTTGATTCTCGAACCTCGTGCACTGGAAATCCTATCCTATCCTATTACATGATACAAGACGAAGTCAATAGACGTAATGTACTAACAGATTCGGGCTAATCGTTCCACCTTGTAGTCTTCCCGTATTGGCAAAAAGTGGGCTGATTTGGTTAAGCGATCAACAACAACCCAAATGCTGTCGTGACCTGATGGCGTGTGCGGAAGCTTTGTTATGAAGTCCATAGCTATACTCTCCCACTTCCACATAGGGATTGGGGGTTGTTCGAGTAAGCCAGAGGGCCTTTGATGTTCAGCCTTGACCCTTGCGCAAGTCAGGCACTTCCCAACGTAGAAAGCGATATCCCTTTTCATACCTGGCCACCAGTACTTGTAGCGAAGATCCTGGTACATTTTTTCGGCACCAGGATGAATAGAATACCGATATTTGTGGGCTTCGTCCATTAGAATCTTTCGCAGTTCGGTCCGCTTAGGGATCCAAATTCGGTCCAGAAAGTGGAATATCCCGTTTGACTTATTTACCAGTTGGGCTCCATCGTGGTAGATTCATTCCTTCTTGAGTGTGCGTTCATTAAAATAGGCGTGCTGGGCTTCGCTGATGAGGGTTTCGAGATCGTATTGGGCTTGGGTATCGCGAATGCTGAGCAAATAACTCCGTCTGCTAAGAGCGCCGGCAACGACATTTGCCTTGCCTGGGTGATAACGAATCTCGCAGTCGTAATCGTTAAGGAGTTCTAACCATCGGCGTTGACGCATATTAAGTTCTTTCTGATCAAAGATATGTTGTAGACTCCTATGATCGGTGAAGATCGTACACTTGGTACCATACAGGTAGTGTCGCCATATCTTTAACGCAAAAACAACTGCGCCTAGCTCGAGATCATGGGTTGTATAGTTCTTCTCGTGGATTTTGAGCTGACGAGATGCGTACGCTATAACCTTGTCTCGTTGCATAAGAACACAACCAAGACCAAGGTTGGAAGCATCACAGTAGACAATGAAACCGTCGTTTCCATCGGGTAATATGAGAACAGGAGCATTGCAGAGCATGTGATTGAGGGTTTGGAAAGCAGACTCTTGTTCAGTTCTCCAAACAAAAGACTTATCTTTATGTGTGAGAGCGATAAGCGGCACAGCGATCTTAGAGAATCCTTCGATAAATCGTCGGTAATAGCCCGCCAGTCCGAGAAAAGAACGAACTTCTGACGGGTTCTTAGGCGTAATCTAACTCTTAACTGCTTCAATCTTCGCAGGATCGACATGAATGCCTTGACTATTGACAATGTGACCCAGAAACTGAACCTCCCCTAGCCAAAATTCACACTTGGAGAACTTAGCATAGAGTTGATTCCCCTGGAGTAATTCGAGAACCAAACGAAGATGTTGCGTGTGTTCGGCTCTTGACTTGGAATAGATCAAGACATTTTCGATGAACACGATGGCGAAACGGTCGAGATAGGGTTTACACACGCGATTCATCAGATCCATGAAAACCGCGGGAACGTTGGTTAGACCAAAAGGCATAACAACAAACTCGTAGAGGCCGTAGCACGTGCGAAAAGCGGTTTTGGGTATATCCTCCTCTTGAATGCCTAGCTGGTGATAGCCTGAGCGGAGATCGATCTTTGAGAAACACGAAGCACCTTGTAGCTGATCAAACAAATCATCAATGCGAGGTAAAGGGTAACGGTTTTTGATGGTTAGCTTATTCAATTCCCGATAGTCGATGCACATCCTGAACGACCCATCCTTCTTTTTAACGAAGAGGACTGGTGTGCCCCAAGGAGAGGTGCTCGGGCGAATGAAGCCTTTTTCAAGCAATTCCTAGAGTTGATTTGAGAGTTCACGCATTTCAGACAACGCGAGTCGGTAGGGAGCTTTGGCAACAGGGTTGGCTCCAGGAATGAGGTCGATACGAAAGTCGATATCACGACTCGGCAGAAGTCCAGGAAGATCATCAGGGAACCCTGAGGAAATTCACGGACCACAGGAACGTCTTTTACTTCTGTCTTCCTTTTCTTTTCCTTCTCAGCTGCTACAATGTTGGCCAAGAAAGCTATGTATTCCTTGCAGAGATACTTGCCAGCTTGGACGCATGACATGAGTTTGAGACCTTTCGAAGCAGTTTCGCCATAAAGACACAGTAAATCACCATTCGCGAGTGAGAATCGAATCATCTTGTCGAAGCATACAACTTCAGCATGGTTTTCGCGTAGAAAGTCCATGCCTACTATGACGTCGAAGCTTCCGAGTTGCATCGGAATAAGGTCGATCGGGAAGATGTGATTGTTGAGCTCAAGAGTACAATCACGAAGAACAGAATTAACGGCGACGGTTCTTCCGGTAGCGACTTCAACATCGAACGTCGAGGAGAGATAAGAGCGCTTACGACTAAGGAGCTTCTAAAATTCGAACGACACAAAGCAATTATCGGCTCCAGTATCTAACAAACATGATGCATAAATACCATTCACAAGGAACGTACCATTGACCACGTTGTTGTCGGTCTGGGCTTGGCGCACGTTGATGTTGAAAGTTCTGGCGCGTGCGGCTTGTTGCTGCTGCTGAGGCTGCTGCTGCTGGTGAGGCTGCTGCTGCTGGGGCTCTTGTTTTACCACCCTGTTCGGGCACATGTTCACAAAGTGGTTGGGATCACCACATGCGAAGCAGACTCTGGCGTTGATCGCGGGTGCCGGAGCCGTGTGTTGGCCTTGCGGGGCGGGGAGCAGAGCTTGATGAGCAGTGGCAGGGGCTGCAGTGTTGCGAGGACTAGTACGGCAGTTGATGGTGAAGTGGCCATACAATGCACGGATTAAAGTTCAGTCAGAACTGTCCATACTCAATCTCTATTTGGACAAGGATGATCTGAACACTAATTATAGAGATTGACCCGAGTACTTGTGGACACGACCGCGAATGAAATGCTATACGGTCGTGGTGGAACATGATGTATGAGGATTCTACGCTTTAAACCAGGGGAGTCTGTTCCACTTTTTATTATTGCATTTTTATTCATGTATTGGTGGTGTTAAACTATGTTGTGTTTAGGGAATGTGTTTAAATTAATTGTGTTAGGAACGGTCGCTCGTGATGTTTGTCAGTTGGTATTCCCGGGTTTTGTTTTAAAAGCACGATACATTGGGGACAATGTCGCCTAAGTGTGGGGATATGGAAACCCGGGAAGGGAAAGGCTTGGGACATAGTTTGAGAGAGGTTGAAAAATGATTGAAAACGATGAAAAGTGAAAAAAAATGAAAATTTTAAAAATTTTAAAAAATTTCATCGCCTTAAGTGAACTAAATGGATATGAAAACCGAACGTTTCAATCACTAATGGGTTCCTTCCCGGTAGTAAACTAATGTAGTCCCTTGTCATGGTCGTTCCTTTAAGTTTCATGAGAGTAGGTCCGACAGGTGTTTTTAGAAAAAAGGAATTGAAAAGAGATGTCTATTTAGGGGTAACATGATTTAGATTGCATATGCTACGTGTCGGCAGCCTTTTTACCCTTCTTCGGTGAGAATTTTGAGCCTGTAGAACTGACAGAATTATTTACATATTGAATTCATTTGTTGAGAGCAGGCCACGTGTTATTCTGTGTTAGAACTTGTATGATTTGATACATGCTAAGACTGTGGTTTGACATGTGCACGTAAATGATAAAGGCATTAGGATATCCCCTACACCTGTTATGTTTGTTTTGTGTTTACCTAATCATCACCCTTAGTAGCCCTGTTGAGCGTATTTTACCTTTCTTTTGTCCACCTAATGTGAATTATTGATACCGACCGTGAATGACAGATTATGAAGCTTTGAAAAAAAAAAGAAAAAACAAAAAAAAAAAAAGAAAAAAAATTAGAAAAGAAAAAAAAGAACAAAAATAGAAGTTTCATGAATATCGTTTATTTTCTTGGGTAGAAACCAACCCAAAAGTATGTTATGTTTGCAAATAAGTTGTCACGGTTTGGTCATTTGTTTGTTCGCCACATAAAAAAAATATAAATATAAGCCAAAATCTTCCTACCTTTACCCTAAGCCCCAAAATCGAAAGTCCTTTTGATATGTGCCATGTTATATGATACAGTGGAGGTATGATTGTCGTACAAGCCTATGATTGCAGAATTTCATGTTTGGTTTTGAGTGTTACACATACTAGCACATTACACGCTAGTTCATATTTTTAAACCGAGTGGAAAGTTTATTGCGAGGGGCGTGTAGCATGTGTATAATCCTAAGCATGTTAGTTTTAAATAGACAAGTCTCGAGTTTTAGAAATTGCATTAATTGCTTGTCGGGCTGTCAATCTTGATTGTGTCAGTCTATGGAACGGGTATGACTTGGGACTTAAACTATTGCATTGGTTTAGGGGTTTAGAGGTGTTGTTACTATGGTGAGTAGTTCCGTATCGGTTTGCTTAAGGACAATCAAAGGTAAGTGTGGGGATATGATGGAAGGTGTGAAACACGAAGGTTAAGTGCGTTATCTTAAGTGTTTTAATGCGTTTTATGTAATTATATACATAGAATAAGTTAACTACGAGAGATTGTGGTTGTGCAGGTTAATTTGCTTAATTCGGGGAAGTTAACTGGGTTAGAGATGAGGTGGAGCGTCCATCGTTGATGAATGCATCAAATGGTGATGTTTGGGATGCGTTTCGGATTATAAACTATCTTTAATGTGTAAGAGACATAAAAGGTTGAGAGTGGGGTTTGATATTATATTCCATAATGTCAACCGTTCATCATCACAAATAAAGGGCCAACACCATCATTCATGATATACACAGACTTCTAGATTGTGGGGGATTGGATGATCTTTAAAATCAATCATCACAAGACTAAAGGCTAAAGTGCACGTGAATTTGATGAACTTTTGATACATGCAAGAGGCATTGGGGGAAGCATATTTCGAGACACACACATGCATATGTGTTGTGAGGAATTATCATCATCATCACATCATAGTATCATCATTTTGGGAGAAACAAAAAGATATAGGAAGGCATTCAACAATCACGTGAGCCAAGATGTGAACAAAAAGTGGACATGCATTTCGGTCAACATTAATTCCCTCAAGATTTGACTTTTGGTTCGGCATTTATAAAAGAAACAGAATGTTTCACATGGGGTTTACGTATTGGAGATATCACCTACGGTTTGCATGGCTTCATAAAAAAATAAACAGAAACATGTATTCATGGTTTACGGTTTCTACATGGGGCCTACGGTGAAAGGGAGCATGCACGTGATATAAGGGTTAAAAAACCTAGTTATCGAGTGGGCCTTTAGGATCGAGAAGGGCAGCAGACTTTATGAATTGGGTGGGCTCGCAAACTCACAGAATCTCTTTATTAATATCATCATAATCATCGATTTTTGGGGGGAGACTACACAACTTTTGGCAGCCGTATACAACACCGGGAGCTCTAAAAAATCATCCCATCAACATCAATCTTCCGCGTCTACCGACTTGACCATGTCTTCATCTGTCTACCAAGCTTTTGAAGATCTTACAAGCGTCATGAGCGGCTAGGTTTCCCGTGACGGTCTCCGGGATTAGGGTTTATGTTTGAACATTGGGTTTGCGTATTGTTACAACTTTTTGGATTAGGATTCGGTTAAACTTTCGGTTAGTCGTTCCTATTGTTTTTGTTTTGATTAAACAATATTTGATTATCGTAGTTCATCAACAACCGGGATTAAATTCTAGGATGTCATTATTTTAAACCTTTAATCATTGAACTTGATATGTTTATGAAATCTAAAATTGGTGATTAACTGGATTACTATTCATTTGCATCAATCTTTCGGTTTCGATCGTGGATCATTGCAATCAAATATATTGTCCGTTAATTATTTATCAAAACAAGTTTTACAAATCATGTCTATGTGATTTCCGATTAGTAGTAACTAAGTAACCTGATTTTCTGCATAACCTGAAAACCCGGAGATTGGTCCCTTTTCTCATAATTGTTTACAACTCTAATTTACATTTGTTTTCACAATCATTCTCAACTGCAAAAAGCAATTAGTTTAGACATAGATGATAATTAAAACAACTATCTTTCATACTTTCCAACTGATTCCCCGTGGATTCGACACTGTGACAACTCGAGTTTCCAAGACTCTATCTTCGCATTATTTGCACGTTGATTGTTTAGTTGTTTGCTTTATAACCGTACACGTTTGTGATATGTTAAAAGGTTTTGTGATTATTGTGTTATGCTTGGTAATTTAAACTGCCCTGTTTAGAAGTTAGAACCTTAGAGTGTTGCACCCCTAACAACTCGACGAAACGGAGGAGTTTTATCGCCAACCATTTCGACGAAACAATTATGTTTCGCCATAGACGATTTCGACGAAACGGTGTGCGTTTTGCCATCTTCATCTCGACGAAACAAAAGTGTTTCGTCGGCCCAGTGATTCGCCGAAGCCCATTAAGGGGCTAGCACGTTAATTCGAGTATTATAACGTAAACCGACTTTCTGTTTCACACTTTTAATAAAAATCGAAACCCTAGAGCTCTCTTCTTGTTGACGGCGACTGTGTGTCTTCGAAGCCCTTTCTTTCCGACCGATCGATCCATTAGTTCTCCTATTTTGGTTAGTGCTTAACTCTTGCATGATTATTAGACCGTTACCATTGCTAACTGTTGTCCTAAACCATGATTCATCGATGTTATGTAATGCTTGATATTATGTTTGGATTCCCCTGTTTATTTGTTGATAATGATTACTACGAACGATAATGAAACTTGTAAAAACGATTCGGATTGCGAACATATAGGGTTCTTGTTGTTGTTAATTCGAATGGGTTATGGTTCAATGGTATAGGTTGATTAATATTGTGGACTTGTGTTCTTGTAATGCTCGTCGTATGAATAAATTGTTTAAGATTAATGTTTGGCTCTGTTGTGATTGATTGAATATCTATGATTGCTGATGATGATGATCGATGATATTGATGACGGCTGTTAGGATGTTTAGGGTTCCTATGATTAACTGATTAATCGACGTAACTGACAATTTGGACGAAACACTGATGTTGACGAAACAAAAGCGTTTTGCCGGAGGATGACCTCGACGAAACAGAAGTGTTTCGCCGAGAGCAAGCACGACGAAACAGAGGTGTCTCGTCGAAGGGAAGTAACGATGAAACAGGGGTGTTTCGTCGAAAGGGAAATCTGCATAGTAAACTTAGTTATTTCTGTTAAGAGTTAACTGGATTAATTAACTGCTGTTAAATGATAAGCATGACTTGCATGAGCTTGAATACGTGGTTTGTGTTACTCGTGATTGTTGATTCAATATCCACTGTGATTGTAATTATACGTGAACTTCGTGAATATAAACCGATTATGTACACGTGCGTACTTTAGGACTTGACTAATTATTTGTGAGCACATACCTTAGCATACCGAGCAAACCAAGGTGAGTTCACACTCTTTCCAAGGCATGGGATTCCCAAGGGTTGGGAATGGGTAAATGAACTATACGGTAATTACGACCATCCTCCGTGGGTAGGATGCCAAGATTACACACTGGACCAAATCTCTATCATTGAAGTCCCTCATTATATCGATTTAATCGCCGAGGCCTATGGCGAGCGGGTCATTAGTTAATAGCGCTATTAGGTTTAACAAACCTCACACCGTGTCATTCGAACGGGCGTGTACTAATGGACTATGGGCAAAGGGTCAATGCTGATAGACATTGACTTAGGGCACCTCTTACATTTTCGTAGCAGTCGATACACATGGTCTAGTAATACATGGGAAGCCCCCACTAATCTTCGCACACATGTCTGGGAGACCGCGATACGAATTAATACGATACACGGTTTACAAAACGAGCATATGATTTACGAAACGAATACTATAACTAAACAACCAACTGTGAACTCGCTCAACTTTGTTGTTGACTCGTTGTTACATGCCTTGCAGGTGGTTAGGTACTCATGGAGCTTGCACAGGGAGGCGCAGTCGTTGTGGGACATGGCAGTGTGTGCCATGCTAAAAACATTACTTTATTTCGTACTTAATACATACATTGGGTTTTACAATTATGCTTCCGCTAAACACTTAACTATGTTTTTGATTTGAAACACCTTTCATATTGTGTGGTTGAATTTTATTTATTACTGTTATGTTCAATATGATTGGTGGCTTGATCCTGGTCAGTCACGCCTCCAGGCGGTGGTACTCCGCGTGTGGATTTTGGGGGTGTGACAGGTTGGTATCAGAGCCATTGGTTGTAGTGAACTTGGTTTTAATAAGGGGAAAAAGTTTTATTAAAATCAGACTATAACCTGTACAGTGCTCAACGATCCACAATGACGCTTCGCTCCACGTGCAAGACTCAACATTCTAGGTGATATGGTTTATGTTTACATTGCCTACTTGCTAGATTATGTGGAACTTTGCTTAGGGTATGCTTAGATAAACGTAACAACTATTGCTTGAGAACACTTGTGTGCTTACTCTCTTCTGTCATCGCACTTTCGCGAACCTCTCTCACTCATGTTTCCTTTTTGGTATGAAGATCATGAGTGGACATGTTAACATGACTCAAGCCCAGCTGTGTGACAACCCACATAATTACAGGTACTGTACAAATTAATTAACCCTAATTATGTGCTTAATGACTATGCTTGATTACATCTGATGCTTTAAACTGCTTACTGATTCATGTTACATACATACATGTGCATCCTTTACATACAGTCACTCCATTTATTTCATACAGACTCTTAGTGACAAACCTGATGCACAAAGCACAGTTAGCACAGTGGGCGGATAACTCAGATACATGCTGACAATGCCAGCACATAGACATACACTATTTTTAGGCCAGTATGGGCCAGAGATAAAGCACTACATCAGTATGGAGTGTAGGGAAGTGAGGACCATAAGACTGTGTCACTAGGTGATAGTTTGAGTGCCGGAAAGTGCCTAAAACTCATTTTAAGTACAAAATTCTGCATTTTCAGTAACATTTCAGCTTTTAACACACTCGTATTATACAGAGTATTGACTAAATGGTTCTGAACGCTTTCCTAAGTGTGGGAATTAATTTCGTTACAAAAAGATGCACAAAAGACGCTATACGGTACAATTAAACGCTTTAACGGAACGATACGTAACCGAACAACCAGACATTACCCGGGACACCAAAATATTTTCAGAAATATTATTTTATCATTCTTAATTATTTACGGTCACAAAAATCCCCAAACACTATAGAAACATGGCATACACCCACTATTCTTGAAAATACCCTTAACCTTCTAATTAATTACCTATTAGTTATCAAAATTTTTCATTTTACCCCCCCCCCCCAACCGAATTTCCAGCCCATGATTACTAATATATTTTTTTGAGATTTTATTCATTGTAATCTTGATTTTGGTTGGCCAAAGATCTAGGCAATGATCATAATAGGGTTAGAAGGCTTATGGTTCCAAGAATGCTCATTATAACATTAAAACCCACACTCAAGCTCACTCTCTCCCTCTCCATTCGGCTCCCCAACCGAAATCACCATCACCATCACTAAATCATCTTCATCTTCTTCACCACAAGTTCCATTCCAAGCCTTGAAGATCATTCATAGAAGTTGCAAGTTGAAGGGCTCTCAAGAAAGCTTTGTTCAAGTCTTTATCACCATCATTTCTTCATCATCCTTGCACTAAGATTTCTACCCTAGCCTTGTGCTAGTAGTAAGTCTTTACACCTTGTTCCATCTTACTCTTAGATAAAAATATGATGTATGATGTTATTTGTTCAAATCACAAGAAATAGAACCCTAAAAGATGAACATGGAACTCTACATAAAAACCTTACATAAAAAGTTTGTATGAAGTTGAAATCATGTTGGATTAGGGTTGGTTAAAGCATGATTGAGGTTTGAACATTAAATCATCAATAAACCATGGATAGGACCTTTGTTGATGCGTTTTTAGTAACTTTTACCTTGTAAACAGCAAGCTGATTGGTATTTCCAGCCAACTTCAACAGGCTGTAACTGGACCGTTTTAAATCAAAAAACTGATTTTCTGAAGCCTAAATATTCATTTTGGAATAGCCTAACAAATGGAACTGGAATCGTAATTTTTCGAGGTCGTTTACTATTTTTAAAGGACTGTTTTTGGACAACAACTCAAGCTGTGTTTTACTGTAGAAAAAGTGTGTTGTATTCGGAGTCATAACTTGAAACCTAAGTAGAATCAACTCATGGAGTTTTTACAGGAGATGGTCACCGTTGTCAGGATGATCCTCCAACTGGAATTTCATCAATCGGACTTACAGTTAATTTTTAGTGAATTCTTCTGTAAACTGCAATCAGAAAGTAACAGATCTGATTGCAGTCGGGTAAATGAATTTCTATAAAATATTGATAAGAACTGGACCCTGATATTTTTACATAATAAAATTTGGATCATATGAGTCATTCTGTAAAAATTTGGGAATTTTTGGAATAGGTTAACTATTTAATAAAAATCCTCGAAAACAGTCCAGTTTTGATTGATTAAGCTGAAATAAAGTAAGTAATGCTTTGTATGTCTAAATGTCGGTTTGATTATTGGAAATGAACTATGGGATATACGTAAAAGAAAATGATATGCTATTAAGCATGGACACCTCCATTTACAAAGGAGGCTATGGCGAAATTTTCTGAAAATCCGAACACTTAGTAAAAATATTCGAGAAATATAGATACGGAATAGTTGCCTAACTATTTTTCTAAAGACGATAGTTAAGTTAAAATAATTATTATTATTTTAACAAAATAATACCAAAGTAACGCAACTCAAAACACTAAACTCTAAGCCAAGGCACGGCCCGTTCATCTAATAGACATTAGTATGTTGTAGGTTGTCGTGTAGCGGACAGAGTTTGAAATTCGATTCAAGACGCACTACTGTGAGTTCATGACCCCCTTTTTCTTTTACTGTTTTCCGTTTTATAATTCGGGGGTGGAATACATGTTACAATTTATTTCAGACATTTTATACATGGTATTGTTAGCTTAAGGAGGGTTTTTACTACGCGATCAAGTGAGTGGTGGGCATGACACTTAAGGCCATTAATCCTCATTGTAGGACCACGAGACATGAGTGATAGATCTATTTGGGTGTAGCGAGCCCACACCCATGAGTCCGGGGGCCCATAGTGGTGACTATGTCTTCATACCGGAGACAAATTTGCTAGGTTTGAGTCTTCCTGCATCATTCACATATACTATTGGTTTTGCAACCCAATGGTGATCAGTTTTTCCTTATTGCTACATACCAGGGACTATTTTACTTACAGACATACTAAACGGTTTGTACACACAGACTTACACATGAACTCGCTCAACTTTTTGTTGACTTTTAAAACTACATGTATTTCAGGGAATTAATTTGGATCTGGCAAGTGATGCATGTTAGCTGCATACTTAATAAGGATGTCATCCAGAGTTGTAGGGTTTGGGAAGTGCAACTCCGTCCTGGACGAGTTGCATGTCTCTTATCCTTGTTTTGTTGGTAGTCTTTCGTTGAGTCTTACGAACTCGTTTTAAACAAGTAATGTTTTGTAATGCATTTTGTGGTTGATGTTTTAAGACAATATGTTATGCATTTTTCCAAACTATTTTAATGGATGAACATCATACATTTTTATCATATAGCATTGTTGTGATTGTTGCTATGGTATTAAGAAGTCACACCAAACAAACCCACGCTTCCGCAAAAGGCAGGGTGTGACAGCTTGGTATTAGAGCCTCGATCATAGCGAACTAGGATTCCTTCTCGAGTCTAGACTATGATCCCTAGGGCTCTCACGAAAATGTTTTCAAACATTTTTTTTTCATTTGCATACACTAAACGTCCAGATCCAGGGCACAAACATTTTCTATAAACAAAAAGGGCACAAATACACTTTTCTAAATATTTGTATCAGTCTTAGAGACTGAGGGAGGTTTCAGTCTTAGAGACTGAGGGGTTCAATCTTAGAGATTGGGGAAGTTTAGCCTTAGAGGCTGGGGAAAGTTTGAGTCTTAGAGACTGGGAAAGGTTTGGTCTTAGAGACTAGGGATGTAGTCTGAGAGACTAGGAAGTTCGATCTTAGAGAATGGGAGGGATAGTCTGGGAAGATTAGGATGCATACATGATTTCATTGTTATTTGTTTACATGCTTACCTGATTTGTGTGCATATGCTGTGGTTGTGTTACAGACACCATGGCATCATCTGGTAGTGGAGTATCCAACGCGAGCGACCCGATGGCCTTTACCTCTGATGACGAGATGGCCACCGACTCGGGAGTCTACACCTCAGACACCACGAGCACCGATGAAGACGATTTCCAGCCGTTTGCCCTACCGATCTTCGGAGGCGACGTACCCCTAGCTGATGGCCCACCAGGAGAGGACCTACCCCTTATTCCAATCCCCGCCCCTCTCCCCTTCGCTGCAGTTCCCTTTGAGGAACAACCTCTCGACGCGTTACCCGATGGTGACATCGACCTACTCATCGAGGGTCCCCCGGAGGGAGACCAGGATGGTGGGGCCCCGATGGAGGACGGTGTTCTGCTTGTTGATATCCCAGTTGTTGATCCCATTGTTCCCATGGTTGAGCTTCCTGATATGGAGGTTCATTCTGGTTCGTCCGCCTCAGGTTCTTTTGAGTCGATAGCTTCCTTTATCCCACCGTTGGGATTCGGTTACATTCCTCGTATTGACGATGATGAGGAGATGGAGATGGAGGATGAGTTGGTCCCCGAGGAGCAGCCTGCTGAGGCTCCTGTTCTCCCAGATGATCAGATTCCTGTTATGCCTGTTGATCATCAGCCCGCTCCAGTCGTTCCAGAGGCCATTCTTGCACTTTACCCTGTTCCTGTCATTGATGCACCTGCCGTTGCACCACCAGCCGTTGAGACCCCAGAGGTTGTCACACCCCGATTTCCACGTGTCTCACCGGTGGGCCCGGTGGGGGATTACCGTGACGTAGTTGGCAACATTATAGTCAAACCACACAATATATATGAATGCACAGCGGAAGCATAAAGATAAATGTATTTCAACATTTAAGTGTAATATCAAAGTATCACCATTGTTGAAATAAAAATCCACAGGGGATCAATAATAATAATAACAAAAGTATTGTTCAACAGACTTCAGGCATCTTAAGCTTGCGAGACTTCTAATGATGCTAAGGAGAAATCCCAGCCAATTACGCATAGTACCCGCATTTAGTCTTTTTGGGGAAAATACGTCAGTTTACACTGGTAAATACATTCAACTGACACTTTTGTAAAATGTTTAATAAAATTGGTTTAAATGCTCAAGGCACAAACTCTTTATAACTTGGGATAATTTATAATCAAATCTTGTAAAGAATTACATGTTACTATGCGTTCGGTCGCCCGGGTCGTGCCAGGTTAAAGTTTAATAGACACACCACATAGCATAAAACCGTGGTGGGTAAACCAACGGCTACACTTTTATAGTCATGGACATAATGCCGGGTGTACGCCTACGCCGGGATGTCAAGGTCGTGGCCATTTCGTAAAATGCTGCCAAGGATATCCGGGACATGGTCATTAAGCCCCCAAAGGCGTAAAGCCAACAAAACAAGTTTTTAAACGGGTCACATTGATAATACCCAACTACTAATGAGTTGGGGTCAATTGCCCGACCAAGCGGTATTTTAAATACCGTAACCCAAGCCCGTATAACGGAAAATAAGTTAAAAGTATTTACCTTTGCAAGTATAATTCCTTAATTGAAATAAATTGCAGATAGCTTTTACTGGTCCCCTATTCTGGAACGAAGGTTTAAATTAACCTATTAGAATCCTAACGGGTCTTTAATTTAGCCGTAGCTTAGACCGGTCAGTTTCGACGGATAGATACGGTTTAATTGCGTGAAAGGCGATAACCGGGAATGGAATGTGATTTTGACCCAACAAGTTTGAAGACTTGTTTTATAAGGGTATAATAATCACACTCTGTATTTTGGGGTCAAAACAATATGGTTTGACCCGTTTCGGCTAATTTATGTAAACTAGTTACATAAGCCGAACCGTGCGCGCAAAAAGGGCGCAACGGGTAACCGTAAGAGTCCTACACTGTTTTCCTAAGTCAATATGCCTTAAAGAGGTTGTGGTATCAGTAGGATACCTTCCGTAATGCCTGTAACGAGTTTAAGTTCATATTATGCCCCGTAGGGGTATTTCGGTCTTTTTAAAGATTATAAAAGAGGTTTCTGAGTTCTACAGGAAATCTGAGTTTCCCGAACAGTTTATAAAGTCTAAAATACTTTATTTATTATTTAAAATCAGTAGCAACTGGAATCGGGTCAAAAGACCTTGTAGAACTCAAGTTATGGCCGAAAAGGGCATATTCGGTATTTACTGAACCGTTGCCATAACCGCAGGTTATGAGCAGGTTAAAAATAATTAAAAATCTTTAAAAATCCCAAATTATTATTTTACATCAGTGAGAAAAAGGTTTGGTGTCGAAATCCGGGTTTAGATAGGCGTTATGCAAATTGCGCTATTTAATTACTAAAGTTCCGTAATTTGCGCTATTTAGCATAACTCCTATTCTGGACCTCGGATTGACGTGAAATTTTAGGGACATGCTTAGAAACCAGTAACCAAGGTTATGATCCTTTCACATGTCCGAAATTCTCGTTTTAAATTAAAAAGGGCGTTACGGACAACTTTTAAGCATTTAACGGAAATGTGTAAAAGACTCGGACAAACAACGAACCGGTCACAGAGGTTTATACCATCATGTAACCTGGTCCTAAGAGAGTCCTAAGGCATATCTATATCAAACTTTAACGGGTCAGAACTGAAGTCAAAGCAAAAGTCAAACTTTTGCGACTTTCGGCTCCGAACCGGGTCAAAACAGAAAATGGTCGGATCAAACAAGCTTAGACTAGTTTATTTACTTATTATCATGTTTTATGAGTGTTCAAACAGGTTACATATCATCTACATTACAGATTATGCAAGAAATCGCAAAATAACATTTCTGTTGACTTTTTCTAAGCATGTTTGACTCGATATTTGAACTAGTTAGAGTGGTGATCAGGGGGAACCCTTTTAAGGGTTTAATGATCACATGAATACCAACATATAACTACCTTTGATTCGGTTAATCACTGGACCATTTGTGATTAACCGTTAAGTCAACCGTTAGTTACGACGGATTGACTTTTAAGCTAAAATTAAGCAAAAACTAAATAAGAAAGGGTCAAGCACACTTACTGAAGTCCTATGCAAGACAAGAGATGTGTACAGAGTGTTCTTGAGCTCCAGATGTGATCAATGAAGGCAGAACAAGGTGTGAGGAACTTGTTTGCACAATGTGGCCTTTTATAGGCAATGTTGATGCATAGGATCATCACAACAAGGCCTACAAGGGTTCCTTGATGATCAACAACTGTCCTAAAGTGTTAGGGAGTGATTAGGGGTCGCCCATATCTCTGGAAGATCCTAACATTAATGATTTACCGCTTTAAACAGCCAACAGCCAACTTTCTGTCGCTGGGCGTCACTTACGGACCGTATGGCATGGGCCTTGCGGTCCGTAAGCCTTTGGCGGAAAATGTTTTTCCCTTTCACCCCCTTACGGTCCGTAAGGCTGGACCCTTACGGTCCGTAAGCGCTTAGCAGTGGCAAAAAAAATTAACCTTTCAAGGTTTGAATGGTCAACTTGCATTATATAAATTATGAGGCTTGCCTTTAACCCATACTTGATCAGATGTCTACCCCATTATGCATTATGGGTTTGTAAAATGATGGGCTTATGAATAAACATTTGTGTTGCATTATTTTCTTAGAACCCAAATTAACAATTTGGATACTTTTGATTATTAGTAATTACCGGATTAAGATATGTTAGATGCTTATTAATTTTGCTTAGGGTCTTGGGATTTAAAATGACGAAGTCGCTCAGAGGTAGAAATTAACATGTCGACATATTCGAAAATCCTACCGCATATCTTAATTAAATCCGGGTTTATATTATTTTTGTCGTATGCGACACGTGTCATTTATTTATTGGACACAAAATTCCGAGGTGTTACATCCTCACCCCCTTAAAATAAATCTCGACCCGAGATTTACTGGAACAAATAAGGGTATTTTTCTTTCATCGTGGATTCAACCTCCCACGTGAATTCGGGACCTCTACGGGCATCCCACTTGACCTTTACTATAGGTACATGCTTCCTTCGAAGCTTCTTTACCTGTCGATCTTCAATCGACAAAGGTTTTTCCACAAATTTTAGGCTCTCATCTATATGCACATCCGTGTGTGGTATCACCAGTGATTCATCAGCGAAGCACTTCTTTAGATTGCAGATGTGGAACACATTGTGAATTCCATTGAGCTCTTCTGGCAAGTTTAACTTATAGGCAACGGACCCGACACGTTCGATAACCTCGAAAGGTCCTATGTATCTCGGGCTTAGTTTGCCTTTCTTGCCGAAACGCATCACCCCCTTCCAGGGTGATACTTTAAGTAACACTTTTTCACCTACTTCGAAGTGAAAATCTTTACGCTTTGGATCCGCGTAACTCTTCTGCATATCTCGGGCAGCTTTGAGACGGTCTCGAATCTGGACAATCTTGTCCGTTGTCTCGAAGACTATCTCTGGTCCTGATAATTGGACATCTCCAACTTCCGCCCAACAAACAGGCGATCTACACTTTCTACTGTATAATGCCTCGAAAGGCGCAGCCTTAATGCTGGTATGGTAGCTATTGTTGTAGGAGAATTCGATTAGTGGTAGGTTCTTATCCCAACTACCACCCAAATCGATAGGACATGCACGTGGCATGTCTTCCAACGTCTGAATAGTACGCTCACTCTGACCGTCTGTCTGAGGGTGGTAAGCCGTACTAAAATTCAAACGTGTGCCCAAAGATTGCTGGAAACTTTTCCAGAAATGAGACGTGTATCTAGTATCTCTGTCGGAGATAATAGACACAGGTATGCCATGCAAGGCTACAATCTTATCAACGTATAACTGGGCTAACATGTCGGAGCTATAAGTCTCCTTGATGGGTAAGAAATGCGCTGACTTAGTCAGTCTATCAACTATAACCCATATTGTGTCATTTCCTTTCCTCATCTTGGGTAACTTGGTAATAAAATCCATAGTTACACATTCCCACTTCCATTCGGGAAGTTCAGGCTGTTGTAGCAAGCCAGATGGCTTTTGATGCTCAGCCTTGACTTGCGCACAAGTTAAGCATTTTGCTACATAAGCGGCTACATACTTTTTCAAGCCTATCCACCAATAATTTGCCTTTAGATCTTGATACATCTTATCAGCTCCAGGGTGGACAGAGTATTTGGAACTATGGGCTTCCTGGAGGATAACATCTCGTAGTCCTCCATAAATCGGAACCCATATTCGTCCATCAATTGTAAAATTTCGTCCTTGCTAAGAGTTAACTGCTCCTCAGTTACTCCTAACTTCTCTTTAGGATAGTTAGCTTCCAACACAGCTTCTCGCTGTGCAGCTAACAACCTCTCAATTAAATTATTCTTGACTTCAATGCTCTTGGCATTGATTCGAATGGGTTTCACCCTTTCCTTTCTACTCAGGGCATCAGCGACCACATTCGCCTTGCCGGGATGATATCTGATTTCACAATCATAATCATTTAAAGTCTCTATCCATCGGCGTTGCCTCATGTTTAGCTCATTCTGATTAAACAGATGTTGAAGGCTCTTATGATCAGAATAGATCACAAACTTGATACCATACAGATAATGTCTCCACAGTTTTAGTGCGAACACAACGGCACCCAGTTCCAAGTCATGGGTGGTGTAATTCTTCTCGTGCACCTTTAACTGTCTCGAAGCATAGGCAATAACCTTGCCCTTCTGCATGAGCACACACCCCATGCCAGTGTGTGAAGCGTCGCAGTAAATTACGAACTCCTCGGTACCTTCAGGTAATGTCAGCACAGGGGCGTTGCTCAGCTTTTGCTTCAGAATATCAAAGGACTCTTGCTGCTTAGGGCCCCAAACAAATTTTATCTTCTTCTTGGTCAAGGAAGTTAAGGGCGCAACAATCCTTGAAAAGTTTTCAATGAATCGCCTGTAATATCCTGCTAACCCCAGGAAACAACGAATCTCTGTAGGCGTCTTTGGCTCTTGCCAATTCATTACAGCTTCAACTTTAGCGGGATCCACCTGGATACCACGCTCGCTGACAACGTGTCCTAGAAATTGGACTTCTCGTAGCCAAAATTCGCACTTGGAGAATTTGGCATAGAGTTTCTCATGATGTAGAAGTTTGAGAATACAGCGAAGGTGTTTCTCATGGTCAGCTTGGTTCTTCGAGTATATAAGAATGTCGTCGATGAAAACGATGACGCATTTGTCTAAGTATGGCTTGCAGACGCGATTCATGAAATCCATGAACGCAACCGGTGCATTTGTGAGCCCAAAGGCATCACTAGGAACTTGTAGTGACCGTAACGAGTCCTAAATGCAGTTTTATGTACATCTTCATCTCTGACTCTCAGTTGATGGTAGCCTGACCTCAAGTCATTCTTTGAGAAATAACTTGCCCCTTGTAACTGATTGAACAAATCGTCGATCCTCGGCAAGGGATATCTATTCTTTATCGTGACCTTATTAAGCTCGCGATAATCGATGCACAGACGCATCGATCCGTCCTTCTTCTTAACAAACAGGACAGGTGCTCCCCAGGGAGACGAACTAGGTTTGATGAAACCTTTAGCTAGCAGTTCATCCAGCTGGGTCCTTAACTCCTTCATTTCAGTTGGTGCTAGCCTGTAAGGTGCTCTAGCGATAGGTGCTGCTCCAGGGATGATATCAATCCTGAATTCCACTTGCCTATCTGGTGGCAACCCAGGTAGATCTTCAGGGAAAACTTCTGGATACTCCGAAATGACGGGAATGTCTTCAATCTTCGGTTTAGGCTCTTCAATAATCACATGTGCCATGTAGATGACACAACCCTTCTTTAGACATTTTGAAGCCTTGAGCATAGTCACTTGCTCAGGCAATCCGTACTGGGTATCTCCCTGAATGGTAAGCGATTCACCAGACGGAGTCTTTATCACCACTTGCCTTCTGTTGCAGACTATTTGGGCCTGGTTGTGAGATAACCAGTCCATACCCAATACTAAGTCAAAACTGGCCAATTTAAAGGGAAGTAGAGATAGAGGAAAAGAGTGGTTCTTAATGGATATCACACATCCATCTAACACAGTGGAGACGGTTTCTATTGTGCCATCTGCTAGCTCTACCTCGTAATTCACATTTAAGGTTTTGACAGGCATATTCAGCAATTTGCAAAATTTATGATCTACGAAGGACTTATCAGCGCCCGAATCAAAAAGTACTCTTGCAAAGATATCATTTACGAGAAAAGTACCTGTGATCACGTTATCATCTAGCACTGCTTCCTTCGCCTCCATCCTGAAGACTCTACCATTGTTCTTCTTGGCCTCTTCAGGCTTCTTGGCATATTTAGGGCAGTTGCTTTTAATGTGCCCCTTCTCGTTGCAGTTATAGCAGGTTGCATCTTTTATCTTCTTGCATTCCACGGTCTTGTGGTCCTTGGACTTGCACAACCCGCAAGCATACGACTTCGACTGAGTCTGCGTGTTTGATTCGAGCCTACACTTTCCAATGTGATGTCTCTTGCAAGTCTTGCACTTGGGCTTCTCACCAGACTGTTGCCCATCCTTCCTTGACTCCGACCCTCTCTTGTTATCATCTTCACGCTTTCTCTTCTCAGCTTCTTTGTTCCTCAGCGATCTTTGTCGGACCGCATCCAGAGTGAGGGACAAAGAAATGTCAGCTACAGATCTAAAGGTCGCTGGCCGAGAGGCCTTTACGCTTGCCTTTATTTCGGGGGCTAACCCACCGATGAAACGAGCGATTCTCTTTGGCTCCAGGGTTACCAGATACGGAACCAACCGGGACATCGTGTCGTTAGGTAAGCTTGACAGTCAAGGTTCGTCATCACCAATGACAGGAAGTCAGTCTCTATCTTTTCAACCTCATGTTAAGGGCAGTAATTCTCCTTGATGAGAGAAATGAATTCCTCCCATGACATGCTGTATAGAACAGCCTTTCCCGAGGCCTGAACCAACGACCTCCACCAAGCCAGGGCCTCGCCCTTGAATGATTGCGACACATACTTTACCACATCTCTTTCTGCACAGCCGCTGATGTCCACCACGGTGTCCATCTCGTCAAGCCATGTCATACAATCGACCACTCCTTTCTCCCCAGTGGAGTCTCGGGGTTTGCATGATACAAAATACTTGTAGGTACAGCCCCTGGCGCGAGACGCATCAGTATACACTCTCTCTTGACGGACACTGTTTTCATTGACGAATAATTATCATCGTCCTTTTTAGGCTTGGACGGTGGCTTGCTGTGTGACTTTGAGTGGGTTTTCGGCTTGGAGTGTGGTTTGGATACGGTTCTGCTCCGAGATTCAGTATATTCCTCGTATTGTCGATCCAGAGCTGCCTTAACAACATTGTCGACAAGAGCTTTCAGTTCTGCGCCCGTCAAATGAACCTGGGCGTTGTCATATTCGTCTTCTTTCGAGTGGCTATTATCTCCACTAGGATCAGCCATGGTAACTTGAATCTGTTACAGAAGATAACGAAAATTTTATTTAGGAGTTTATTATGGAATTGTCTTTTATGGCAATTCATTAACCATGGTAAACAGAGGCCATATCTGGTTAATTTGTTACTCACTTTTATTTAGGATTTGAATATAACTTATCCTAATTACAAACAATATTGTTATTGGCATAAAAGCCTAGTCACGAGGACGTTTTTATTAGCCGAGATTACAGAGAATCAAGGTATGAAGGTTTGAACCGTAGTCCTTTTACCCTTTCTGACAGGGAGTCATAGACCACCACTGTCTTTTGTCTTATATGACAATAATTATGGCCCGTAGGCACTACATCACTAATGGATGTTTAATAAGTTTGGCCCGTAGGCACTACATCACTAATGGATGTTTAACAAGTGATCATCTTTATTGATGATTTAACCCATGATTTATAAATCATTTATTTGGGCTTTGAAATCCTTAGAAGGATTTTTATACAGAATGACGCGTGCGATTTTTAACGAATCACATCTGCCATGAATGTTAACATGATTACAGAGGTTAACAGGGAATCTGAATCTTTTAATCAGGTCTTACCATCTTGGCCGGATCTTTATAAAGACACCTGGCTAGGTTTCACTCTTAAGATTCTTTATTTAGGCAGATTTAAATTTAAAAGGAATGATTTTGATTTATTTCATATATAGTAATAACAAAAATGAAATTTATAACATAACATTCCATAAACTTCAAATACGATTACACGCTGCACTAAACGGGACTTTTAATTAAATAAGTACCTACGCAGAGGTTTGTAGAAAGACAAGTCCACGTAGGGACTAATACAAGATAGATGTCCGCGCAGGGACTAAAAGATAAGTCCATGTAAGGACTGAAATACGATAAATGTCCACGCAGGGACTAAATTGAAAATACAACATTACATAAGGAGACTAATGGTCTCGTTTCTTCCTCCCTTTTAGTAGGTTTGCTAGGCCCTTGAGAAATCCACGATTACTCTTGCGTTCCTGTTCGAAGTCTCATTCCACACGGTTTAAACGGTGGAGTATTTCTTCTTGCTCCGGTGGAGAAAAACGTGGCTGCTGCGACGGTTGCTGAACCGGAGGTCTAGGAGGTATTGGATACCCATGAGCTGAGTAATCTGGTCTCCAAGAGGTTCCATGAAGGGCATTGTAATTTGCCGCTACCACGTATGGATCGGCATCATAGTTATAGTTGTAGTGCGTGTGAGTCGGCTGCTCAAACGGATTGTATGCCGTGGAAGCGCCGTACGCTGGTATCGGATTGTCATATCCGAATGGTGGCGGAGGTGGTGCAACTGGTGAAGAATTTACCTCTGCTGGGTGACCAGAAGGTTCCCCTAATTGTGGTTCTTCTTCAGGTACTGACGGAAAGTGACTCGCACTCGAGTGGCGAGGAGTGCTGAAATGGAATTCCCCTCCTCGGGTAGACATCCGTGCGCCTGATCTTCTACGCCTTGGCGGATCTGGAATTACTGGTTGAACCGGTGGCGGTGGCGGTGGCGTAACGGCCACGAACCGCGAATCCTCAGAAGGATCCTGTTGTTGCTGTTGATCATGAGGCGAGTAATGTTGTGAAGGTGTAAAGTACCAATTACATTGGTCAAACCTCGCCTGGTAGCTATCGGGACCTTGATAGGGCGTTCCATGGAAGGATGACCCATCCGAGATTTCAATTGGATGATTGGGAGTACCCCATGCCGGCTCGACGGGATCTGTATCCTCGTCCATATCCACTGCATTATCTTCAGAAAAGTGATCCTCTGGTCCTAAAGGGTTATACCCTATTGGCTCTTGGACATAATCCGCCAGGTTAAACTGTCCTATGAAGAAAGGTGAAGGATCGCCATAAGATCGGTGCGAAGCAGATCGCTGTAGAGGTATAAAGGATGGTTGAGGGTTATTGGGATTATTTTCCGAATCTGGTCCAAATGAATGGCGGTATGAGGGTGTTGAGCTATGCGAGGAAGAATGTCTCGCAGGTTCAAAAAGGTTTCTTCTTCGTCTCTGTGGTTCCTCAGTTCTTGTACTGGAAGGAGCTCGCATGTTCGAAGGTCCAGCTTCGTGATCATTGTGAGTAATGATCGTTCCTCTGCCTCTTCCTCCTCTTCCTCGTCTGATTGCAGGTGGCATATTCCTGCTTTCAAAACTTTAAATAACAATAAACAATAAAAAGACATACTTGGAATAATAATTCGAATTTGTCCTATGTTCTTGTCTAGACTCAAGTATGTGCAATTGTGTAACTGAGATAAAACACAAAGGCTAGTGTTTAATTCACTCAGTGTTGGCTCTGATACCAACCTGTCACACCCCGATTTCCACGTGTCTCACCGGTGGGCCCGGTGGGGGATTACCGTGACGTAGTTGGCAACATTATAGTCAAACCACACAATATATATGAATGCACAGCAGAAGCATAAAGATAAATGTATTTCAACATTTAAGTGTAATATCAAAGTATCACCATTGTTGAAATAAAAATCCACAGGGGATCAATAATAATAATAACAAAAGTATTGTTCAACAGACTTCAGGCGTCTTAAGCTTGCGAGACTTCTAATGATGCTAAGGAGAAATCCCAGCCAATTACGCATAGTACCCGCATTTAGTCTTTTTGGGGAAAATACGTCAGTTTACACTGGTAAATACATTCAACTGACACTTTTGTAAAATGTTTAATAAAATTGGTTTAAATGCTCAAGGCACAAACTCTTTATAACTTGGGATAATTTATAATCAAATCTTGTAAAGAATTACATGTTACTATGCGTTCGGTCGCCCGGGTCGTGCCGGGTTAAAGTTTAATAGACACACCACATAGCATAAAACCGTGGTGGGTAAACCAACGGCTACACTTTTATAGTCATGGACATAATGCCGGGTGTACGCCTACACCGGGATGTCAAGGTCGTGGCCATTTCATAAAATGCTGCCAAGGATATCCGGGACATGGTCATTAAGCCCCCAAAGGCGTAAAGCCAACAAAACAAGTTTTTAAACGGGTCACATTGATAATACCCAACTACTAATGAGTTGGGGTCAATTGCCCGACCAAGCGGTATTTTAAATACCGTAACCCAAGCCCGTATAACGGAAAATAAGTTAAAAGTATTTACCTTTGCAAGTATAATTCCTTAATTGAAATAAATTGCAGATAGCTTTTACTGGTCCCCTATTCTGGAACGAAGGTTTAAATTAACCTATTTGAATCCTAACGGGTCTTTAATTTAGCCGTAGCTTAGACCGGTCAGTTTCGACGGATAGATACGGTTTAATCGCGTGAAAGGCGATAACCGGGAATGGAATGTGATTTTGACCCAACAAGTTTGAAGACTTGTTTTATAAGGGTATAATAATCACACTCTGTATTTTGGGGTCAATGTTAAAGGGTTTAATGATCACATGAATACCAACATATAACTACCTTTGATTCGGTTAATCATTAGACCATTTGTGATTAACCCTTAAGTCAACCGTTAGTTACGACGGATTGACTTTTAAGCTAAAATTAAGCAAAAACTAAATAAGAAAGGGTCAAGCACACTTACTGAAGTCCTATGCAAGACAAGAGATGTGTAGAGAGTGTTCTTGAGCTCCAGATGTGATCAATGAAGGCAGAACAAGGTGTGAGGAACTTGTTTGCACAATGTGGCCTTTTATAGGCAATGTTGATGCATAGGATCATCACAACAAGGCCTACAAGGGTTCCTTGATGATCAACAACTGTCCTAAAGTGTTAGGGAGTGATTAGGGGTCGCCCATATCTCTGGAAGATCCTAACATTAATGATTTACCGCTTTAAACAGCCAACAACCAACTTTCTGTCGCTGGGCGTCGCTTACGGTCCGTATGGCATGGGCCTTGCGGTCCGTAAGCCTGTGGCGGAAAATGTTTTACCCTTTCACCCCCTTACGGTCCGTAAGCGCTTAGCAGTGGCAAAAAAAATTAACCTTTCAAGGTTTGAATGGTCAACTTGCATTATATAAATTATGAGGCTTGCCTTTAACCCATACTTGATCAGATGTCTACCCCATTATGCATTATGGGTTTGTAAAATGATGGGCTTATGAATAAACATTTGTGTTGCATTATTTTCTTAGAACCCAAATTAACGATTTGGATACTTTTGATTATTAGTAATTACCGGATTAAGATATGTTAGATGCTTATTAATTTTGCTTAGGGTCTTGGGATTTAAAATGACGAAGTCGCTCAGAGGTAGAAATTAACATGTCGACATATTCGAAAATCCTACCGCATATCTTAATTAAATCCGGGTTTATATTATTTTTGTCGTATGCGACACGTGTCATTTATTTATTGGACACAAAATTCCGAGGTGTTACAGAGGTAGCACCCATACCCGATCCCATGACGATTTTTGATGACCTGGCACCGTTTGCTACCCACATTGACCCGAGATACGCTAACACCAACAATGGGTGGATTGAGGAGGATGACTACCCTCCGTATGTGGTCCTAGTCACTCCCACTACTGTACCTGTTACTGCACCACTCGATATTCCAGTGTTTCCTCTACACACTTCTCATGCCCCTCGTACCGATCTTCCGATTACTTTTCTTTAGGACATTCCTTCGCCACGACCTGGGGAGGGATCGTCGAGTCAGCCTTTCGGCCACACACCATTTATGACAGGAGATAGCCAGTTTATACCACCGACTCCTTATCATAGTTTTGTTCCACCCGTGTCAGCTACTACACCCTTCATGTCTCAGTATCCCCATACTACTTCACCAATTACCTTTACCCCACCCACTACACATCCGGTTTCAGCCCCGATGGGTGAGCCATTTTTATGGTCATCACCCCATGTTATGCCAGTATCCGACCCCTATCATCCATTTCATGTCGGATACTCTATAGAGGACACGCTCACGTCACTGCAGTTACAGCAGGATGCCTTGAGACGATATGTCCAGGAGTTGGGGAGAACTCCACATCCTCCATGCCCCTGCCAGACTCTGTCTACAGCACCTCACACTCCTTTTGCATCATCCCATGATTCAGATATTCGTTTCCTTCCTCTTGACCAACAGGTTGCTTACGTGTTGCGTTTCGCTTATGCTCTTGAGGAGGACTTGGTGCAGTTGCGCCGATTGTTTTTCTCTCGCTTTCCACCTCCTCCGCCACCATCAGCATAGCCACTTTTGATTTATTGCAGGTATTGACTATTTTTGACGAGAAGACAGCGACCGAGCCAGACTTACAACATTTTTGGAGGACCACTTTTTGACATCATGACTCTGGATGTTTGTTTTTGTTAGTTGTATTTGTTTAGATAGTTTAGACAAGGGCATTGTGACCCTTAGTCTCTTGGGTTGTACGATACTTTTTGGGAAAACTTACGAACATTGTATTGTGGTTTTAATTATATGAAAGATCAGTCGCAGTATTCTTATTACATGCTTTGTTAAAGTTATTTGTTTTATGGTTATGACATGAGATGTTATGTGGATGATGAATGCTACTATGTATACGTATGATTATTATACTCGCTATGACCTGACCAATATGAAACATCCTCTAGAAAATGCCTCCATGACGCGAAGCACGCATGCCGACTACCCAGGCGGAATTGCAAGGAATCATCGCTACCGCTATTGTGCAATATGCTGCTTCTCAAGGAGAAACAAGCGGAAACATTTCGAACAACAACAACAACCCTCCGAATGGTAATGATCAGTCATAGGAGACACATTACACTATACTTGGATGGTTCTTGTGCGACTGCTAATAATTCCTAAACGACATTGCTTGTACAGGGTGTACTTTCAAGCAATTCTTAGATTGCAAGCCGCAAAACTTTGATGGCACTGGAGGTGCCGTGGCTTTTACCCGTTGGACCGAGAAGACAGAAACGACGATAAGAATGAGCAAATGTGCGCCGGGACAACAACTTACATACATCACTGGGCTCTTTACTGATGGTGCCCTATCATGGTGGAATCTCCAAGCTCAAACCTTAGGAGAGGCTGCAGCGTACGCCATGACTTGGGCTGAACTGAAAGAGCTGATGCGCAAGAAGTATTGCTCCAGAGCTGAGATCCAGAGATTGGAAACCGAATTTTGGAACTTAAGGATGGAAGGTCCAAAAATCGCTGAGTATGTTCAAAGGTTTCATGATCTGTCCCATGTAGTGCCGTACATGGTCACGCCCGAATTCAAGCACGTGGAACGTTTCATCTGGGGGTTAGCACCTCAGATTATGAGTATGGTCATAACGTCGAAACCAACAACCATTACTGAAGCCATCGATTTGAGCATCTCACTGACTGAAGAAGCCATCAGGCTAAACAAGTTTTCGAATGATGATCAGAAAAAGAAAGCGACTCATGTGGAGTCGTCCGGTGAAAACAAATGGAAGTTTTCCAACTCCAAGCAAGGAACCAACAGCGGTAGCAAGAGAGGTGAATCAAACACACCGGCCAGGGCCAAGACTGGTGATGAAAACAGAGGAAAGGGTTACATGGGCACTCTGCCCAAGTGTGATACATGTCAGTTCCATCACCCCGGCCCGTGCCGACTCAGAAAATGCGAATCTTGCTGGAAGACGGGCCATTCAAAGGAGACGTGTTGGGTTGGATCAGGCCAGGGTGGCCAAAGGGGTTACAATAACAACAACCGTGGTAATGGAAACAGGCCACAAGGGAATAATGGGGGAAACGGAAATCGTGGAAATGCCCCGAATCAAGCTGGTAACCGGGGAACAAACGGAAATCGAGGCGGGAATGGTAATGGGAATGGCCGAGGGCCAGGATGCTTCAACTGTGGGGACGTTGGGCACTTCAAAAGGGAATGCCCAAAGCTAAATCAAGCGCAAGGCCGAGTTTTTAACATTGGTGCGAGGGAAGCGCGCCAAGATCCGAATGTTGTCACTGGTACGTTCCCTATAAATCAACGCTATGCGTCTGTTCTTTTTGATACTGGTGCCGATTATAGTTTCATATCGTTAGAATTTAAGAACATACTTGGGTTGGCCACTAGTAAGTTAAACGTTCCGTACTCTATTGAATTGGCGAATGGGAAACTAGTGGAAACGAGTGAAGTCATCAGGGGATGCATGATAGAACTGGGAGGACACGAATTTACGCTAGACCTACTGCCAGTCGAGTTGGGAAGCTTCGACGTGGTAATAGGGATGGATTGGCTGTCTAGCAACAAAGCCGAGGTGGTTTGTCACGTAAAGACCATCCGCATCCCAATGGCCGATGGAGAGACGATTGTAGTTCATGGAGAAAAGCGTGATACGCCATTGAGGATCATTAGCTGCTTGAAAGCTAGGAAGTGTTTGAAGAAAGGATGTGTTGCCTTCTTGGCACATATCGTTGATAAGGAAGCCGCTGCGGCCAAAGATCGAAGACATTCCAGTCGTGAAGGAATATCCTGAAGTCTTTCCAGAAGACTTGCCACGATTGCCGCCTCCAAGACAAGTCGAATTCCACATTGACTTAGTTCCAGGCGCCGCGCCTGTGGCTAAGGCACCCTATCGACTTGCACCTTCAGAGATGCAAGAGCTGTCAACACAACTCCAAGAGCTGTTAGATAAGGGATTCATCAGACCAAGCTTCTCACCTTGGGGAGCTCCAGTTTTGTTCGTTAAGAAGAAGGATGGTAGCTTTTGTATGTGCATAGACTACCGCGAGCTCAACAAGTTGATTGTCAAGAACATATATCCCTTGCCAAGGATCGATGACCTGTTCGATCAACTACAAGGTTCGAGTTTTTACTCAAAGATCGATCTAAGATCGGGTTATCACCAGTTGAGAATACAAGAGGAAAGTATTCCCAAAACTGCTTTTAGAACTCGATATGGACATTACGAGTTCCTGGTTATGCCGTTTGGGTTGACAAACGCTCCAGCAGTTTTCATGGACTTGATGAACAGAGTCTGCAAGCCGTACCTCGACAAGTTCGTAATCGTATTCATTGATGATATTTTGATCTACTCGAAGACGAAAGAAGAACACGACAACACTTAAGAGCTATCTTAGAATGACTTAAAAAGGAGAAGTTGTACGCTAAGTTCTCGAAATGTGAATTTTGGTTACGCGAAGTCCAGTTTCTTGGACATGTGGTTAATGGAAATGGAATCCATGTGTATCCCACAAAGATCGAGGCGATCAAGAGCTGGGAGACTCCAAAGACGCCGACCGAGATTCGACAATTCTTAGGGTTGGCTGGGTATTATCGAAGGTTCATTGAGTATTTTTCTAAAATTGCTTAACCTCTGACCGCAATCACACAGAAAGACAAGAAGTTTGATTGGAGCGACAAGCAAGAAGAAGCGTTTCAGTTGTTGAAGAACAAACTTTGTGACGCACCAATTTTAGCTCTGCCCGAAGGCACGGACGACTTCGTAGTATATTGTGACGCCTCGCGTCAGGGTTTAGGTTGCGTGTTGATGCAGCGACAGAAAGTTATAGCTTATGCTTCGCGCCAGCTTAAGGTTCATGAGAAGAACTATACCACGCATGACTTGGAGTTAGGCGCAGTGGTGTTCGCATTGAAGATCTGGCGACATTATTTGTATGGAACAAGATGTACAATCTTCACTGATCACAAAAGTTTACAGCACATATTTAACCAAAAAGATCTTAACATGAGGCAAAGACGATGGGTCGAACTGTTGAATGATTATGATTGCGAGATCAAGTATCACCCAGGGAAGGCGAATGTGGTTGCCGATGCCCTGAGTCGAAAAGAAAGGATTAAGCCCATAAGGGTTAGGGCCTTAGAAATGATTGTCCAGACAGACCTCTCGTTACGCATTCGTGCCGCACAGAGAGAGGCCTTGAAAGAAAGGAATATTGAGGATGAGTATCTCCGTGGGATGGAGGAACAGTTAGTGCCAAATAAGGAAGGAACATTGTGCTTCATGAAACGAATTTGGGTTCCTCTGTTTGGAGGATTGAGAAAGGTTATATTCGATGAGGCTCACAAGTCACGATACTCGATTCATCCAGGAGCGGATAAAATGTACCAAGATCTTCAGGATTTCTATTGGTGGCCTAGGATGAAAGGCGATGTTGCAGTATATGTTGGCAAATGTTTAACATGCGCCAAGGTTAAAGCCGAGTACCAGAAACCTTCAGGTCTCCTGCAACAACCTGTAATACCCCAATGGAAATGGGAACAGATTTCCATGGACTTCATAACGAAATTGCCAAAGACGCCCAAGGGCCATGATACAATTTGGGTGATAGTAGACCGACTAACGAAATCTGCGTACTTTCTGCCCATCAAGGAAAAGGACAATACGAGTAAACTGGCGGAAATATACATGCGGGAGATAGTTGCACGACATGGAGTACCTCTCTCGATTATCTCTGATAGAGATGGACGCTTCGTGTCAAGGATTTGGCAGTCCTTCCAAGAAGCATTTGGTTCTCAATTGAATCTGAGTACAGCGTTTCACCCTCAAACTGATGGCCAGAGTGAACGAACCATTCAAACATTGGAAGATATGCTGAGAGCATGTGTAATGGACCTAGGTGGTAGCTGGGACAAACACTTACCCTTGGTCGAATTTTCGTACAACAACAGCTACCACACCAGTATTGGAGCCACGCCATTCGAAGCTCTTTACGGACGTAAGTGTCGATCACCGCTATGCTGGGCTGATGCGGGTGATAGACAGCTGGTTGGCCTCGAAATAATTCAAGAGACAACAGACAAGATCTTTCAAATTCAAGAGCGCATCAAGGCAGCTCGCGACAGACAGAAAGGCTATGCAAACCAAAGGAGGAAACCTTTAGAGTTTCAAGTTGGGGATATGGTTTTGTTGAAGGTTTCACCCTGGAAGGGTGTGGCACGCTTTGGAAAGCGTGGGAAGTTGAATCTGCGTTACATTGGTCCTTTCAGAATCCTACAAAGGATTGGGCTTGTAGCATACAAGTTCGACTTACCTGCTGAACTTAATGGCGTTCATGATACATTCCATGTATCGAACCTGAAAAAAAGCCCAACTCAAGAGACAGTTGTCATTCCTGCCGACGAGGTTCATATCGACGACACACTCCACTTTGTTGAAGAACCGGTTGAGGTTACGGATTGGAAGATTAATAAGACACGCCGGAGTAGTGTTAAACTCGTCAAAGTTCGATGGAATGTGTGACACGCCCCAGAATTCACGTGGGAACGTGAGGATCGTATGAAGGCCAAGTACCCACATTTATTTCCCAAGACCCCTGCAACTAGAAGTAGAACTTAAAATTTCGGGACGAAATTTTCTTAACGGGGGGAGAATGTGACAACCCACATAATTACAGGTACTGTACAAATTAATTAACCCTAATTATGTGCTTAATGACTGTGCTTGATTACATCTGACGCTTTAAACTGCTTACTGATTCATGTTACATACATACATGTGCATCGTTTACATACAGTCACTCCATTTATTTCATACAGACTCTTAGTGACAAACCTGATGCACAAAGCACAGTTAGCACAGTGGGCGGATAACTCAGACACATGCTGACAATGCCAGCACATAGACAGACACTATTTTTAGGCCAGTATGGGCCAGAGATAAAGCACTACACCAGTATGGAGTGTAGGGTAGTGAGGATCATAAGACTGTGTCACTAGGTGATAGTTTGAGTGCCGGAAAGTGCCTAAAACTCATTTTAAGTACAAAATTCTACATTTTCAGTAACATTTCAGCTTTTAACACACTCGTATTATACAGAGTATTGACTAAATGGTCCTGAACGCTTTCCTAAGTGTGAGAATTAATTTCGTTACAAAAAGATGCACAAAAGACGCTATAGGGTACAATTAAACGCTTTAACAGAACGATACGTAACCGAACAACCAGACATTACCCGAGACACCAAAATATTTTCAGAAATATTATTTTATCATTCTTAATTATTTACGGTCACAAAAATCCCAAACACTATAGAAACATGGCATATACCCACTATTCTTGAAAATACCCTTAACCTTCTAATTAATTACCTATTAGTTATCAAATCTTTTCATTTTACCCCCCCCAACCGAATTTCCAGCCCATGATTACTAATATATTTTGTTGAGTTTTTATTCATTGTAATCTTGATTTTGGTTGGCCAAAGATCTAGGCAATGATCATAATAGGGTTAGAAGGCTTATGGTTCCAAGAATGCTCATTATAACATTAAAACCCACACTCAAGCTCACTCTCTCCCTCCCCATTCGGCTCCCCCAACCGAAATCACCATCACCATCACTAAATCATCTTCATCTTCTTCACCACAAGTTCCATTCCAAGCCTTGAAGATCATTCATAGAAGTTGCAAGTTGAAGGGCTCTCAAGAAAGCTTTGTTCAAGTCTTTATCACCATCATTTCTTCATCATCCTTGCACTAAGATTTCTACCCTAGCCTTGTGCTAGTAGTAAGTCTTTACACCTTGTTCCATCTTACTCTTAGATAAAAATATGATGTATGATGTTATTTGTTCAAATCACAAGAAATAGAACCCTAAAAGATGAACATGGAACTCTACATAAAAACCTTACATAAAAAGTTTGTATGAAGTTGAAATCAGGTTGGATTAGGGTTGGTTAAAGCATGATTGAGGTTTGAACATTAAATCATCAATAAACCATGGATAGGACCTTTGTTGATGCGTTTTTAGTAACTTCTACCTTGTAAACAGCAAGCTGATTGGTATTTCCAGCCAACTTCAACAGGCTGTAACTGGACCGTTTTAAATCGAAAAATTGATTTTCTGAAGCCTAAAATATGCATTTTGGAATAGCCTAACAAATGGCACTGGAATCGTAATTTTTCGAGGTCGTTTACTATTTTAAAAGGACTGTTTTTGGACAGCAGCTCAAGCTGTGTTTTTACTGTAGAAAAAGTGTGTTGTATTCAGAGTCATAACTTGAAACCTGAGTAGAATCAACTCATGAAATTTTTACAGGAGATGGTCACCGTTGTCAGGATGATCCTCCAACTGGAATTTCGTCAATCGGACTTACGGTTAAGTTTTAGTGAATTATTCCGTAAACTGCAATCAGAAAGTAACAGATCTGATTGCAGTCGGGTAAATGAATTTCTATAAAATATTGATAACGAACTGGACCGTGATAATTTTACACAATAAAACTTGGGCCGTATGAGTCATTCTGTAAAAATTTGGGAATTTTTGAAATAGGTTAACTATTTAATAAAAATCCTCGAAAACAGTCCAGTTTTGATTGATTAAGCTGAAATAAAGTAAGTAATGCTTTGTATGTCTAAATGTCGGTTTGATTATTGGAAATGAACTATGGGATATACGTAGAAGAAAATGATATGCTATTAAGCATGGACACCTCCATTTACAAAGGAGGCTATGGCGAAATTTTCTGAAAATCCGAACACTTAGTAAAAATATTTGAGAAATATAGATACGAAATAGTTGCCTAACTATCTTTCTAAAGACGATAGTTAAGTTAAAATAATTATTATTATTTTAACAAAATAATACCAAAGTAACGCAACTCAAAACACTAAACTCTAAGCCAAGGCACGGCCCGTTCATCTAATAGACATTAGTACGTTGTAGGTTGTCGTGTAGCGGACAGAGTTTGAAATTCGATTCATGACGCACTACTGTGAGTTCATGACCCCCTTTTTCTTTTACTGTTTTCCGTTTTATACTTCGGGGGTGGAATACATGTTACAATTTATTTCAGACATTTTATACATGGTATTGTTAGCTTAAGGAGGGTTTTTACTACGCGATCAAGTGAGTGGTGGGCATGACACTTAAGGCCATTAATCCTCATTGTAGGACCACGGGACATGAGTGATAGATCTATTTGGGTGTAGCGAGCCCACACCCATGAGGCCGGGGGCCCATAGTGGTGACTATGTCTTCATACCGGAGACAAATTTGCTAGGTTTGAGTCTTCCTGCATCATTCACATATACTATTGGTTTTACAACCCAATGGTGATCAGTTTTTCCTTATTGCTACATACCAGGGACTATGTTACTTACACACATACTAAACGGTTTGTACACACAGACTTACACATGAACTCGCTCAACTTTTTGTTGACTTTTAAAACTACATGTATTTCAGGGAATTAATTTGGATCTGGCAAGTGATGCATGTTAGCTGCGTACTTAATAAGGATGTCATCCAGAGTTGTAGGGTTTGGGAAGTGCAACTCCTTCCTGGACGAGTTGCATGTCTCTTATCCTTGTTTTGTTGGTAGTCTTTCGTTGAGTCTTACGAACTCGTTTTAAACAAGTAATGTTTTGTAATGCATTTTGTGGTTGATGTTTTAAGACAATATGTTATGCATTTTTCCAAACTATTTTAATGGATGAACATCATACATTTTTATCATATATCATTGTTGTGATTGTTGCTATGGTATTAAGAAGTCACACCAAACAAACCCACGCTTCCGCAAAAGCCAAGGTGTGACAAGCTGACGGCTTTGATCAACGAACAAGTTGCTGCGGCAATTGCAGCCGCTCAAGCAGGAGGTCAGCACGCTCAGCCACCTGTTTGCACCTTCAAGACTTTCATGGACTGTCGTCCTAGCACATTCAGTGGCACTGAAGGAGCCGTTGGACTCCTCCATTGGTTTGAGAAGCTCGAGTCCGTCTTTGAGATGTGTGAATGCCCTGAGGCTCGCAGCGTGAAGTATGCCACTGGTACTCTCGAAGGCATTGCGCTGACTTGGTGGAATGCGCAAGTTCAGATGTTGGGGTTGGCGGCTGCTAATGCCACCCCATGGAACGATTTCAAAGAATTGATCTAGTGGGAATACTGTAGTCGTGATGACATCCACAAGTTGGAAGTGGAGTTCTTTAACCTGAAGATGACAGGGTCAGAAATAGAGGCGTATACGAAAAGGTCAAACGAGCTGGCCATCTTGTGTCCAACTATGGTGGATCCTCCCATCAAGCGCATCGAGTTGTATCTCAGGGGTCTTGTACCAGAAATTCAAAGCCATGTGACTTCGGCTAACCTTGCTACCATCCAGGATGTTACTCGTCTTGCTCATCGTCTTACAGACCAGGCAGTGGAACAGAACAGGCTGCCTAAGCGTATCAGTGCTACTACTTCTGCTACTCCCAGTGAAAACAAGCGAAAATGGGATGGGGATTCCAGCAAGGGTTCGACTACAGTTCAGTCCCAGGCACAGCAGCGAAAGACTGATAACTACCAGAGCCCTGGTCAGCAATCCTTTGGTAGTCAAAGGCAGGGTGGATATCAAGGAAACCTTCTGAAGTGCAATGCATGAAACATGCACCACAATGGTCAGTGCAACAAGGGTCATTGTCAGAGATGTCTCAAGATGCGTCATGAAGCTAAGGATTGCAGGAGCTCACGACCTGCGAATCAGAACCAGCAACAACAACCACCAGCTCCACAGAACCAGCAGCAGCAACAACAGCGAGGAAACAGAGGATGCTTTCAGTGTGGTGCTGAAGGCCACTTCAAGCGGGATTGCCCCCAGTTAAATCAAAATCAGAACAACAACAATAATCAGGGCAATAGGAACAGCAATGGGGGAAACAATAATGACAACGGTGCTAGGGGTCGTGCGTTCGTGCTGGGGCAGGGTGAAGCAAGGAATGATCCTAATGTGGTGATGGGTAAGTTTCTTCTCGATGACTTTTATGTTACTGTTTTGTTTGATTCGGGTGCGGATACCAGTTATATGTCTCTGAAAGTTAGTCAAATGCTCAAGCGCACACCAACACTTTTGAACACCAAGCATGTCGTAGAGTTTGCAAATGGTAAAAGTTTAGAGGCCACACACATAGTTCAGGGTTGTAATCTTATCCTCGCTGGTCAGACTTTCTCTATCGATCTCATTCCTATAGTTCTGGGTAGTTTCGACATTGTCATTGGGATGGATTGGTTATCCCAACACCAACCAGAGATCCTATGCAAAGAGAAGATTGTACGTATTCCCCGTTCTGGTAAAGAACCTCTCGAAGTTCAAGGCGACAAGAGTGGTGCTGTGGTAGGCATCATCTCCTTTCTTAAGGCCCAGAAGTGTTTGCGAAAGGGCCACACTGCTATTTTAGCGCTTGTTACTGACTCATCAGCGAAAGAGAAGAGATTCGAGGATATTCCAGTAGTACGCGATTTTCCTCAAGTGTTTCCTGAAGATTTACCTGGGCTACCGCCTCACGCCAGGTCGAATTCCAGATTGAGCTAGCTCCTGGAGCAGCACCAATAGCTCGTGCACCGTATCGCTTAGCTCCAACCGAACTGGAAGAACTATCCAAACAATTGCAAGAACTTTTGGATAAAGGTTTTATTCGTCCTAGCTCTTCGCCTTGGGGAGCTCCAATGTTGTTTGTGAAGAAGAAAGACGGTACCTTCAGGATGTGTATTGACTACCGCGAACTCAACAAGGTGACCTGAAAAATCACTATCCTCTTCCACGCATTGATGATTTGTTCGATCAGCTGTAAGGGTCGAGCTACTACTCAAAGATTGATCTGAGCTCAGGCTACCATCAACTGAGAGTCCGGGATGAGGACGTCTCCAAAACAGCATTCAGAACTCGCTACGGCCACTATGAGTTTCTGGTCATGCCATTCGGGTTAACAAACGCACCTGCAGTCTTCATGGATCTTATGAACAGAGTGTGCAAGCCTTACTTGGATAAGTTTGTGATTGTATTCATCGACGACATCCTGATCTACTCTAAGAGTCAGGAGGAACACGAGCATCATCTACGGCTTATCTTAGGACTCCTTCGAACAGAACGGGTGTATGCCAAGTTTTCGAAATGCGACTTCTGGCTTCGTGAAGTTCACTTTCTAGGCCACGTGGTAAACAAGGATGGGATTCATGTTGATCCATCCAAGGTAGACTCGATTAAGAACTGGCCTGCACCGCGTACACCAACGGAAATACGCCAATTCTTGGGTTTGGCGGGTTACTACAGAAGGTTCATCAAAGACTTCTCGAAGATTGCGCAGCCACTTACACTACTGACACAGAAGGGTGTCACCTACCGTTGGGGTAATACACAGGAAACCGCTTTTCAGCACTTAAAGGATAGACTCTGTAGCGCACCTATACTCTCATTGCCAGAAGGCACAGACGATTTTGTGGTCTATTGCGACGCATCCATTCAGGGTCTTGGATGTGTGTTGATGCAACGTGACAAGGTCATTGCTTATGCATCACGTCAACTTAAAGTTCACGAACGAAATTACACCACACACGACTTGGAGTTGGGAGCTGTTATTTTCACACTTAAGATATGGAGACATTACCTGTACGGTACCAAGTGCACTATCTACACCGATCATAGGAGTCTCGATCATATCTTCAAGCAAAAGGAATTGAACATGCGGCAACGTCGATGGGTCGAACTACTGAACGATTACGAATGCGCGATCAAGTACCATCCGGGCAAAGCCAATGTTGTGGCCGACGCCCTCAGTCGAAAAGATACTGCACCTAGACGCGTGCGAGCACTACAACTTACCATCCAGTCTAGCCTTCCTGTGCAGATACGAGATGCTCAGGTAGAAGCATTGAAACCAGAAAACGTCAGGGCTGAAGCCCTACGGGGTTCAAGGCAACGGTTAGAACAAAAGGAAGACGACTCTTATTACGTAACAGGACGCATTTGGGTCCCACTTTATGGCAACTTACGCGAACTTGTAATGGATGAAGCACATAAGTCTCGCTACTCGGTACATCCTGGTTCGGATAAGATGTACCACGACCTCAGAACTACATATTGGTGGCCTAGCATGAAAGCTCACATAGCAACTTACGTTAGCAAATGTTTGACTTGTGCGAGAGTCAAGACCGAATATCAGAAACCATTGGGCCTACTCCAGCAACCAAAGATACCACAATGGAAATGGGAGGAAATTTCCATGGATTTCGTTACCGGCCTGCCTAGATCTCAGCGTTGAAACGATACTATTTGGGTGATCGTGGATCAACTCACTAAGTCTGCACACTTCTTGGCTATCAAGGAAACCAACAAATTCTCTACTTTAGCAGACATTTACTTAAAGGAAGTGGTTTCGAGGCACGGGGTACCAACCTCTATTATTTCTGATCATGATGCACGTTTTACTTCTGAACTGTGGCAAGCAATGCACAAATCTTTTGGCTCACGATTAGACATGAGCACAGCTTATCACCCTCAGACGGATGGGCAGTCTGAGCGCACGATCCAGACTCTAGAAGACATGCTTCGGGCATGTGTTATCGACTTCGGCAACGGCTGGGAAAAACATCTCCCGTTAGTGGAGTTTTCGTATAACAACAGTTACCACACCAGCATTCAAGCCGCTCCATTTGAGGCATTGTACGGGCGTAAATGTCGATCACCTCTTTGTTGGGCAGAGGTGGGTGATAGTCAGATCACTGGTCCAGAACTTGTAGTGGACGCAACGGAAAGAATTGCTCAGATACGACAACGAATGGCGGCAGCTCGTGACCGTCAGAAAAGCTACGCTGATAAGCGCAGGAAACCACTCGAGTTCCAGGTTGGGGATCGAGTGCTACTCAAAGTCTCACCCTGGAAGGGTGTAGTTAGTTTTGGTAAACGAGGCAAGCTCAATCCGCGGTATGTCGGACCGTTTGAAATCATTGAGAAAATAGGCAAAGTGGCCTACAAACTGAACCTACCAGCAGAACTGGGTGGAGTTCACAATGTTTTCCACGTGTCAAATCTGAAGAAGTGTCTGTCAGATGAGACCCTCATAGTTCCTTTGAATGAGCTCACTATCGACAAGCAGTTGCGATTCCTCGAGGAACCAGTTGAAATCATGGACCGAGATGTTAAGGTCCTCAAGCACACCAGAATACCTCTTGTTCGAGTTCGTTGGAACTCCCGTCGTGGCCCAGAGTTCACCTGGGAACGAGAAGACCAAATGAAACTCAAGTATTCCCAGTTGTTCGGAAACAATGCAACTACTACTGAGGCTGAAGCTACTACAGAATTTCGGGACGAAATTTCAAATCAACGGGGGGATGATGTGACACCCCAGGAAAACCAGTAAACTACACAACACAACTAGCTTCCTCAGTAACCGCATGCTAAATTTCAGGACGAAATTTCTTTCAAATTGGGGATAATGTGACAACTCGAGTTTCCAAGACTCTATCTTCGCATTAATTGCACGTTGATTGTTTAGTTGTTTGTTTGTTTGCTTTGTAACCGTACACGTTTCTGATATGTTAAAAGGTTTTGTGATTATTGTGTTATGCTTGGTAATTTAAACTGCCCTGTTTAGAAGTTAGAACCTTAGAGTGTTGGACCCCTAACAACTCGACGAAACGGACGAGTTTCGTCGCCAACCATTTCGACGAAACAATTGTGTTTCGCCATAGACGATTTCGACGAAACGGTTTGCGTTTCGCCATCTTCATCTCGACGAAACAAAAGTGTTTCGTCGGCCCAGTGATTCGCCGAAGCCCATTAAGGGCCCAGCACGTTAATTCGAGTATTATAACGTAAACCGACTTTCTGTTTCACACTTTTAATAAAATCGAAACCCTAGAGCTCTCTTCCTGTTGACGGCGACTGTATGTCTTCAAAGCCCTTTCTTTCCGACCGATCGATCCATTAGTTCTCCTATTTTGGTTAGTGCTTAACTCTTGCATGATTATTAGATTGTTACCATTGCCAACTGTTCTCCTAAACCATGATTCATCGATGTTATTTAATGCTTGATATTATGTTTGGATTCCCCTGTATATTTGTTGATAATGATTACTACGAACGATAATGAAACTTGTAAAAACGATTCGGATTGTGAACATATAGGGTTCTTGATGTTGTTAGTTCGAATGGGTTATGGTTCAATGGTATAGGTTGATTAATATTTTGGACTTGTGTTCTTGTAATGCTCGTCGTATGAATAAATTGTTTAAGATTAATGTTTGGCTCTGTTGTGATTGATTGAATATATATGATTGCTGATGATGATGATCGATGATATTGATGACGGCTGTTAGGATGTTTAGGGTTCCTGTGATTAACTGATTAATCGACGTAACTGACAATTTGGACGAAACGCCGATGTTGACGAAACATAAGCGTTTCACCGGCGGACGACCTCGACGAAACAGAAATGTTTCACCGAGAGCAAGCACGACGAAACAGAGGTGTCTCGTCGAAGGGAAGTAACGACGAAACAGGGGTGTTTCGTCGAAAGGGAAATCTGCACAGTAAACTTAGTTATTTCTGTTAAGAGTTAACTGGATTAATTAACTACTGTTAAATGATAAGCATGACTTGCATGAGCTTGAATACGTGCTTTGTGTTACTCGTGATTGTTGATTCAATATCCACTGTGATTGTAATTATGCGTGAACTTCGTGAATATAAACTGATTATGTACACGTGCGTACTTTAGGACTTGACTGATTATTTGTGAGCACATACCTTAGCATACCGAGCAAACCAAGGTGAGTTCACACTCTTTACAAGGCATGGGATTCCCAAGGGTTGGGAATGGGTAAATGAACTATACGGTAATTACAACCATCCTCTGTGGGTAGTGTCACGGCCCTAGCCCTGGTTTGACCCGGTCAAGAGCCGCGGGATAGGAACCCCATGGTATTTAATTTAGGCGACAGCATAAGTGTTTAATACAGGATCTTTTAATACTAATAATGCCCGTTTACTTTATTACATAATTTAGGGATAAAACCGTGTAATTTACAATAAAATAATTTCACTGGGAAATCTTTATTTTACAAAACATGTTTCTTTATTTATTCATATTGAGCAACTTACTTAAGCTTGTAGTGCTTCACGGCACTTTTCCTGAATCACAACAGATCACCTGAAACATGTTTGAAAAAGGTTTTGTCAGCGGGGAAATACTGAGTGAATCATTCATTTTGTCTAAAATGATACTTTTTGTTATAATTTACAGTATTAAGAGCGATTACAATGTTTCTATATATCAACCAACTACCCACAGTATTTGTCACTCGACCAGCCATCGGTAGCCCTTTGCCCAATGGTGTCTGTGACTATGGTCATATCACCCCTTGGCTAACCCGTTGTCCAATGGTGACGGTTATCAAGTAATGTATACAAAACCTCACATACCGGCTGTAACTTGGTGATTACAAAGACTTAATCCCTGTAATTATAACTTTGAAAACAAACATGATTTTGAAAGCAAGTTTGGTAAAAAGAGAATGACTCACATTGCAGATTTAACGGGCAAAGGTTAAGCCTACTGATTAGCCTTGTAACCTAATTTAAATAACAATGCACACGAACTGGGTTAGTAACTAATACAACATTTACGACAATTCACGAGATTAAACCCTCACAACAAATGACAAAGTGCGATACTTAAACATCCATCGAATTAACGATGAATGACAAAGTATAAACCCAATTTGAGCAGCACTTAAAACATTCGTTGGATAGTTTCAATCAATTGGACGTTGAATCGTAATAGCGATCGAGTTATTACCATGTTTATCGTGGCAGCATTTAGTGATTCGTGTGTGTTTATAGTAATTAAGTGATATCTCAGCGTATATTTGGAATTTGAACGTCGTTACAACGCTGAAATGCAAGTCCCAAAGCCCTCTATTTATACTGAAAATTTGACACCCTCGCGTGACGCTAGGGGTCTACATGGGGGCGTCGCGTGACGCGAGGGGTCACCCTACACCATAGGGTAGCCACGTCCCTAACTAGCTTAGTTGAGTTGACGAAAATGATAAATTCGATTTCGAAAACAAGTTATGTGGATAATCGTAAGCTAGGGTTTACCCCCTCTTGAGTTTTAGGGGCCCTGATCCTGATTCTGATTGTTCTGAAAATTTTAGGGGTTATGCAGGATTACTTGGGTTTCTCAATTAGGGTTTCCTTTTTAGACAATTAATATAATAAGTAATAATTATAATGAGAGTTGTTACATTCTCCCTACCTTAATAAAAATCTCGTCCTCGAGATTTACTGGAATAGATGAGGATATTTCCGCTTCATTTCTGATTCTAGATCCCAAGTGTATTCTGGTCCTCTTTTTGAATCCCACTTGACTTTGACTAGTACTAGTCGTTTGTGCTTTAGAAACTTGATCTTTCTATCTTCTATCTGCAGTGGTTTTTCCACAAATTTCAGCTTTTCGTTTACCTCCATATCTTGAACAGGTACTACCAGGGATTTGTCAGCTAAACATTTCTTGAGGTTGGATACATGAAACACATCATGTACTCCAGTTAATTCTTCTGGTAGTTGTAAATGATAGGCAACTGGTCCTATTCGTTGGATTACTGGGAATGGTCCTATTTACTACCAGGGATTTGTCAGCTAAACATTTCTTGAGGTTGGATACATGAAACACATCATGTACTCCAGTTAATTCTTCTGGTAGTTGTAAATGATAGGCAACTGGTCCTATTCGTTGGATTACTGGGAATGGTCCTATTTATCTTGGACTTAGCTTTCCTTTCTTACCGAATCGTACTACTCCTTTCCAAGGAGAAACTTTCAAAAGTACTTTGTCTCTGACTTGAAACTCTAGTGGCTTGTGGCGATTGTCTGCATAGCTTTTCTGACGATCTCGGGCCGTTTTCAGTCTTTCTTTGATTTGAGTTATCTTGTTAGTGGTTTCTTGTACTATTTCAGGACCTGATAATTGACTTTCTCCTATTTCTGCACAACAAACTGGAGTTCTACACTTACGTCCATATAGTGCTTCGAATAGGGCAGCTTCAATGCTTGAATGATAACTATTGTTATAGGAGAATTCAATTAAGGGTAGGTGGTTATCCCAATTACCACCAGAATCGATTACACATGCTCGGAGCATGTCTTCTAGAGTTTGTATCGTCCTTTCACTTTGTCCGTCTGTTTGTGGATGATATGCAGTACTTAAATTTAGTCGAGTTCCCATTACTTCGTGAAAACTAGTCCAAAAATGGGAAGTGAAACGACTATCTCTATCCGATACAATGGAGAGTAGCACTCCATGTAAGGATACTACTTCGTCTACATACAACTTGGCTAATCTTTCTATGCTAAAGGTTTCCTTCACGGGTAGGAAATGAGCAGATTTGGTTAATCAATCCACAATTACCCAAATTGCATCATTACCTTTTCAGGTTTTGGGTAACTTAGTAACAAAGTCCATTGTTATGAGTTCCCATTTCCATACAGGTATTTCTAATGGTTGTAGTAATCCTGAAGGTTTCTGATGTTCTGCCTTTACTTGTGAACAAGTAAGACACTTAGAAACATATCTAGCTATGTCCTTTTTCATACCTATCCACCAGAAGTTATTCCTTAAATCTTGGTACATATTATTGTTACCGGGATGCATGGTATACCTAGATTTATGGGCTTCCTCTAAAATATTTTCTCTTAATTCTCCTTGCGTAGGTACCCAAATCCTTTTCTGGTGGAATCTCCAAATTCCATGTTTTCCTTGCTCTAGTTCCTTTATATATCCTTTCATTCCTTCAGCATCGTCTTCGATTGCTGTTTCTTGAACTTTCTTCAGTTGTTCCATTAAATCTAATTGTAGATTTAACCTAAGGGTACGAACTCGTCGTTGCTTCTCATGATACTTACGACTTAAGGCATCAGCAACTACGTTTGCCTTTCCTTCGTGATATTGAATATCACAGTCATAATCACTTAGGATTTCCATCCATCTTCTTTGCCTCATGTTCAATTCTTTCTGCCCAAATATATACCTTAGACTCTTATGATCCGTATAGACTGTAAATTTACTACCGTACAGATAGTGTCTCCAGATCTTAAGGGCAAAAATTATTGACCCTAATTCTAAGTCATGAGTCGTATAATTTTCCTCGTACTTCTTCAATTGCCTGGAGGCATACGCGATTACTTTCTTGCGTTGCATTAGCACACATCCAAATCCTAATTTTGAAGCATCACAATATACTTCAAAATCTTCAATTCCTTCTGGCAAGGCTAGAATTGGAGCATTTGTCAACCTTTGCTTTAAAATCTTAAAAGCCTCTTCTTTCCTGGGTCCCCATTCAAACTTAACTGCTTTATAGGTTAGCTTAGTTAATGGTACAACTATTTTAGAGAAATCCTTAATAAAGCGCCTATAGTATCCAGCTAATCCTAGAAAGCTTCTAACTTCTGTAGCTGATTGCGGGACCTTCCATTTGGTGATTGCTTCTATTTTAACAGGATCTACGTGAATACCTTCGTGATTCACCATATGCCCTAAAAATTGCACTTCTTGCAGCCAAAATTCACACTTCGAGAATTTGGCGTAAAGTTTTTCCTTTCTTAATAATGTTAAGAGTGCATGCATGTGCTCACAATGTTCTTCCTGGCTTTTGGAATAAATAAGTATATCGTCGATGAAGACAATTACGAATTTATCCAGGTACGGTTTACAGATCCTATTCATCATGTCCATGAATGTCGTAGGTGCATTCGTTAGTCCGAAGGGCATGACTGTAAACTCATAATGACCATATCTTGTTCTGAAAGCAGTTTTAGGTATGTCTTCTTCTTGTACTTTCAAATGATGGTATCTGAAGCGTAAATCTATCTTGGAGAAATATCTAGCTCCCTGAAGCTGATCAAAAAGATCATCGATCCTAGGTAATGGATATCGATTCTTAATTGTAACCTTATTCAGCTCCCTATAATCGATACACACTCGCATCGATCTATCTTTCTTTTTCACGAACAACACTGGCACTCCCCACGGGGATGAACTAGGTTGTATGAATCCTTTGCTTAGTAATTCATCTAATTGCATTTTCAATTCTAGCATTTCAGTGGGTGCTAACCGATAAGGTGCTTTAGCTATCGGTGTAGTTCCAGGGATTAGATGAATCCTAAATTCTACCTCCCTATCAGGTGGTAAACCCGGAAATTCTTCTGGGAATACATCTGGGTATTCTGAAACTACAGGAATTTCCTTGAGTTCCTTTCCTTTCGTGGTAATGATTACTGAAATCATATACACCATTGCCTGTTTTCTTGAATAACTGGACAACTTTATTGTTGAAATAAATTTCAATGGTTTTCGTGGCTTATCTCCTGTAATTAAAATTACTTCTTCTGTGGGGGTACGAATTTCTACAGAATTTTTATCACAAAGGATTCGAGCATGGTTGGCTACTAACCAATCCATTCCTAATACTACATCGAATCCGGCTAATTTCATGGGTAATAGGTTTGCAGAAAATTTATGACCTAAGAGTTCTATCTTTCCTTCTTGCAAAACCTTATCTATGTTAACAGAATTTCCATCTGCTGTTTCGACTGTAAAAATCTGCCTAAGGGTGGTTAAGGGTAAATTAAGAGCTTGGCAGAATGAAGTATTTATAAAATTTTGGTTTGCACCAGAGTCAAATAATACTTTGGCATATACGTTATGGACTAAGTACGTACCAGCTATCACATCTGGAATAAGTTCCGCCTCCTGAGTAGTCAACTGGAATGCTCGTGCATTCTTCTTGGTAGTTCCGTCGGCCGGTTTGGCTTTGTTGTCAGCTGGTTTAACTAACTTAGGGCAATTTGTTTTAAAATGTCCAGTTTCTCCACAGTTGTAGCAGATTATTGTTTTCTTTCTACAGTCTTCTTCCCGATGTCCTATAACTTTGCAAAAGTTGCAGGTCACATTGCACCTTCCAAAGTGTTTCTTCCTACAATTTATGCAGAAAGGAGGAGATGAGAATTGCCTAGTTCCTCTTTTCTTGAAATTACTCACACGAAATCCTTGGGTAATCTTTTGAGCCAATTCCTTCTTTCGATCTTCTTCTCTTGTGCGCACCAGTTCATCAGTTAGGGTATTAGCTAATTCCACAGCATCGTCAATAGTGCGTGGTCTCGCAGATTTAACGATATTACGGATTTCGCTAATTAGTCCCCAAATATAGCGGGAAATAAGTACCGGTTCTGGCGAAGCCAGGGTTGGTACCACTCTCGCATACTCGAAAAATGTCGAAGTATACCCTCGACAGTCTACTCCCACCATTCGATGGTTCAGGAATTTATTTGCCATTTGTTCCTTTTCATACTCGGGACAGAATTTTCTTTCTATTAATTGCTTAAATTCTTCCCAACTCATGGCACAAGCCACATTTCTTCCTTTGGCTTGAAGTACCGTATTCCACCATTCTAGTGCCCCTTCTTTGAAAAGATGTGACGCATACATGACCTTATCTTCTTCGGCACATTTACTTATCACAATTACTGCTTCGGTTTTCTCTAACCAATGCGGTGTTGCAGTTGCCCCTTCATTACCTGCAAATTCTGCTGGTTTACAGGCAAGAAATTCTTTGTAAGTGCAACCAGGCGTTGCAGCTTTCATTTTCTTAGGAAGTGGAGCCTGCCGTGGATCATTATCATGATTAGTATGGTTGCCGCCTCCGTTTATACTATTACACTGCAGTTATCTTCTTGAGTACGTTTACTAGGAATGATTTGTTGAGGTTCAGCAGGTTTCTGAGCAGCAGCAAGGATTGCTGGAATAGCATTGGCTATCCCTTGAGCAACGATATTCTCGATATCTTGCCTAGTCATAAATTGATTTTCCTGATTTTGCTCAGATTGATTCACTTCATTAACTGGTTCATTACCAGCATTTTCCATTTGGTAATTATTATAGGTGTAAATTATTAGTGTCAAATAATTGATAATTAAATATAACAAAACAATTGCACATAAACATACAATTTTTTTACAACACACGTATATCCAAAATTGTCGATTTCTCGACTTCCATTTTTATAGATTATATTAGGCATCCGTACACACTGTTATTTTACAATGTTTTATTTCTATTTTACAAGATTGTTATTATTATTATATATTATCACCACACCTCCTCATGCTATCCCTGTTAGCTGATAATTTAGTAACGACGTTCCCTCTCGTCGTACTTCCAGGAGATTTGTTCTCCCATTTCCCGGATCCTATTCCCTGTACCTATCAGTTCCTCACCAAAATGGCGGAGTTCGGCTAGGTTCCCATTACTCATCGGTGGGTTTGGTATAGGTTCTGGGTCGAACTGAGGGAAAAAGGTATACGGGTTATTAAGAAGGTTTTGAAACGGCCAGTCGTTAGTCCACCACTCGTCCATTTCTCCTAAAGGCTGGGTGTGGATTAGAGGGTCTGGAATAGCTGGTTCCAAATTTATTGGAAGTTGGGTTTCAGCAGGATAAGGGTAGAGATTGTTGGTGATAGGTCTAATGATATCACAGCGTGCTAGTAGATGATCTAATTCCTCCTGAAATGGAAATTCTTCAGATTGCTTAGAACTTTCCCCAATTTCTATTCCTGTTTGCCTAGCATTTTCCCTGATTTCTATCTCTGCTGGCCTAGAACTTTCTCCAACCTCGATCCCTTTTCCTTTATCCATAGGATTCTCTATTTTGGGAATTTTCCTAGTTGCTGGTTTCTTCCTGCGTACTTTCCTCCATCCTACATATCTTCTTCTTTTCTTAGGCTTTGCTTTCTCCAGAGGTGGAGCTTGAAATTCCATAGGTTCCTCCAAATCAGCAATGTAACCAGTAAAGTCGTTGGAAACTTCTATTGGTACAGGATAGAGATTGAGATTCTGAAGGGCTTCAGATAACTCATTCATGCTATTTAGCATATATGCAAAATGCACACAAAATGCTAAGTTAAAAATTTTATAACAAAATTTTACAGATAAACATTTAAGTATTATTGCATACCGTGTAATTAATTTAATACAAAGGACACCCGAAAATTAAAACATACTAGGGTTTATTGTAACTTATTTATTTGCTAGGTAACTTTTCTTTAGAGCTTATGGTTGGTAGGTAATATAGGTGCTATTACTGGTTCAAGGTACTGATAGTTTTAAAGGTTGGTATTTACTGCTACCGTGGCTAACATATAAAGATCTGCCCATTTTTCATCTAATTTATCTTCCCAAGGTGGATTATTGCCTACTTTATGGGTTTCCTGATTAACCTTCACTTCCTTTGGTTGTGATTTCTTTCTTTTCTCCTGACTTTTCCTAATAATCAAACTTCTTTTATTAGGAGAAAGTGGCTTCTCAAACTGTGCTTTACGGATAAATATTCCTTCCCCGGTATCTATGGAGTGTTTTGAGGATGATGATCCTTTATCTTTTGGTGTATTATCTAATTGACGATAGATGTCTGAAAGTCTTTGTTTACCCATACTGTAACTTACAAATAGTCAGTTAATAAAACACATAATCACAAAATGGCAATCAGTAAAATTAAGTATTTTGCTGAATACTTAATTGGCTTAGATCAGTGGCTCTGATACCACCTTTTCCTGTCACGGCCCTAGCCCTGGTTTGACCCATTCAAGAGCCGCGGGGCAGGAACCCCGTGGTATTTAATTTAGGCGACAACGGAAGTCTTTAATACATGATCTTTTAATACTAAAAATGCTCGTTTACTTTATTACATAATTTAGGGATAAAACCCTGTAATTTACAAAAAAAAAATGATTTCACTGGGAAATCTTTATTTTACAAAACATGTTTCTTTATTTATTCATATTGAGCCACTTCCTTAAGCTTGTAGTGCTTCACGGCACTTTTCCTGGATCACAACAGATCACCTGAAACATGTTTGAAAAAGGTTTTGTCAGCGGGGAAATACTGAGTGAATCATTCATTTTGTCTAAAATGATACTTTTTGTTATAATTTACAGTATTAAGAGCGATTACAATGTTTCTATATATCAACCAAATACCCACAGTATTTGTCACTCGACCAGCCATCGGTAGCCCTTTGCCCAATGGTGTCTGTGACTATGGTCATATCACCCATTGGCTAACCCGTTGTCCAATGGTGACGGTTATCAAGTAATGTATACAAAACCCCACATACCGGCTGTAACTTGGTGATTACAAAGACTTAATCACTGTAATTATAACTTTGAAAACAAACATGATTTTGAAAGCAAGTTTGGTAAATAGAGGATGACTCACATTGCAGATTTAACGGGCAAAGCTTAAGCCTACTGATTAGCCTTGTAACCTAATTTAAATAACAATGCACACGAACTGGGTTAGTAACTAATACAGCATTTACGACAACTCACGAGATTAAACCCTCACAACAAATGACAAAGTGCGATACTTAAACATCCATCGAATTAACGACGAATGACAAAGTATAAACCCAATTTGAGCAGCACTTAAACATTCATTGGATAGTTTCAATCGATCGGACGTTGAATCGTAATAGCGATCGAGTTATTACCCTGTTTATCGCGGCAGCGTTTAGTGATTCGTGTGTGTTTATAGTAACTAAGTGATATCTCAGCGTATATTTGGAATTTGAACGTCGTTCCAACGCCGAAATGCAAGTCCCAAAGCCCTCTATTTATACTGAAAATTTGACCCCCTCGCGTGACGCGAAGGGTCTACATGGGGGCGTCGCATGACGCGAGGGGTCACCCTACACCATAGGGTAGCCACGTCCCTAACTAGCTTAGCTGAGTTGACGAAAATGATAAATTCGATTTCTACAACAAGTTATGTGGATAATCGTAAGCTAGGGTTTACCCCCCTTGAGTTTTAGGGGCCCTGATCCTGATTTTGATTGTTCTGAAAATTTTAGGGGTTATGCAGGATTACTTGGGTTTCTCAATTAGGGTTTCCTTTTTGGACAATTAACATAATAAGTAATAATTATAATGAGAGTTGTTACAGGTAGGATGCCAAGATTACACACTGGACCAAATCTCTATTATTGAAGTCCTTCATTATATCGACTTAATCGCCGAGGCCTATGGCGAGTGGGTCATTAGTTAATAGCGCTATTAGGTTTAACAAACCTCACACCGTGTCGTTCGAACGGGCGTGTACTAATGGACTATGGGCAAAGGGTCAATACTGATAGACATTGACTTAGGGCACCTCTTACATTTTCGTAGCAGTCGATACACACGGTCTAGTAATACATGGGAAGCCCCCACTAATCTTCGCACACATGTCTGGGAGACCGCGATACGAATTAATACGATACATGGTTTACAAAACGAGCATATGATTTACGAAACGAATACTATAACTAAACAACCAATTGTGAACTCGCTCAACTTTGTTGTTGACTCGTTGTTACATGCCTTGCAGGTTGTTAGGTACTCATGGAGCTTGCACAGGGAGGCGCAGTCGTTGTGGGACATGGCAGTGTGTGCCATGCTAAAAACATTACTTTATTTCGTACTTAATACTTACATTGGGTTTTACAATTATGCTTCCGCTAAACACTTAACTATGTTTTTGATTTGAAACACCTTTCATATTGTGTGGTTGAATTTTATTTATTACTGTTATGTTCAATATGATTGGTGGCTTGATCCTGGTCAGTCACGCCTCCAGGCGGTGGTACTCCGTGTGTGGATTTTGGGGGTGTGACAGACACCCTACTTGCCCTTTACTAGTAAAAGGTGAATAGGACATTTTCACTTATATTTTTGACCGACCTTACGACATCGATCACCGGTACGGCCTGGAGAGGAGCAGCAGTGGTAGTGGCAGCAAAGTTCTTGTTGCTAGAGCTGCTGTTGTTGTTCTTCTTCTTTCGGCGTGAGGGCTTTGATGACTGAGATGCGGTGGCGGTGGAGTCAGCGGTTGGTGCGGTAGTAGCTTGATGCAGATGCTTCGAGGTTTTATCTCAGACACCAGCCTTCACCCGCTTGTCGTTGATTTCAGCGGCCAGTAGGTAGGTTTCCTCGATCGTCTTAGTCTTAGCCGCTTGCACGGAATCTGCAACACAGTCGGGCAGGGCTCGGATATACTTCTTGATTGCCATGTCAGAAGTCTTCACCTGGTCAGGGCAGATGATACTGAGCTGCTTGAATCGAGCAATTAGAGCAGCATTCTCGCCATCCTTTTGCTTTATGCGCCAGAATTCATCTTCCAACTTCTGGCGTTCGTGAGGAGGGCAGAATTCTTCCAGCATGACCTCCTTGAGTTCGTCCCACGATAGACCGTAGGCTGCATCGTTTCCTCGCTTGCTTCTCTCGGACGTCCACCAGTCTATTGCGTGCGACTGGAAGACGCCAGTAGCGTTGAGAGTGTGAAGGTCGTCAGGGCAACCACTCTATCGTAGAGTAACCTCAATGGAATCAAACCATTGGAACAACGCTATGGGGCCTTCCTCGCCAGTGAATTCCTTTGGCCCATAAGCCTTAAACTGCTTGAAACTGAACGCAGCTTTGGGAGTAGCTTTAGGAGCTTCATGTAACACCTCGAAATTTTGTGTCCAATAATGTATTGACACGTGTCTTGAGTTTACACGTGGCATTTAATATTAAATAAAGGACTAAAGTTGACAAACCTTGAAAGTATGTAAATTCGAGGGTTATAAATGTCAAACAAGGGTAAGTATACTGTATAGTAACCCTAAACGATGCTTGAACCTTCAAACGAATAAATCATGGATCGTACGGAAGCGAAACGCGGAAGAAAGTGTGAGATTACAAGCTGCAGGGGTTAACTGTGTCAACATGTTTAATTATACCTCTAAGTGACCCTTTGACGTACTCGAGGCTTTGTAACAGTAAAACACGCTCACTAGAATGTACTATATAAATTCCGCGAAGTTCCGTTTTAAAACGAGAAAGTTATGATCAAATTCGTATGAGAGGGGTTAAAAGCGTCAACAATGAAAGTTAAGGTTGTTCGGATAATAATTAAACTAACCGGGGGCTTAACAGTACGGGTAAAAGGCACGAGGCCCTTAATTGTAATTAACCGAGGGCCAAATCGCAAAGTTACCCCTTCAAACCCGAAAGGTCAGGTTATTAATTACCAAAGATTTCGTTACTAAATACCAGGATTTTGTTAATCCTTACAAAAGATTGAAAAATATTTAAAAACAACCTTTACGGACCGCAAGGGTCCTGCCTTACGGACCGTAAAGGGGTGAATGATTAAGCTTGTCTCCGCCACAAGCTTACGGACCGCAAGGCCCCAGCCATACGGTCCGTAAGCGATGCCCAGCGACAGAAAGTTGGCTGTTGGCTGTTTAAAGCGGTAAAACATATATGAATGGGTTTCCCAGAGGTATGGGCGTCCCCTACTCGACCCATAGCACCTTAGGACACCTGCCATTGATCCATACTCATTTATAGGATGTGTTGTAATGATCTAAATGCCCATCTTGCACTATAAAAGGCCATTCATAGTTCACTATTAGAACACACCTCAAAAACTCACCTTCTGATCATTCTTGGAGCTCACAAGCTTTACTCTATCATTCTAAGTCGTGCACTAACCTTCTGTAAGTTGTCTAACCCTTTTGTGGTTTAGTTTTGCTTAGTATATAGCTAAAAATCAAACCGTCGTAATTACGGTTTGACTTCGAGATTAGTCTACAATGGCTTAGTCATATCTCGAATTGAAAGTAGTTATGTGTTGGTAATTATGTGGGTAATAAACCCCTAAAAGGGTTCCCCCTGATCACCACTCTAACTAGTTCAAATGTCGAGTCAAACGTATACTTAAAAAGTCAACAGAAAGTCATTTTTTGCGATTCTTGCATAATCTGTAATATAGATGATATGAAACCTGTTTGAACACTCATAAAACATGATATTAAGTATATAAACTTGTCTAAACTCGTTTGATTCGGCCATTTGCCATATTGACCCGGTTCGGAGCCGAATGTCGCAAAAGTTTGACTTTTGCTTTGACTTCAGTTCTGACCCGTTTTAGTGCAATGTAGATATGCCTTAGGACTCTCTTAGGACCAGGTCACGTGATGGTATCACCCTCTGTGACCGGTTCGTTGGTTGTCCGAGTCTTTTACGCATTTCCGTTAATTACTTAAAAGTTGACCGTGACGCCTTTTTTAAAATAAAGCGAGTATTTCGGACACATGAAGGGACCATAACCTTGCTTACTAAATTCTAAGCATGTCCCTAAAGTTTCACACCAATCCGAGATCTAGAATGGGAATTATGCTAAATAACGCATTTATAAGAAACTTTTGTAATAAACGGCGCAATTAGCATAACGCCTATCTAAACCAAGATTTCATCACCAAAACTTTTACTCACTGTAGTAAAATAATATTTTGGGATTTTTAAAGATTTTTAATTAATTTTAACCTGCTCATAACCTGCGGTTATGGCTACGGTTCGGTAAATACCGAATATGCCCTTTGCGGCCAAAACTTGAGTTCTACAAGGTCTTTTGACCCGATTCCAGTTGCTACTGATTTTAATTAATAAATAAAGTATTTTAGACTTATTAAACTGATCGGGAAACTCAGGTTTCCTGTAGAACTCAGAAAGCCCTTTTAAAGTCTTTAAAATGACCGGAAAACCCCTACGGGGCGTATAATAAACTAAAACTCGTTACGGGCATTATGGAAGGTATCCTACTGATACCACAACCTCTTTAAAGTATATTGACTTAGGAAATCAGTGTAGGACTCCCACGGATACCCGTTGCGCCTATTGCGCGCACGGTTCGACTTATGTAACTAGTTTACATAAATTAGCCGATACGGGTCAAACCATATCATTTTGACCCCAAGATTCAGAGTGTGAACATTAAACCCGTATAAAACAAGTCTCCGAACTTGTTGGGTCAGAATCACATTCCATTCTCGGTTTTCGCCTTTCACGCGATTAAACCGTATCTATCCCTCGAAACTAACCGGTCTAGGCTACGGCTAATATAAAGACCCGTTAGGATTCTAATAGGTTATTTTAAAACCTTCGTTCCAGAATAGGAGCCCCAGTAAAAGATATCTGTGATTTAACCGATTAAGGACAATACTTGCAAAGGTAAATACTTTTAACTTATTTTCCCTTATACGGGCTTGGGTTACGGTATATAAAATACCGCTTGATTGAGCATCAAATCTTCCATCGCTTAGGTGGTTAATTGAATAATTTGATCGGCTCATTTAAACAGTCTTGTTACTTAAAAGCCTTTGGGGGGTTAATGACCATGTCCCGGATATCCTTGGCATCATTCGAAGAAATGGCCACGACCTTGACAGTCGGGTGTAGGCGTACACCCGGTATTATGTCTATATTATTAAAAGACGTAGCCGATGGTTTACCCACCTCGGTTTTACGCAATGTGGTGTGTCTATTGATCTTTAACCAGGACTAGATCCGGGCTACTGAACGCATAAAAGGAACATGTAATTCGTTCACAAGATTATAATTTTAAATAATTCCCCCAAGTTATAAAAGAGTTTGTGCCTCGTGCATTCAAATCAATTTTATTAAACATTTTACAAAAAGTGTCGGTTGAATGTATTTACCAGTGTAAACTGACGTATTTTCACAAAAAGATTAAGTGCAGGTACTACACGTAATCGGCTGGCAATAGCTCCTTAACATCTTAAGAAGTCTCGCAAGCTTGATGTCTTATCTGTTGAACAACATTTTTATTTATTTTGATCCCTCCTGTGGATACTATTCAACTATATGTGATACAATCGATATTACAATAAATGGTTGGATAATATTTATCTTTATGCTTCCGCTGTGCATTTATATATTGTGGTTTGACTATATTGTTGCCAACTACGTCACGATAATCCCCCACCGGGCCCACCGGTGATACACATGGAAATCGGGGTGTGACACTTCGGTTCTCGACTCCACCAGTGATACACGTGGAAATCGGGGTGTGACACTTCGGTTCTCGACTCCTCAGATGATTTGCTTACGTTCTCGTAGGCATCACTGATAGCTTTTGCTACTTGTTTGGCGATGATAGCAGCAAGACGTTTGTCTCTCTTTTCTTGGCGAGAAAGTGATGGGCGACGGGATCCTGATGACGGTCCAGTTGCCATTGTCTGCAATAGACATTGTCATGGGTCTTAGACACGTCATAATCGAATCTCACCTCACACGTCTAGTACTTACTAAAACTTAGGAACACGTTCAAAAAGGTATAATCCATGTTAGTCACAAATTCACATAGAGACATGTAAGCACATAAACATGTAAGCACATAAGCACAGGAGCACAGAAATACAGAAGCACATGCGCATTTTGTCACAGAGGCAGTCAGAATACAGAAACCTATCATTCAAAGTTTGCGATCGTTCGAATATAACGATCGCTTTTAGCGTAGCGATTAGTATAGCATAAGCGTATAGTATAGTGAGTATCATAGCGTATGACGTTTCCTCATGGTAGTAACGATTTGTTAACGTTTTGCGATAGAAGAGCAATGCGGGTTGTGTGTGTCGATTGAAGTGAAAGTAAAAATTGAATAAGTCTCAAAATTTTAAACACGTAAGCAGTTAAACACATATAAACGCATAAAATCAACGAGTCATCAGAGTCAGCAGTTGCGTGCTTAGAATCTAAACACATAAAAATCGAGAAATAGATTGTCTGCGGCTATTAGACATTGACTACCCAAAACGGTTCGACTATTCTGAAGGACTTGTTATTCACTTTTTGACTTTCAGGTTTGGGCCTCTGCCTCGATTCTTGGGCATCCGGCGCACATCCCTCTAGCCATATTGTGAGTTCAGGTCGTTGGAGTCCATCGAGGCTTTGGTGAGAGTTTTGTAAAACCGTGGACAAGCCGTCAAGGTTAGGGTTTCACCCCTGGCTTGACAACTTCTCTTCGATTTTAATAAAATGGAGGAGATTATTCATCAAAATATGGATTTCACTCCTGGTTTGGTATAATTCTCCCCGTTGATAAGTAAAACGCGGGTTGATCAAGAAGATTTTAGTCGATAGTTTGCGGTTTTCACACCTATTCTCGACTTAATCGCTTGTCTTTATTTAAAATTTGAGTGCAGCGATAGTGTAGTCTAGGCGAGAATGGCGAAAATAACAGTATGCTCATACATAATCCTTACTGGACATGCACGAGTCGGTCTATTGGGTCCTAACTATAGACTAGGTCTCTAAGACATCGACCCAAACTAGGTCGAGTCTGCCTAATTCCCTATAGTTATGGCTCTGATACCAATCTGTCACACCCCAACCGATGGCGGAATCATCGGGGCATGACACTGAGCGAAACAGATTGTCCAGAAGTTTCCATAACAACTATCATTACCAATCAATTTAAGTAACATGTCCCATACCATGTCTCAAAAGATAAACAAATTATTACAGATAAAATCTAGGCAAATAGTTCTATTCCGACAACTCAGATTTACGAAATTGCCCAATTGTTTATCTGCTTCTAGAGACTCTTGATTTCAGATCTACAGACAACTATTTGTTGGGCTCTAGAAGCTTATTCTAGCCTCGCTTTCCTAGCAGATAAGTGTCCTAATTACCTGTCACATACGTTAAAATATAAGTCAATACACATAGTGTAAAGGCGAGTATACAAGTTTGATAATAGCATATAGAGTTTGAAATAGTTTACGCATAACCAGCACGTACACAGAGGAAAACGAAGCATGTTAATTATCGACACGGATCTATCGATACCAATGATTGCGGGTTGACTGCCCAAGGCAGTTCGCAATACATGATCACCACTGTAATCCATGCAAGTAATTGTCCTTAACAACCCCCGCATGAGTGGGTGTTGAGTCCAAACTATAGTACTATCGTCGTTAAGGCAGGTAGTGTCACACCCCAACCGATGGCGGAAACATCGGGATGAGACGAACAAATTGCTCAAAACAACATAACACTAAATGTGACAATAATTTATTTAATTCATTTCATAAACTCTAAAGTGAAATACATAGTTCCAAACAATACAACATATTGTTCAACAATAATTCAAATGTTATGTGGGTTTCTAGAGTTCATCCTAGCTTGATTCTTGAATCTTGTACTTTCAACCTGCAATATGTATTAAAATAATGTCAACAAAAACATGTTGGCGAGTATACAAGTTTTCATACATAGTAAATACATGTTTAAAATGTTTACTCAATTCCAAATGTGAAATACCATACCATATTGACAGTATATACTCGAAACGATGTTACTCTATGTGCCCAAACCAAAGTTTAACGCAATTAAAGTGTACCCAAACGAGTTTGAGTAGGTTGACATAGTTTAACCTAACAATACCTGCTCGTAGAACAGGAGGGGCGTTTCTCAACCTATAGCGCTACCATTGTTAGGGGAGGCTTGTACGAAGTTAATGAACACATAGTCATTAGGTGTTTACAGTAGCATAACATGTCTAACATGAATAGAGTGTGTCACATAGAATATGGAATGAGTGTGCATAAAATGTTTAATGTGTTGTGATGTTTGATATGTAATACATATTGCACCCAAAAGTGTAAAACGAAAATGGGTCATGTATACTCACATTGATTGCGTTGCGTTTTCTTGGAAAGTAAGAAGAGATTGAGTTGGATCCAAAAGAGTGGCAACAAGCACAAGAGATTTACCCTATTTGACGATTTGGAATTCATTAATTGATGTTGGGATAAAGATTAACATAATAATGGGAATTTTTGCGGAGTTACTATTAATAAAATATGACAATGTTATTAAAATAAATAACTCCCTTAGATATTAATTTAAGTTATAAACGTGATTGCAATAATAATGATATAACTGATTTGTAATTGATAAAGATAAATAGCTTCTATAATAATTTATTCTAGGATAATACTAATTATTATGGCAATTTCTGAATTTATATATATATATATATATATATATATATAAATGTGCTGATTTATAATACTGATTATTTAATAATAATGAAAATAGTTCTGATTTAGAATAATGGTAATAATAATCTGAATTATTAAAAATTCCGATTTAATAAAAAATTTAAAAATAATAATAATAATTCTGCTTAATAATAGTAATAATATTTATTAATAATAACTCTGGTAAATATATATATTAATAATATTAATTCTGATATATCAATAATAATATATATATTGATAATAATTCTGATTAATATAATAATAAATCTGATTATTATAAATAAATCTGGTTAATAATAATAATCATGATTATAATAATAGTAATAATAATAATAATAACAACAATTAATAATAATAATAGTAACAATAATAATAATAATAACTGTAAACGGAGAAGAACATAGCCGGAAAATAAAATGGTTACCGGACCGTTGAGTCGTCTTCTCCGGCACGAACAGAGGCGGTCACAGCGGCGGCTCCAGCGGCAGTGGCGGTGGTCTCCGACGTCACGGTTTATCTGGCTAAGTGAAGGTGAGAAGGTAAGACGTGGGGGTGTGCGGTTTCAGCAGAAGGTGATGTCCGGCTTCGACTAACTTCTCCGGCACGGTTGTGCAAAAGATGTTGTGAGTGAGTGTGATCTAAAACCGTGATGATAGGTCTCGGTTTTATAGTGCTCGAAGACATCATGAAAGTTTGGAAAGGGTCGTGATTATGGTATGATTGATCAATGGAGAAGGAAAGGGGATAAATGAGATGGTTTTGCTGTTAAAATTGACAGTTCAGCAAGAAGAAAAAAAGGAAAGGATCGTCAACACGTTTCTGTGAACTGTTTGGGCGGCAAAACTAAAAAATGGAAAGGAGGAAAAAGCGTATAAGTATTATTTGTTTCCTTATATGGTTGGATGTGGCATGCCCGGCCGAGTGGTTGAGACGTTGTTTGTTAAAGCGAAGGTCATGAGTTCGATTCCGGTAAAGGGCGGTTCTCACCCAGGAGACCCCCTTTTTATTCCTTTTTGTTAAGTCTTAACTGAACTAACTGAGTTTTCTAACTCAGTTAGTTATTCCCTTACAAAAACTAACATGATTAACCCTATGTTACAAAATAGCTAACCTAGTTAGCATATAAATGGATTTTAACTAACTAGGTTAGGTTTAACTAACCAAATTAACAAAAAAAAATTAGTAAACCTTTTAATTATTAGTTTATTTAATTAATTAAATTAATATAAATGTTATATTTAATAAAGAAAATATATATGATTATTTGATTTAGCCCAAAAAGTCTGGTTATTAATCGAATTAACGTACAAGTTCCCGATTTTTGTCTAGTTTAGGGTAATCTCTTGATAATGCTCGATTTAAGAGTTGGGATTTGAATATCTTTCCACTGTTTTTACGTGTTTGACATAGTTTGACGTGATTTATCATGTAATAACATAACATAGTATCCACCAAGCATATGATCAAAATAATGCATTTTTCATTACGATTCAAGTCTCGAAATACAAACTGGGATAGAATGAGAGTACAACTGACTGAAAAGGAATGTACAACCCACTATGCTATAAATAGAAAGTTCAAAAACGCGAGGCGTTACAGTCTCCCCTACTTTAGGAGATTTCGTCCTCGAAATCTAAGATAAAAAGACTTTAGAAAAGATGAATAATTTTTTTTTTTTAAAAAACGAGAATAGATGAGACCTTGATCATAATGTTTGAAAGAATTTGTTTTTATGAATGCAACATGTAGCACATTGTTTCACATTGTTGTTCACATAGAATAAAATGAATGATATGTCATAGATTTTCACATAGTGTAACATGTAAAATGAGAGCACAATAAATTTAATTTGTTCACGAAGGAGTGTCAATAATTGTTTTGAATTGCGACAATAGTGTGAGTGGTGACCTCCTAGCTCGAAATGAAGATAACGCTCAATGTAAAATCACATAGAAAATGAGATAACATAAAAAGAGACTTAACGTAAAATATGGATTGTCACGGAACGTAACATACGACACTTCCAAAGTGAATCGAAGTCCTTTTCGAATTAAGGAAACGTGCTTTGGCCTAATAGACAAACACTCTCATCGAGGAGCGACTAACGATGTTTGTCCTTCCAGTTACTACACATCCTTAATCGATTGGGAAATCGAAACTTTGGCGAGAACGAAAATCGAGGAGTGGGACTAGTTAAACAAGATGCGAGTTTCACCTCTAACTTGTTAACATCGTACCCTAATGTGGTTAGTACTTATCCTAAGATAAGGGTCCACTAGAATATGAAATGGAAAACTCCCAACAAGGTTTGGATATCACTCCTAACTTGAGGGTAGATTTCGTGCAAAAATCAAAGTATAGCTGAGTGAAAATCATCACCAAGTGTGGGAATCACCCCTATCTTGATGGGTCATTTCGATTGTATTGTAAGAGTGTCTTCAAAGTCTCCAAGTGTGTATTGTGTTAGCCTTAGGAAAGGCATGTATAATTTAGAAGTCCAAAAGAAAGTAGAGAGAAACAAGTGAAGATAGAAAGGAAGTTGTTTTAAGCAACACATAGTGAGAAAGCTCCTAAACTATAGACTAGGCAAGGCATTCCTAATTCCCTATAGTTATGGCTCTGATACCAATCTGGTATCAGAGTACTCCTACTATAGACTAGGGAAAACTAAGGCAATCCTACCTAATTCCCTATAGTTATGGCTCTGATACCAATCCGTCACACCCCAACCGATGGCGGAAACATCGGGATGAGACGAACAAATTGCTCAAAACAACATAACACTAAATGTGACAATAATTTATTTAATTCATTTCATAAACTCTAAAGTGAAATACATAGTTCCAAACAATACAACATATTGTTCAACAATAATTCAAATGTTATGTGGGTTTCTAGAGTTCATCCTAGCTTGATTCTTGAATCTTGTACTTTCAACCTGCAATATATATTAAAATAATGTCAACAAAAACATGTTGGCGAGTATACAAGTTTTCATACATAGTAAATACATGTTTAAAATGTTTACTCAATTCCAAATGTGAAATACCATACCATATTGACAGTATATACTCGAAACGATGTTACTCTATGTGCCCAAACCAAAGTTTAACGCAATTAAAGTGTACCCAAACGAGTTTGAGTAGGTTGACATAGTTTAACCTAACAATACCTGCTCGTAGAACAGGAGGGGCGTTTCTCAACCTATAGCGCTACCATTGTTAGGGGAGGCTTGTACGAAGTTAATGAACACATAGTCATTAGGTGTTTACAGTAGCATAACATGTCTAACATGAATAGAGTGTGTCACATAGAATATGGAATGAGTGTGCATAAAATGTTTAATGTGTTGTGATGTTTGATATGTAATACATATTGCACCCAAAAGTGTAAAACGAAAATGGGTCATGTATACTCACATTGATTGCGTTGCGTTTTCTTGGAAAGTAAGAAGAGATTGAGTTGGATCCAAAAGAGTGGCAACAAGCACAAGAGATTTACCCTATTTGACGATTTGGAATTCATTAATTGATGTTGGGATAAAGATTAACATAATAATGGGAATTTTTGCGGAGTTACTATTAATAAAATATGACAATGTTATTAAAATAAATAACTCCCTTAGATATTAATTTAAGTTATAAATGTGATTGCAATAATAATGATATAACTGATTTGTTATTGATAAAGATAAATAGCTTCTATAATAATTTATTCTAGGATAATACTAATTATTATGGCAATTTCTGAATTTATATATATATATATATATATATATATAAATGTGCTGATTTATAATACTGATTATTTAATAATAATGATAATAGTTCTGATTTAGAATAATGGTAATAATAATCTGAATTATTAAAAATTCCGATTTAATAAAAAATTTAAAAATAATAATAATAATTCTGCTTAATAATAGTAATAATATTTATTAATAATAACTCTGGTAAATATATATATTAATAATATTAATTCTGATATATCAATAATAATATATATATTGATAATAATTCTGATTAATATAATAATAAATCTGATTATTATAAATAAATCTGGTTAATAATAATAATCATGATTATAATAATAGTAATAATAATAATAATAATAATAATAATGACAGCAATTAATAATAATAATAGTAATAATAATAATAATAATAATAACTGTAAACGGAGAAGAACATAGCCGGAAAATAAAATGGTTACCGGACCGTTGAGTCGTCTTCTCCGGCACGAACAGAGGCGGTCACAGCGGCGGCTCCAGCGGCAGTGGCGGTGGTCTCCGACGTCACGGTTTATCTGGCTAAGTGAAGGTGAGAAGGTAAGACGTGGGGGTGTGCGGTTTCAGCAGAAGGTGATGTCCGGCTTCGACTAACTTCTCCGGCACGGTTGTGCAAAAGATGTTGTGAGTGAGTGTGATCTAAAACCGTGATGATAGGTCTCGGTTTTATAGTGCTCGAAGACATCATGAAAGTTTGGAAAGGGTCGTGATTATGGTATGATTGATCAATGGAGAAGGAAAGGGGATAAATGAGATGGTTTTGCTGTTAAAATTGACAGTTCAGCAAGAAGAAAAAAAGGAAAGGATCGTCAACACGTTTCTGTGAACTGTTTGGGCGGCAAAACTATAAAAATGGAAAGGAGGAAAAAGCGTATAAGTATTATTTGTTTCCTTATATGGTTGGATGTGGCATGCCCGGCCGAGTGGTTGAGACGTTGTTTGTTAAAGCGAAGGTCATGAGTTCGATTCCGGTAAAGGGCGGTTCTCACCCAGGAGACCCCCTTTTTATTCCTTTTTGTTAAGTCTTAACTGAACTAACTGAGTTTTCTAACTCAGTTAGTTATTCCCTTACAAAAACTAACATGATTAACCCTATGTTACAAAATAGCTAACCTAGTTAGCATATAAATGGATTTTAACTAACTGTTAGGTTTAACTAACCAAATTAACAAAAAAAAATTAGTAAACCTTTTAATTATTAGTTTATTTAATTAATTAAATTAATATAAATGTTATATTTAATAAAGAAAATATATATGATTATTTGATTTAGCCCAAAAAGTCTGGTTATTAATCGAATTAACGTACAAGTTCCCGATTTTTGTCTAGTTTAGGGTAATCTCTTGATAATGCTCGATTTAAGAGTTGGGATTTGAATATCTTTCCACTGTTTTTACGTGTTTGACATAGTTTGACGTGATTTATCATGTAATAACATAACATAGTATCCACCAAGCATATGATCAAAATAATGCATTTTTCATTACGATTCAAGTCTCGAAATACAAACTGGGATAGAATGAGAGTACAACTGACTGAAAAGGAATGTAACCCACTATGCTATAAATAGAAAGTTCAAAAACGCGAGGCGTTATAGGTAGACAGCATTCCATGTATAAACATAACAAACAAGCATTCATTAAGTCACGTAATACATGCGGTAACGGTTAGCATTTAAAATATTGCGTAGTGTGTTTGATGTGATTTCGTATAAGTAACGTATGTAACACCCAAAAGTGCTTAAAGCATAAAGGGAACGAGTATACTCACAGCGGTTGATGGATTGAAGGGAGCGCTTGAGAGTAATGTTAGCCTGAAGAGTTCGATAGAATAACGATAAGCGATTCGCAAAACGAGAGCAAGTGCTGATGGGTCGAATGGCAGTTCGGTCGGATGATAATCCGATCGGACGACCAATTCGTGCGGATGAGAATCCGTTCGGATGGCCATCCGATCGGGCGGTAGTCCGGTCGGATGACTATTCGAGTGGATTGTTTCTTCCTATGAGAGGGATGTGTTTGTGTATGATGGTTTGTCTTTTGAAGTTTTTTTTGTAGCATTTGAAAACCTTGAAGTACCTTTACCTTCCAGGTCGGTCGATCGAACGGTTGTTTGATCGGCCGGTAACCCGATCGGCTGGGCACCCTAGTGAGAACAAGTTCACCGCGAAATGTCACTCGATCGGAGAGCAATTCGATCGGGTGGCATTCCTATTGCATTGAACATGTTGAAAAAAATCGATTAAGTGTTAAAGCCCAAGTATCTCATGATCCGAAGAGTAATCCGGTCGGATGGTAGTCCAATCGGACAGCAGTTCGTTCAATACTCAAACTTCAAAAAGTGATTAAGTGTGGGACCCATAGTGCAAGCCGATAGGGTGGCCGGCCGTTCGGGTGGCTGTCCGTTCGGACAGCAGTCCGTTCGAACGGCACCCTATCCTGGTCGTTCCGTTCGTCTTACACTCGGATATTTCTGATGGTTTGTCGTTTTATCGAGTTATTTTGATAACGAGCAAACATTGGGAACTTGTCAATATTTGGTTCTCCTGATCGGACAGGAACCACCCAAACCCGATTAGTGAACTGTTCGTGACAGAGTTCTTGTTTAACCCGTAACAGATGAACCTCGTGGATAGGGTCGGATCTTGAGCTAACGTAACCACAGAATGAGTAGTATGTCGACACAAGGCCCGATTCTATCGGTTTTGAGTGCATTGAGTGTAAAAGAGTTGAAAGAAAGTAAGAAAACCATCTTTCAATCCTTTTCTTAGTGAAAATGTTTAGATCCATAGTAGATCTTTGTTTAATTATGTGGAAATCGGTTAGATTCAAGTTGTTCGTGAAGGATTGAGGCCAAAACATGAAGTTCTTGAAGAACACCATGATGACATCATCATAGAACACTCGAATCTTGATGATTTCACGGTTAAAAGTTAAAATCCAAAAGATAGAAAGGTGTAGGAGTGCGTGTAGATCAAGAAAGTACAAGATTTAGAGCGAGATCTTACCTGGTTTTGAGAGAAATCGAAGAAAAGGTGAGGAGAGTGTGCTGTTCGGACAGAGGATTTCCAAAAGTAGAAAGTTTGAAAGTGACATGGGTATTTATAGGATTCCAAAAGAGGAAAGGGTGGGTCGGTCGGATGACACCACACCCGGATGTTGGGTCGGTTGGATGGCATACCGACCAGATGGCAGCCCGGTCTGATGGCAATCCGGCTGGCTGGCATCTGGTTCGAGTGCGCGGTTCGATGATTTTTGGTGTTTCGATTTCGATTGCGATTGCGCATCGCTCGCAATAGAGTTTCCTATTCAAATTACTTTTAATCCCAACTACTATATCAACATACAAGTATCCCTATTTCGTATTCGGTTTGCGATTGTGATTCGATTGCGATTGAATACGATTGTGTTTCGATTGATTTCCACACATAACATAAATAAACATGCACAAGTAACACATAAGGCACACACACACGTATATTAACCACCAAAATGCATAATTCGAGTTGCGAGCGCGATGTTAATTAGATTAGTTCGATTAGCGTTTGATTGACTTTATCGCATTGTTACTTCCTATTATTCCCAATCGTAAAGCGATTCGTAGCGATAAATATTCGATTACTTCAGTTTTAACTGATTACTCCACATAATACAAACCATCAAGGAAGTCAAAATAGGGATTGGTCGAGGAGAGACAGATTGCATTAAGCAATCTTTTCTCCCTTTGACTTCAATCTTGACTTTGACTTTGACTTTCGAAACACAGGGTGTTACATACAGCCTCCCCTTGTTTAGGGAATTTCGTCCTGAAATTAAGATTCAGCCGTAACAAACAACTGCGGGTACTTCGCCTTCATGTCGCTTTCGAGTTCCCAAGTGAACTCTGCGCCTCGTTTGCCATCCCATCAAACTTTTGCAATAGGAATGCGCGAGCATCTGAGCTGCTTGGTTTGGCGATCCATGATTTCGACAAGCTTCTCCACGAAGTGTAGTGTTTCGTTTATTTGGAGGTCGTCGAGAGGTACAATTAAATCATGCTCAGCTAGGCACTTTCGGAGGTTTGACACATGGAAAGTCGGGTGGACATTACTAAGTTCCTCCGGTAGTTCGAGTCTGTAGGTGACTTTTCCGATCCTTTCCAGAATCTGACCACACCTTTCCAAGGTGATACCTTTAGGAGTACGTAGTCGCCAACGTCAAATTCAAGGGGCTTGCGTCGTCTATCGGCGTAACTTTTCTGTCGACTTTGAGCTTTCAACAAGTTGTCTCGAATTTGGAGGACTTTGTCAGTCGTTTCTTGCAATAGCTCAGGACCGGTTAATTGCGAGTGACCGATCTCGTGCCACACAATAGGCAATCAACATCTTCTTTTGTATAAAGCCTCGAATGGTGCCATTTGAATGCTGGAATGATAACTATTGTTATACGAGAATTCGACTAGTGGCAGGTATTTATCCCAATTACCACCGAAATCTATGAAACACGAACGGAGCATGTCTTCAAGAGTACGGATCGTTCTCTCGGTCTGACCGTAGGTTTGAGGGTGGAATGCGGTACTTAGGTTAAGCTTAGTACCGAGAGCCGCTTGAAACGTTTCCCACATTCGCGAGGTAAACCGAGCATCACGGTCAGAGATGATGTCGCGAGGCGTACCATGATTACAAATGATCTCATCGGTGTAGATTCGGGCTAATCGTTCTACCTTGTAGTCTTCTCGTATTGGTAAAAAGTGAGCTGATTTGGTCAAGCGGTCAACAACAACCCAAATGCTGTCGTGACCTGACGACATGTGTGGAAGCTTTGTTATGAAGTCCATAGCTATACTCTCCCACTTCCACATAGGGATTGGGGGTTGTTCGAGTAAGCCAGAGGGTCTTTGATGTTCAGCCTTGACCCTTGCATAAGTCAGACACTTCCCAACGTAGAGAGCAATATCCCTTTTCATGCTCGACCACCAGTACTTGTAGCGAAGATCCTAGTACATTTTATCGGCACCGGGGTGAATAGAATATCGGGATTTGTGGGCTTCGTCCATCAAAATCTTTCGCAATTCGATCCGCTTAGGGATCCAAATTCGGTCCAGAAAATGAAATATCCCATTTGACTTATTCACAAGCTGAGCTCCATCGTGATAGATTCTTTCCTTCTTCAAGGTGCGTTCACTAAAGCAGGCGTGCTGGGCTTCGCGGATGAGGGTTTCGAGGTCGTATTGGGCTTGGACGTTACGAATGCTGAGCAGATAATTCCGTCTGCTAAGGGCGTCGGCAACGACATTTGCTTTGCCTGGGTGATAACGAATCTCACAGTCATAATCGCTGAGAAGTTCTACCCATCGGCGTTGACGCATATCAAGTTCCTTTTGATCAAAGATATGTTGTAGGCTCCTATGATCGGTAAAGATCGTACACTTGGTACCATACAGGTAGTGTCGCCAAATCTTTAACGCAAAAACAACTGCGCCTAGCTTGAGATCATGGGTTGTATAGTTCTTCTCGTGTATTTTGAGCTGTCAAGATGCGTAAGCTATAACCTTGCCCCGCTGCATAAGGACACAACCGAGACCAAGGTTGGAAGCATCACAGTAGACAATGAAGTCATCGCTTCCATTGGGCAATGTGAGAACGGGAGCATTGCAAATCATGTACTTGAGGGTTTGGAAAGCAGACTCTTGTTCGGTTCCCCAAACAAAAGGCTTGTCTTTATGCGTAAGGGCGGTTAGCGGCACAACGATCTTTGAGAATCCTTCGATAAATCGTCGGTAATAGCCCGCTAATCCGAGAAAAGAATGAACTTCAGACGGGTTCTTAGGTGTAATCCAACTCTTATCTGCTTCAATCTTCGCTGGATCGACGTGAATACCTTGACTATTGACAATGTGACCTAGTAACTGAACCTCCTCCAGCCAGAATTCACACTTGGAGAATTTGGCATAGAGTCGATTCCCCTGGAGTAGCTCGAGAACCAAACGTAGATGTTGCGCATGTTCGGCCTTCGACTTGGAATAGATCAAGACATCATCGATGAACACGATGACGAAACGGTCGAGATATGGTTTACACACGCGATTCATCAGATCCATGAAAACCGCGGGTGCGTTGGTTAAACCAAAAGGCATAACAACGAATTCGTAATGGCTATAACGGGTGCGAAACGCGGTTTTGGGTATATCTTCCTCCTGAATGCGTAGTTGGTGATAGCCTGAGCGTAGATCGATCTTTGAGAAACACGTAGCACCTTGTAGCTGATCAAACAAATCATCAATGCGAGGCAGGGGATAGCGGTTCTTGATGGTTAGCTTATTCAATTCCCGGTAGTCGATGCACATCCTAAACGACCCATCATTCTTTTTGACGAAAAGGACTGGCGCGCCCCAAGGAGAGGTGCACGGGCGAATGAAGCCTTTCTCAAGTAATTCCTGGAGCTGATTCGAGAGTTCACGTATTTCGGACGGTGCGAGTCGGTAAGGAGCTTTGGCAACAGGGTTGGCTCCAGGAATGAGGTCGATACGAAAGTCGATATCACGACTTGGCGGTAATCCCGGGAGTTCATCCCGGAAAATATTTAGAAGTTCAAACACAACAGGTACCGGGTCTACCGCCTTTCTTTATTTTCCTACTCCGCTACTACAATGTTAGCCAAGAAAGCTCCGTATTCCTTGCGGAGATACTTGCTAGCTTGGACACATGACATGAGCTTGAGACCTTTCGAAGCAGTTTCACCATATACACACAATAAATCACCATTCGCGAGCGAGAATCGAATCATCTTATCGAAACATACAACTTCAGCATGGTTTTCGCGAAGAAAATCCATGCCTACTATGATGTCGAAACTTCCGAGTTGCATCGGAATAAGGTCGATTGGGAAGATATGATTGTTGAGTTCAAGAGTACAATCACGAAGAACAGAATTAACGGCGATAGTTCTTCCGGTGGCGACTTCAATATCGAACGTCGAGGAGAGTTGGGAGTGCTTACGACTAAGAAGCTTCTCGAATTCAAACGATACAAAGCAGTTATCGGCTCCAGTATCAAACAAACATGAAGCATAAATACCATTCACAAAGAACGTACCATTGACCACGTTGTTGTGAGTCTGGGCTTGGCGCACATTGATGTTGAAAGTTCTGGCACGTGCGGCTTGTTGCTGCTGCTGAGGCTGTTGCTGCTGCTGGGGCTCTTGTTTCACAACCCTATTCGGGCACATGTTCGCAAAGTGTTTGGGATCACCACATGCGAAGCAGACTCGGGCGTTGATCGCGGGTGCCTGAGCCCCTTGTTGGCCTTGTGGGGCTGGGAGTAGAGCTTGATGAGCAGTGGCTTGAGCTGGTGCTTGACGAGGACCAGTACGGTAGTTAGCAGTGAAGTGACCATACATATTGCAGTGAGTGCAGAAACGATAGGCGAGACCCACCGGATGATGATATGAGCATGTCGGGCAAGCAGGGTGGGGGCCTGTGTATGCACGCTTTGCAGGCGGTGCATATGTAACTGGTGCTGGTCGGTGATGGGACTGCTGCTGAGCCGGTACGGATTGTAGTGAAGCAACAGTGGTAGTGACATCACAGTTCTTGTTGCTGGAGCTGCTGTTGTTGTTCTTCTTCCTGCGGCATGAGGACTTTGACGGTTGAGCGGCGACGGTTTCAGCGGTTGGTGCGGTGGTAGCTTGATGCAGAGACTTTGAAGGCTTATCCCAAAAACCAGCTTTTACTCGCTTGTCGTTGATTTCAGCAGCAAGCAAGTAAGTTTATTCGATTGTTGCTATTTTCGAGGCATGCACAAAATCCGCAACACAGTCGGGTAGGGCTCGGATGTACTTCTTGATTGCCATGTCGGGCGTCTTCACTTGATCGGGGCATATGATGCTGAGCTGTTTAAAGCGAGCAGTCAGGGCAGCGTTGTCACCTTCCTTCTGTTTAATATTCCAGAACTCGTCCTCCAGCTTTTGGCGTTCATGGGGAGGGCAGAATTCATCAATCATGATGGCCTTTAACTCTTCCCAAGTCAGCTCATAAGCGGCATCATTCTCGCGTTTGTTTCTCTCGGCCGTCCACCAGTCTAGTGCGCGGGACTGGAAGACGCCGGTGGCGTTTAGGGTACGGAGATTTTCAGGACATCCGCCTTGGCGGAGAGTGACTTCGATGGAATCGAACCTTTGAAACATAGCCGTTGGGCCATCTTCTCCAGTGAATTCCTTCGGACCGCATGCCTTGAATTGCTTGAAGCTGAAAGCAGTCTTGGGAGCAACTTTAGGAGCGTCAGTTCTGGATTTCTCAGATGATTTTCTAACGTTCTCGTAAATTTCACTCACGGTCTGAGGCACAACCTTGGCCACTTGATGCGTGTGTAGTGTGTATATAATTTAGATATATTATTAAGCCCTTTTTACACCTTTAGCCAAGTTTTAAATTTATAAAACACGATATTTACTAACACTAAACACACATATGGGCAAGTGCACCCATCGTGGACGTAGTATAGTGTTGGTAAGATACCGAGGTCGTCCAAGGACACAAGAGCTTTTAGTACCGGTTTATCCTCAACGTCTAATCAAATCAAAAAGTTAGAAAAATGTTTTTAAACTAAGAAAATAAAACTAACTAAACGCTGAAAAATAAAAATAAAATAAAAAACAGATAGACAAGATGAATCACTTGGATCCGACTCGTGTATTAGTATAACCTTTGATTATTTTCGCACTTTTGCACTTGTTTAAGAGATTATCTTAGTTATTGTAGTAGGCCCCTCTTTTGAAGGCGACGTTACCCTAAACCCAGTAGTTTGAGTCAGCAAGGATACAATCCTAAAGGGTTGGATTATTGGAAGATAATGAATTAAGTTATTAATGCAAATTATGGTAGGCCCCGCTTTTGGCGGTGACGTTACCCTCGGCTAAGTAGTCTGAGTCAGCAGGGATACAATCCTAAATAGCCGGGTTATAGTATTAATAGTAGTTAACTTATGAGGGGGTCAAAGAGTTTGGATCCCCGCCATCCAATACCTATGGGCATTGAAGGAGATCCTACTAAATTTGACCCAGGTCCCTTGCAGGACCTCTAAACGCTGAACAAGGGCAAGACCCTTACCAAACCGTTCCCTTAACCCCCGACCAGGTAGCCAACATACCTCCATATAGACCGTGGAGATATGAATGGTGAAAATCTTTTATTTTATATAGACAGTAAAATAATGCCAAGACACCACGGACAAACGATAAGGAAAGATCACCTTCAACATAAGCAACTAGTTATTAAAGTCATTAATACAAAACCAAATAAAAAGTGCAAAAGATTAAAAATAAAAAGTATTATACTAAACACTTGTCTTCACCAAGTGATGTAAGAGACTTAGGCAAACATGGCCTTGATTGTCAAGAACTCTTACTATCAATCTTGGATCCCGATACGACTCACACACTCTACGATGGACAATGGATGATGGTGGTGGATGATGGTGTTATGGTGGTGGTGGGTGGTGGATGAAGTGTGAGAGAGGTGGTGTGCCAAGGGATGGATTGGAATGAAACCAAGCACTCCTATTTATAGGCTGAACAGAAGGCTGGGCACGGCCCCGTGTCCGCTGGACACGCCCCCGTGCCCGCCTGACACTCTCTCTCTTCATTAATTGTAATTCGCAATTACAATTAATGCGCCTGCTGCACTTTCGCCACGCCCCCGTGCTCACTGGACACGGCCCCGTGGTGGGCAATAGAAGCTTCTACAGGTTTGTCTTTTCTGCTGCTTCTTGGGCACGGCCCCGTGCTGGCTGAGCACGGGGCGTGTTCAGGCTTCTGTTTTCTCTTTTTTGCTTGGGAGGATGCCGTTGAGGGTTCGGGCAGTCTACTTTTATTCCTTTTCTTGTATTTATGTTAGAATTAGCCGTCTTTTTGCTTCTTTTGTGAATTTGAGCTCATTTCATCCTGAAAATACCAAAGGAAGACAAAAACACTCTTTTTCCAACATTAGTACTTAAAAAGGATTAGTTTTATGCCTTTTTTGATGTAATTTATATGTTGCATTTTACACACATCAAATACCCCCACACTTGAACTTTTGCTTGTCCTCAAGCAAAACTCTTTAAATGTGGCTTACACTCCCAAATGGAATGGGTAGAAAAGAAGGTTTTTGGCTTGTCATAGAGTGTCGGGAATCCAAGATCTTTTTGGGTTTTATTTTTATTTATTTACAATCCTATTCGTTATGATTTATTTAGAACGTTTCGTAGGACAAATTACTTATTTGGGCATAACATGCCTTTTTTAAAATTTCATTTATATACAAGTTCACATACCTCACGGCAGAAATCACTCAACACTCGGCCGAAGGTGTATTTTTTTAGTGAATCACTCGAGAACGGCATGGAGCTTACGCCTTCCATAGGCTTGCCAAGCAATCAACCCTCCTCCTTTTTAACTCTATACCTTTGTAAATATCAAGAGGACTTTTTGGGTGAAGGGTTAGGCTTGGGCTAAAGGTGGGTGGTTGGGTTATTGGTTAGTAAAATGGCGAAAAGCGTAAAAAGCGTCTGTTTTTGTAACACACTTTTGTTTTTAGTGACTTTTTATTTTGAAGTATTTCTCCAAACAAGCTTTTGTTTGCATAGCTTTGTTTGTTTTTAACTTCATCATCATTTTTTTAGTCACATAAAAGAACGAGCTTGCGAAAAACCGAGCTTGTTACTAAAATAAAGGGTGAAAAGAAAAAAAAAATAAAAGGGTTTTTGGTGGGTAAAAAGTGTTTAGGGTAAAGAAACGAAAGGTTTAGGCTCAAAGGGGTTAACTAGGGGGGTTTTGGGTAGGTGGTAAAAAAATTGAAAAATAATGGTGTAGAAAGAAAAATGGTTAGTCCTAATGCCTCCATCATTTACTTACTTGGGTTTAAGTTGGTAAGGACCGGGAATGAATTGTCGTGGCAAGTTCTAGAGTTGTAAGAACCAAGCGGCTATTCACACAAGAAACGAAAAATGAGCATTTAGTCTAAAGATGTAAATTTGTATGCTCAATAAAGGCTCAAAACTCACTTTTGTGGGAATGGGTTTTAATGTGATCAAGCATATATAATCAAATTTTAATTAGACTTGTTATGCCGTTTCATAATTTTCTTATGTTGGTTCTTGTTATCACGACGCTTTCGGTTGTAAATTTTATAAAAATATAACCTTATTAATCTTGGGATTTCCTAACTTAAACTTTAGACAAGTAAAAAAAATAATGAAAAAAATTTGGGGTGTTTAGCGGTTCCAATAGAGTTTTGTGTAAGGCTTGTTGTTAGGACTTGCAAAATTTCAAAGTGTTAGCTTCCCCCCCACACTTAAATTACACATTGTCCTCAATGTGTCCCAAAAATAAATTTTTAGGTTGATTGGATGTGTAATGTGGTGTTAAAAAGCCAAGATTTATGTTACTGGCAGTCTGGACACGGCCCCGTGGGGACCGGACATGGCCCCGTGTTCAGGTGCCAGTAACAGAAATTAAAGAAATGAGACAGAAACCTGGACACGGGGGCGTGTCTGGTGAACACGGCTCGTGTCCAGTTACCTGAACTGGGCGATTTTTCTGCAGGTGGTTCAGCACGGGGCCGTGTTGGTTGAGCACGGCCCGTGTTAAGCCTTCTGTAATGGAGATTTGTGTCGGGTTGCTTCGTTCTTTGTGCATGGGGGCATTTTTCTCGTTCCCTTTTTCATCCATTACCACCACGAGTGTGTTTTATTTGTTATAAACCATCAAACCTTTAGAAACCATCATTTCATTGCAAACATAGAGAGATATTACATAAAAACTAAAGATGAAAATACATAAATATTAAACCATGGAGTTCTAGCCCTATGTCTTATTTTAATTAGCAAAATTTCCAAGAAGCTACTAATCTTGGTTAGATAAGGCTTTTTGAAACTCCTTCTTCCGGGTGTGGCCCTCCTCACATGTCGGCGAGCCACTCCTCCACCTTCCTTGGAAGAAGAAAGGAAGGCTCATTTGCATTAGTTTGAGGAGTTTCGATTTCCGCTGGAATCTCTTGTGGGTGTTCCATGGGAGGTTCTGCTGGAAAGTCTTCCCACCCGGTAGGGTTGTTAACCCCGAGTGCCAAGTTCCAATCCTGTTGTGGAAGGACTGGTTCCATCGGGGGTGCTACAAGAATATTTAACCTCTGGTGCAAGAGGTTAATTTCTTGGAAGCTGCTTTCGAGCCCCACCGTAAGATCATTAATACGGTCAATTAGGACCTCCTCTACTGACTCCTCACATGTCGGCGAGCCACTCCTCCACCTTCCTTGGAAGAAGAAAGGAAGGCTCATTTGAATTAGTTTGAGGAGTTTCGATTTCCGCTGGAATCTCTTGTGGGTGTTCCATGGGAGGTTCTGCTGGAAAGTCTTCCCACCCGGTAGGGTTGTTAACCCCGAGTGCCAAGTTCCAATCCTATTGTGGAAGGACTGGTTCCATCGGGGGTGCTACAAGAATATTTAACCTCTGGTGCAAGAGGTTAATTTCTTGGAAGCTGCTTTCGAGCCCCACCGTAAGATCGTTAATACGGTCAATTAGGACCTCCTCTACTGACGTCATTTCGTCGAGAGCCTCCCTTAATGCTATCACATAGTGCACAAGCGTAGCTTCAACGGAGGGCCTCCTTCCTCTTCGACTGTTTGATGAATGAACGGATGATGTTTCGCTGTTTTCACTCGACATTTTACGAAAAATAAACCGAAAAACAGTTTATTTGATGAAACAGTATCTGGACACGGCCCCGTGCTCATTGAGCACGGCCCCGTGTTCATCTTTCTGCAGAATTTTGAAGCAAGGAATCTTGAAGTTTTAAGTTATTTTCTGAATTTTTGTAGACTTTTTGGATATTAATAACTTTAAACAATGTTACATAACATGTTTCTACCAAGATTCCTTGAACAAAACTCATTGCTTCCTACCACAAAGGTTGAAAAATTCAAACTTTTAATGGTAGTTCTTGGAGAAAGATGAAAAAGAAGGAAATGGCTAGAAGAGGAAAGGACAAGATGGGTTGTTGGAACCTTCTTTTAGACTTACCTAGGATAGTTTGAGAGAAGATTCCTTCAAATCTCTATCCCAAGTTGGTCCAAATGTGCAGAATTCTTGGCTGCATTTATAGAAAACGACAGCGTCCTGGACACGGCCCCGTGCCCATTGGACACGGCCCCGTGTGCAGGTGAAATTCTGACACAGTTTGTCCGTATTCTGATGTACTGATCAGAAGGGAATCTTTTGGTGAACACGGGAGCGTGTTGGCTGGACACGGCCCCGTGTCGAGGGATCTTTTATGAAGTTGTCTAGCTTTTTAAGGAGCTTATCTGTATCGGGTGGCTCTTGATTGGTTGGAACAACCCCAAAGTGCCTAAGATACCTTAATTGTCCTATACTAAGGCGAGAACACAAGAGGTTGTCGGTGAGGGTAATTCCTATTTTTATTCTAGGTGGACAAGTCCAACCCTTTTCCGGGCTCTCGTTAAAGAAGGTGTATGCCGAATCGCTCAGGTCTATGTATGCACCGAACGAAGTCGATGGAGAGTCCTTCACGGCACAATCGGCACAGGGACGACTATCGTCCAAGTCTTTTCTAGGTATGAAGGTATTTTCGGGAGCAACGAGGTTGTCGGAATGCGGTTCCAACATTTCCTCATGGTCATCGTCTTGGGGCGGATCAATAAAATCCTTCCTAAGTTCTTTTGACCAATTTAGAATTAGTTATTCTAGTTGAAATAACTCGTCAAGGAGCATTTCCCCTAGAATATCTGGTTGGGCGCATTCGAGGGAGAGATAGTGCTTATTTTTACTTTCGCCCCTCTTAAGCTTATAAGGAATTGGTGGGTCTATATAGTGGGGCCTGTAATTTAGAAAATAACATTTTAATTCTTCATGTTCGCCTCCACATAATTGACACCACATACCATAAGAGTGCCGAAAGTAAAAAGAATTACTATCACTCATGTTTGTGTCAGAAATTACCAACCGCCAGGATCTAACGGTTCTGTTTTCAGTAAGAGAATCTTGGGCACGGGGGCGTGTTGAGTGAGCACGGCCCCGTGTTCAGCTTACTGTCTGACTTAAAACAGGATTGCCAGTTCCAATGATTGAGCACCGGGGCGTGTTCAGCGGGCACGGCCCGTGCTGAGCTCTGCAGAAGCTGAAAAACTAAGAAAATCCTAAAAAAAATTAAAAGGAAAAATAAAAGTATGATTAGGCCGTTGATTCCTAACTTTCTTAAAATCCTTGTGTCCCCGGCAGCGGCGCCAAAAACTTGATGCGTGTGTAGTGTGTATATAATTTAGATATATTATTAAGCCCTTTTTACACCTTTAGCCAAGTTTTAAATTTATAAAACACGATATTTACTAACACTAAACACACATATGGGCAAGTGCACCCATCGTGGACGTAGTATAGTGTTGGTAAGATACCGAGGTCGTCCAAGGACACAAGAGCTTTTAGCACCGGTTTATCCTCAACGTCTAATCAAATCAAAAAGTTAGAAAAATGTTTTTAAACTAAGAAAATAAAACTAACTAAATGCTGAAAAATAAAAATAAAATAAAAAACAGATAGACAAGATGAATCACTTGGATCCGACTCGTGTATTAGTATAACCTATGATTATTTTCGCACTTTTGCACTTGTTTAAGAGATTATCTTAGTTATTGTAGTAGGCCCCTCTTTTGAAGGCGACGTTACCCTCAACCCAGTAGTTTGAGTCAGCAAGGATACAATCCTAAAGGGTTGGATTATTGGAAGATAATGAATTAAGTTATTAATGCAAATTATGGTAGGCCCCGCTTTTGGCGGTGACGTTACCCTCGGCTAAGTAGTCTGAGTCAGCAGGGATACAGTCCTAAATAGTCGGGTTATAGTATTAATAGTAGTTAACTTATGAGGGGGTCAAAGAGTTTGGATCCCTGCCATCCAATACCTATGGGCATTGAAGGAGATCCTACTAAATTTGACCCAGGTCCCTTGCAGGACCTCTAAACGCTGAACAAGGGCAAGACCCTTACCAAACCGTTCCCTTAACCCCCGACCAGGTAGCCAACATACCTCCATATAGACCGTGGAGATATGAATGGTGAAAATCTTTTATTTTATATAGACAGTAAAATAATGCCAAGACACCACGGACAAACGATAAGGAAAGATCACCTTCAACATAAGCAACTAGTTATTAAAGTCATTAATACAAAACCAAATAAAAAGTGCAAAAGATTAAAAATAAAAAGTATTATACTAAACACTTGTCTTCACCAAGTGATGTAAGAGACTTAGGCAAACATGGCCTTGATTGTCAAGCTCTTACTATCAATCTTGGATCCCGAGACGACTCACACACTCTACGATGGACAATGGATGATGGTGGTGGATGATGGTGTTATGGTGGTGGTGGGTGGTGGATGAAGTGTGAGAGAGGTGGTGTGCCAAGGGATGGATTGGAATGAAACCAAGCACTCCTATTTATAGGCTGAACAGAAGGCTGGGCACGGCCCCGTGTCCGCTGGACACGCCCCCGTGCCCGTCTGACACTCTCTCTCTTCATTAATTGTAATTCGCAATTACAATTAATGCGCCTGGTGTACTTTCGCCACGCCCCCGTGCTCACTGGACACGGCCCCGTGGTGGGCAATAGAAGCTTCTACAGGTTTGTCTTTTATGCTGCTTCTTGGGCACGGCCCCGTGCTGGCTGAGCACGGGGCGTGTTCAGGCTTCTGTTTTCTCTTTTTTGCTTGGGAGGATGCCGTTGAGGGTTCGGGCAGTCTACTTTTATTCCTTTTCTTGTATTTATGTTAGAATTTGCTGTCTTTTTGCTTCTTTTGTGAATTTGAGCTCATTTCATCCTGAAAATACCAAAGGAAGACAAAAACACTCTTTTTCCAACATTAGTACTTAAAAAGGGTTAGTTTTATGCCTTATTTGATGTAATTTATATGTTGCATTTTACACACATCACCACTTGTTTAGCGAGGATGGCAGCAAGGCGTTTATCTCTCTGTTCTTGGCGAGTGAGTCGTGGGTGACGAGGTCCAGATGATGGTCTAGTTGACAGTGTCTGCAACAGACATTGTCATAGGTCTCAGACACGTCAAAATCGAATCTCACCTCACACGTCTAATACTTACTAAAGCTCAGGATCACATATAATCACGTAAGCACATAGGCACATAATCACAGTGGTACATAAGCACATAGAGGCACAAAATCAGGTAGAGCACAGAATCACAGAAGCACTTATAAACACATAGTTCTCCTAGAAGCACACAGAGGCAGTCAGAATACAGAAACCTATTATTCAAGGTCGTGCGAGCGTTCGAGAATAGCGATTGCGATTTACATAGTGTATAGTATTGCATAAGCGATCATCGATTCGAGACAAATGTGTAGTGTAGTCTGTGTGTGTTGATCGTAGCGAGAGGCAAAAGTGAAATAACCACCAAATTTGAAGCATGAATAAACAGTAGAAACACATAAAATACTCATAAAATCGTCAAATATCAGAGTCAGCAGTTGCGGGCTCAGAATCGAAACACATGAAAATCGAGGAATAGATTGTCTGCGGCTATTAGACATTGACTATCCAAAGTGATTCGACTATTCACATGGACCTTTAGTGCACACTTTGGCCTTCGGAACTGTGCTCTTGCCTCGAATATGGGCGAATGGCATGCATTCTTCCAGTTATGGTGCGACTTCAAGTCGTTGGAGTCCGTCGATACTCTGGTGAGAGTTTTGTAAAACAAAATCGAGCGGAATAAGTCATCAAGGTTCGGGTTTCACCCCTGGCTTAACAACTTGCTCCAGCTTTTGATAGAAATAGCGACGAGTATCCGCGTTAAAGTATGGATTTCACTCCTGATTCAACGCAAATCCTTGCGTTTTATAGATAAATACAGATCAACAAGCAATTTAATCTAGAGTTTGAGGTTTTCACACCTAATCTCGATCAAATCACTCGTTCGGTTTTGAATAATTGTGCAGTATAGTGTAAGCGAGAATAGCGGGGTACAGCACGTAAGCTCGTACCAAACCCTTAAGGGTTTGCACAAGTCGGTCTGTTGGTTCCTAACTATAGACTAGGTCATTTCTTAGACATCGACCTGGACTAGGTCGTGTCTTGCCTAATTCCCTATAGTTATCCCTCTGATACCAATCTGTCACACCCCAACCGATGGCGGAAACATCGGGGCTCGACACTGAGCGAAACAGATTGTCCAAAAGTTTCCATAACAACTATATTTACCAAATATTTAAAACAACACGTCCCATACCATGTCATATAAGATAATACAATTATTACAGAAAAGATCTAAGCAAATTGTTCTGTTTCGACAACTCAGTTTTCATTAGTACAGACAACTATTTGTTGGTTCCTAGGACTCTTTCCCAGCCTTGATTTCCAAGCAAATAGGCATCTTAAGTACCTGTCACATACGTTAAAGTAAAAGTCAATACACATAATGTAAAGGTGAGCATACAAGTTTGATAATAGCATATAGAGTTCGAAATAGTTTACGCATAACCAGCACGTACACTGAGTAAAACGGAGCATGTTAGTTATCGACATGAACCTATCGATACCAATGACTGCGGGTTGACTGCCCAAGGCAGTTCGTAATACATGATCACCACTGTAATCCATGCAAATAATTGTCCTTAACAACCCCTGTGTGAGCAGGTGCTGAATCCAAACTATAGTACTATCGTTGCTAAGGCAGGTAGACAGCATTCCATGTGTAAACATAACAAACAGGCATTCATTAAGTCATGTATAACATGCGGTAATGGTTAGCGTTTAAAGTACTGCGTCGTGCGTTCGATTGTGATTTTGTATAAGTAACGTATGTAACCAAAAGTGCGTAAAGCAAAAAGGGATCGAGTATACTCACAGCGGTTGGATGGATTGAAGGGAGCGCGTAGAGCGAGATTAGCCTGAACAGATTGATTGTTTAACAATAAGCGACGCGTAAAACGAAACAAGGAGTGCGAGTGGGTCGGTCAGTAGTTCGATCGGATGGTAGTCCGATTGGACAGCTGATCGTTCGAGTGACAGTCCATTCGGACGGCTGTCCGATCGGATGGCCGTTCGAGTGGATTGTTTCCTTCTTTGAGAAGGATGTGTTTGTGTATGATGGCTTGACTTTTGAAGTTTTTGTTGTAGCATTTTGAAAACATTAAAGTACCTCTACCTTTTAGGTCGGTCGATCAGACGGTCATTCGATCGGTCGGCGACCCGATGGGTTGGGCACTTCAGTGAGAACAAGTTCACAGCAGGTGGTCACTCGATCGGACATCGGTTCGATCGGGTGGCATCCCTAATGCATTGAACATCTTGAAAATTGTTTAAGTGTTGAAGTTCAATTGTCACATGTTCGAGTGGTTAACCCGGTCGGATGGTAGTTCGATCAGACAACAACTCGTTCAACGATCAGACTCCAATTGTTGGTGAATAGTCTAAGTGTGGGACCCAAGGTGCAAGTCGTTCGGTTAGGCCAGTCGTTCGGATTGGCTGTTCGATTGGACGACAGTCCGATCGGACGGCACTCCGTCCTGGTCGACCTGTTCGTCTTACACTTGGTTTGTTTTGATTGTTTGTCGTTTTTATCGAGGTGTTGTGACAACGTGCTAAACCACAGAAACCTCATCAATACTTGGTACTCCTGATCGGGCAGGAATCACCAAAATCTGATTAGTTGCCCTTTCGAGACGGTGTTCCATGTTTAACCCGAAATCGGTGAACCTCGTGGATAGAATCCAGATCTTGGGCTACACAACCACATGAATGAGTAGTAGGTCGGCGCAAGCTCCGTTTCCATCGGTTTTGAGTGCATTGAGTGTGAAAGAGTTGAAAGGAAGTTAAAAACCATCTTTCAATCCTTTTCATTGTGAATATGTTTAGATCTATGAAAGATCGTTGTTTATTTATGTGGAAATTGGTTAGATCTAAGTTGTTCTTGGTGGATTGAGGCCAAAACATGAAGTTCTTCAAGAACACATAATAACGTCATCCTAGAACACCTTGAATCTTGGTGATTTTCACGGTTAAAAGTTAAGATTCAAAAGATAGAAAGGTGTAGGAGTGCGTGTAGATTAAGAAAGTATCAAGGTTTAGGACGAGATCTTACCGGAATCGAGAGAAATCTGAAGAAAAGTGGAAGAAATGCGCTGGTCGGACGTCAGTTGCCAAAAGTAGAAAGTATGAAAATGACAAGGGGTATTTATAGGGCTACCCAAAGTGGAAAGGTGAGGAGTGATGCTGATTAATCGATTAGGCAGGCCGGCCGACTGGCTGTTCGATCGAACTGCTGGTCGATCGGTCAGCAGCCTGATCGATCAGTCACTTGGTTTGACGAGTTTTGCCGTTTCGATTGCGATTGCGAGCGATGCGAATGCGATAGGGTTTCCTATTCAAATTACTTTTAATCCCAACTACTATATCTAACATACAATCATCTTAATTTACTTGCGTTCAGCGTTTGCGATTCGATTATGATTCGAGTTTCGATTGCGTTTCGATTGATTACCACAACACAACATATTAAACATGCACAAGTAACACATAAAAGGCACACACACAAATTAACCAAAATGCATATTTCGAGTTGCGAGCGCGATTGAGATAGCGATAAAGCGATTAAACATGCGATAAATAACGATTACTATGCGATTATTAATAGATACTCCACATAATACAACCAATGTAAATGATAAGATAGACTAGTTATAAGTCAAAGAAGTCAAAACAGGATTAGAGCAAGGAGTGACAGATCGCAATTAGCAATATTTTCTTCCTTTGACTTCAATCTTGACTTTGACTTTTGAAACACGGGGTGTTACAACATGCCAGGTTTGTTCCGAGTGGATGTAAACATTTGCATGCTTACCTCGTGCTCTAAATCCAACAACCATGCAATCATGGGAAGTTGGAGGTGCTGAGAAACATAAGCTGTCAAAACCATCAGGCACATTCACATATGGAAGCTCACAGATAACATTCGTGAAAGGGTTAAAGAACACCAATATGGAATAGTTTTTGCACAACAACAACCAACCGAACCTAGAACAATGTATTTTGTCACGGCGGATTGATACATGTGATCTATTCATAAAGTATTTGTCACCAGACACCGGGTCTGTGAAAGTGATCCTGCCCCGATTCTTGTCTACCACCATTAGCCATGGTGAAACTAATGAATACTTACACAATCTCAATCTCATTTTGTTGTTTTTCCATTGTATCAAAGGTGCTGCTAGATGACATCTTTTGCACGTAGCGCGAAAACCCATGTATTCAACACCAATACAGTGATCCATTATCATCTCCAAAAGATGGAACGGAAGATCAAACAGGTGTGACTCGTTCAACTCAACCTCATCATCATCATCATCATCATCCATAGTAACGGATGATCTTACAACTATCTTATCCACTTGGTTTTCAGATTCAAGTGTATCCCCTTCCCACAATGACAAATGGCTTGTTGGATAAGCCGCCATACAAGACATGGAAATTGTTTTATCTTCTACATCGTATGAGTACATAACTTTGCCCATTTTGTCACGAATGTGTACATAACCACCCCTAACTCGGATGCAATTGGATGGTTGTAATAAACAGAGTGATAATCATGAGCAAGATCCACAAAAAATATCGAGTCTTTGATATCTACCATTTCTTCCCACTTCATAGTAGCCATGACCCATTTAAATAATTACCCATTACCAAGTGTTTATTTTACCTCATTATTATAAGCTACTATAATATAGAGTAATTCTTCTGTAGGAGATCCTTTCAGTAATGGAATACCAGCGTAGGAAGAATCAGGGCAACTCCCCAATAGGGATAGTCGTATCGATACTTGTCCATCCTTAACTATAATGTCAATTTGTATGACAAGAGCACCACCATCACACAAAGCATATACTTTACCATTGTAAGAAGTTGGGAACTGTAAGAAACAACCATGCACACCAACTAGTTCCTTGAGGGGCCTAGTGTAGGGCATTCTAGTCCATCTTTTAAAGGCTAGCAGACAAAAAACAAAGGTTGGTGATCGGTTATCGGCAGCAGGAGAACTAAATTGGGATCATCAGGAGGGAACGACAAACAAGGAGAACTGAATTGGGATCATCAGGAGGGAACGACAAACAACATTGTCCAACAGATTCAGAAGTGCCCAAAATCAAAGGAGGGAGATCTATGATCTTTGAAGTCACTGGGTTCCAAACAGACCACGCATTGTTTTTGGAGAGAATCACCCAACCATGGGAATACCCTCGAATACGTCTCCCAAGTAGCTTAGGTATTCGACATTGATAACGACACAGCTGGTCATGTATGGTGTAAAAAGTCTGGTCATCCAGGTTCTGAGCAACCAGCCATGGGTAGTTTGCAGATAGGGGAGGCAATCGGTTACCATAAGCAATTGCCTTTTGCTCCATCTGATAGTGCAACATCAGAAAGTTATATTAATAAATAAATCATTGAGCTTCTGCTCCATCTCATATTAGACTTGATATAGATAAACACCAAATAATGATTGACGAACATAACATAACCCTCTAACCGCGCAAAACAAAAGGTCTCCAAATCCAATGAACTGTGAGCATAACTAGCATGTTTAATGTGTGAGGAGTTACCAAGCTAATTGCTATTTAGATAATGACATGGTAATTCTTAATGAACTTCATTACATGACGATAAACAACGTTAGTGCCGTTTGTTTGCGGTGGGCTTGGGCTACCTAGCGTTGTCTGTGGTCGCGTGCGTATGGGGCCGTCTTTGCCATTGGGGTTAGCTCGGGTAGCCGGGCTTTTGTTTCATTAGTTGTTAAAAAAACTTTATTTGAATAGGTCAAATGTAATAGAACTTTTTTACTTTATCATGAGGAACCGAACCAGCATTGTTTGAACATTAGTACCGAATTTGTATTTGTTTTTATGATTTTCTCAACATGACGATATAAAGTTTGTTGAAAATGGAATTATACTAGCAAGAAGTATTTTTTAAGTACCGTATGCTATAGCGAGTGATGATGCGGATGGACTGAACATTGGTACATGCCGAACATCGATGATGCCTATACAAAGTATTTGTTTTTTTGGTTAACCCTAAACCCTTTCAAATATAAATATAGTGGACTTAATACTTATGTCACGTGATCTAGTGATAGCGTGCTAGTTTAAATGATTTTCTTTCTATTCCTAATCTGATTTCCTTCTTTTCTTTGAATTTTCAAAGTTTAGAATTATGTTCAATAAACTTAACTATAAGATACAACAACAACAACCATATCCAGTAAATCTCATAAATAGCAAAGTTACTAATAGGGTATCGGGAGGGTGGGATGTAGACAGATCTTGCCTCTATCCTTAGGGATAGAGAGGTTGCTTCCAGAAGAGACCTTCGGCTCCAAAACGAACAGCAAACCAACACATCAAATCCAAGAATATAGAAAAATAGACTATAGAAAACCTAAGACCTTACTGCAGTATCCTCTAGAATTCTTTAACCCTAATCCTACGCCTCCACGAAGTCCTATCTGTTGGTGCACTACATCTGCTGATTACGTCTTGTATCGAGTCATAGACTTAGATGTTAGATCTGGGCACGATATACGAGAAATAGTGATTGTATAGAATTAGACAAGGTGGATCGCTCATTAGGTTAATGGGCTGAACCGCTCGAACGGTAACTAACCTGGATCGCTCATATGACATGATGTCTGGACCGCTCGTATGACATGTTGTCTGGACCGCTCCAATGTCATGGGCCGCTTATTGGACCTGTCCAATAAGCGGTTCCAAATCATTATATATAGGCCGATGAGCGATTCCATTTGTAACGTTGCGTAGAAATCGTGCCGAAGCTCTGCCGGTGCGAGTTTTGAGCTGTAAACGTTTGAAATCAATAAACAAGTAGTTAAAGTGATTTGCCTGCTGTTTCTACCTTAGTTTCTTGTTATTTCGCACCTGAAACCAAGGAGAAAGCCTCTGAACGACTCGTTTGGGTCAAAATACGATCCTACACTATCTTGGACCATGTACTCAGAAAGATGTAACTCTAGTAAATCATGTTTAATCTACTCTTTCCATGTCAGTTTGGGTCTGCCTCTTCCTCTCTTCCCCTCCACAGTAAGAGTTTCCACTGATCTAACTGGTGTTGTCGTTTGTCTCAGCTTCACATGCCCAAACCATCTCAATCTCCCTCCTTAATCTTATCCGATATACTAGCCACTTCTAATCTCTCCCTAAAAACCTCATTTCTTATCCGATCCAACCTCGTGTGTCCACACATCCATCTCAGCATCCTCATCTCTGCTACCTCCATCTTGCGCGTTTGTGTCTTCTTGATAGCCCAACAGTCTGCTCCATACAACATAGCTGGTCTAACTGCTACCCTGTAAAATTTTCCCTTTAGTTTAGTAGGGAACCTCCTATCGCACAATACTCTAATGGCTGCCCTCCATCTACACCAGCTAGCCTGTATGCGATTGGTTACATCACTATCAATGTCACCATCCCTTTGTACAACCGACCCCAAATATTTAACTTTAGTAACCTACGGGACCAATTGATCCTCAATGGTGATTTGGGCGTCATCGTCATCGGCTACACCACTGAAATCACAGTGTAGATATTCAGTCTTAGATCGACTAATCCTTAGGCCCTTGCCCTCTAGAGCTAATCGCCACTCCTCTACCCTTGAGTTCAGGCACTGTTTAGTTTCTGCAATCAACCCAATATCGTCTGCAAAAAGCATGCACCACGAAACTATCTCCTAAATAAACATAACTATAAGATGTGACCTGAATATTACTAACAACCTTAAGGGGGTAGTTTTGAAATGTATAACGAAAATCAAAGGTTGTGTGCTGCTTCTTTGTATTCAATAATACAAACTCTTACTTACCTACTAATTATATTTAAATCTATTATTCAATGTATTTTTCGAATACATTTTTCAATCTCAGTAACCCTCTTTAAATACATTACTCTTTTTATTATTTATCTTGTTCTTTATGTTTTTTGTTTGAAAACCTCCAAATTTCTTGTTCAGCATGTCACACAATTCTTTTCAAGTTATAGGAACCCACAAACTTCTTGATGAAAGATTCAAAATTTGGTTTCCACTCATGATAATCCTCCTTAAACAATATCGGTGGCGACATTTCTTGTTTTTAAGTAGCGGTTGTCATGTTGTAACTTTAGTCTTGACTTATCCGAAACTTGTAACCAAAAGTTTTGTCACTAAATCACTCGGATATACCAAAATATCACTGATCAAATCATAGCGAAATACACGGCTCAACAATCTTCAACTGATGGCCCACTTTTCTTAAAAATTGTAAGCAGGCCCATTTTTTAAGACATGCCGACGAGTAGCCTTGAATGATATAGACCCAATGATCAATTTAGTTGGCCCAACCAGAACTTTATGTCAAAATTACTATAACCTTGGTCCAAAATAATACCAAATTTTGCAGCCCATTTGTACCAAGTTTCGGCTCATCACAATTAATATCATTTTTTTGTAAACTCCAAAATACACGGCCCACAATAAAAATAGAACTCGTCAATTTGCTCCAGAGGTGCACGAACCGGTTAAATTTAATAACCAGTTCAGTCAACTGGTTATACCGATTAATTTGACTTTAATCGGTTATTTTTTTAATTGGCCCAATTAATTATTTTAACCGGTTATTTTCGGTTTTTTTTTTTTTGCCTTTTTATGAATTAATCGGGTTTTGGTTATTTTGTGCACCTAATACTTTGCACCAGCTCACTTGAGTTTATCAAGTATCCAATAATGTCAAAGATGTATGCACCGATTCGAATATTGAATTAACCAGCTTGGACTTTTCTAATTTCTAATTTCTAATGCAACAGTTTAATGCTTTCGAATTTCAAAGAATATAATAAACTTATTTATTTTGCAAATTAATCACAAGAATTTAATACAAAAATTGATTATCGGCCCAATTAATTCGCCTTGATTTATCGGATATCACATGACGATTAACCAGATTTGAGAAAAAAAAAACATTGAATTTGCATTGACTTTTCTTTATCTATAATTTTTTACCAACAGAAACAATTTTATTATTTAGCAGCCCAGCGACAAGCTGGGCAAAGAAAATACAACCACCAGAACAAAACAAAGAGATCGAAACAACCTCAGAATTTGGTTATCTCTGATGTTGAGTGACGCAGAGTGCAAATGTACAAAACGATAATAGAGATAATTTTTTTAAAAAAAAGTAGTATATTAATAAATGAATAACATGTTACATCAAAGTCATTTTCTTACAGACAATTACAAGAAAACATTAAATCTCCTCAATCGAGTGCTTCTTTGACCCGTTCTATATCTATAATATATTACCAAGCATGGTCATCAATTAAAAGGTACAACATATAATCCCTATGTTAAAAACCTTTAAGATAAATCTATTTTTTAAATAACCTTATACTTTTGTCCTTCAACTTTTGTTTATGTAAATTATGATTACTCAACAACCCTCACATTTTTAACATCTATCACTTTTTCATATGTTAATACTTTTTAAAAAAATTAGACCACAAAAATGATTTTATTCTCTTTAATTTGAGTAACATATTGCTATAATCTTAAAGTTTTAAAGAAATTGATATGTTACATGATTAACGGTTTATAGGGGTGGATAATTACCGAAACGTTAACCGAATCAACCAAAAATTGGCTATCGTTTTTTGTATCCTCAGTTAACCAATAGTAACCGAATCGAACTATTTATATCTTTATATATGTCTAGCTTTTATATATGTATATTATGTTTTATCACTTTACGTCTCCATTTCATGTATATTATGTTTTATATCTCTATTTCATGTATTTCACAAATTATGTGAACCCTGGCTTTATCACGCACGTAAGCGGAGGGCTTTGTTGTTAACTAGCATGCAGTGGAATAAAACCCCTTGGATAGTAATTAAAAAAAAGAAAAGAAGAGAAAAAAAACCAAATCCGATTGGTTTATGCACATGGCCCCACTCGATTATTCTTCTAGTGCCCATTATGTGGCTGACGAGTTGGTCCGTGGCGCTCCCTCTGGCACCCTGTAGGGCTTTATATGGCTGGCATGAATGGGAACCCAAGCTCACACCATGTAGCCTTCTGTAAACCATTTAAACTCGGATGTCAAAAAGGTACATAATTCTACCTTGAACAAACAAAAAATGAAAAAAAAAAAAGAAACTAGAAAATAATCCGGATTTTTTACATAGATCAGTTTGGCATTGTTATGAAGGGGAAAATTATATAGAGGACAAACACAAAAAAAAAAAAAAAAGAAAAAAAGAAAAAAAGAAAAAAAAAATTCAAGATTGGTGGGCAAGTGGTATACCAAAATAATTCTTAGAAAAAGGACACCATGTGACCATTCAGAGTTTAGACCACAATTACAAACTGGCTATGACTATTACACCAACGAGAAAATAGAAAATTCAACACAAAAGTCACCCACTTTTAATGACTCCAAGTCAAGTAAACAACCTATAAGATTTTTCAAAACAACTATAAACAAAGATAAAGCTTTCCTCATTCTTTCTGTTGTCAATTTGTTCAGGGTTCTCACAGTGGCTGTGCTAATGGCTTTCTTGGTTGTGTTGCTTGTGTTATTCTTCACTAAGCCAGGATTTTCACAGAAAACTGATAGTAACAATACTAACGTTATCGCCATGCGTTGTGGTCGTAACGAACTAGTAAATCAGCCAAACTTTATCAAGAATCGCAACTCAACGTTTCGTGATCTCAGAGCACAATTATTGGACCAAAGGGTACTTTATGCAAGAGCGCAGGCTTTAAGTTCAGGAGACTCGGTCTTTGCAGCCGTCCAGTGCCGCAACTACCTCTCTACAGATCAGTGTGTCGCTTGTTTTGATGAAAGTGTTTCTGAACTGCTCATCTGTAATTCTGGAAATGGTGGTTTTGTTAGTTTTGATAATTGCTATGTCAGGTATATAAGTTTTTTTTTATTTACCATTTTATCATCAATTATTGTAATATCTATATGTGTTCTTAGGTATGAAGACTATTCTGGCTTCTATAACGACCCTTATGTCATGGCGGATGCGGATCAGACTCCAACTTTAGTATGTGGAAATCAATCAGCATCTCAGCCAACAGTATTTAATCAAGTTATAGATGCGTTTATATCGGATATCACAAAAGCTACGCCTAAAACCTCAAACTTCTATGTGGCATGCAAATCACAGGTGAAAACAAAACAGTGTACGTGATTGCGCAGTGTGTCGAAGGTATGGCTCAGGACAGTTGCCAAACCTGCATGAATTCAGCTTATGACACATTGAATGATTGCTTTCCGAATACCCAAGGAAAGTTCTTCCACCTTGCTTGTTTTGCAAGGTATTCAGACACTCCGTTTTTTAATGTCAATCAGACAATAGACATTACAAATCTCTTAAAAGGTGAGGCCGTTTCTTTGATCTTTCAGATAACTAAATGCTAACCATATTGATTTAACTTCTGTATGGTTATATGACAGGACATTCAAGTAACATAGCCGTAATTGCTGCAGCCGTCGCTGGTGGTGTTCTTATTCTCCTTGTCCTTCTTTCATGGTTATTGTATCGATCATGGAAGAAGTCTAAGAAGACCGAACAAGGTGATTGTAAAATGAGATAATTTCTCATATACTGTTTCTCCAAAACAGTGGCGCATGTTAGACATATTTATTAAACTTAGTTATGTTAACTATGTACTTATTCGGATTTTCTAAGTAGGATATTAATGTATTATAAGTACTCAAACGATTAGATGATAGGTGCGTGCATTGGCTATGATAAGCGGGTAAAAGAATTCGAATAACTGCCGGAGGCAGTTACCCGCCAAGAACAACCGCCAAAACACTGCATATATATATTGTATTACCGGCAATATGTCCGGCTATCAAGACATTCATACTATCGTTTGAATTGTCCATTAATATCATCTTATATCATTCATCCTTTCAAAATAATGCCTATCCAATTCGGTTCAATTATGCATGAGCACTTCAATTCAGTCACTAATTCCGCTGCACAAACATCTTCTGATCCCCAACATAGTGGTATCAGAGCGGAACCGGGGAAGAAGATGATTGAAATCAAATCATCATCCACTGTGTTGCCTTGTCAACACTGCACGGATGAAATGAAGAATAAGAACAAGCGATTTCAACGTGAGAAAACATGTTTCTACTGCCATCAACCAGGGCATCAAATCTACGCGTGTAACAAGAAGGAAACTGACGAAGCGACTCAGTTGATCCGGCAAGCGGTGAACATGGGAATACAGAATCGAGGGAGAGATAGCAGTGATCATCAAGAGATGATTGTAGTCGGTACCGAAGGAGGGCTATGGAGCGATATTTGGTACGTTAGTTCTGTTATTAAACACCATATGGCTGGAAATTTGAACGTATTCAAACGTATAAAACATATTATCGGGGTTGATACACAATCCGGGGAAAACAATTTCTTGTTTACACGTGGGGTTGGATCGGTTGAAATCAAAACTGGAAACGAAACTATGAGAATTCAAAGTGTTTTCTATTCTCCGGAATTAGACCGAAATGTTTTGAGCATGGATCAATTAACAATGCAAGGTTTTACTGTTAACAAAAACGGTGATACTTGTAAAATTTATCCTATGTTCTCTATTCCGGTTGATAATTCCGTGAACGATGCGAGTGGGTTGACAAAGGAAGAAGAAATGGGGTTAAAAGAAAAACAGGGTATTATAGAAGAAAGTATGTATGATAATGAATTCAAAGAAAGGTATTTGAATTCGTATTTTGAAGAACTGGATCTATCGGCACAAGAACTCGACTGGAATGTGATGATCGTTAAAGAGATGGAATTCCATGAATTCGCTGACTGTAAATCCTTTCTGGACTTGCTTGATGATCGAGAATTTGTGTTTAAATACAAACACATGTTGGAGATGAAATTTGAGGAAATGGTCAAATGGTTCCTGTATGATTTTATGGGATTAACCACAAGACCGCTTCCACCATTTACTCCAAACAAGAAGAGAATAAACCTGTTAGGTTTATACATACTAGTGGCAAGCGACGGTGGATACAAGGAAGTCACTACGGAAAATTTGTGGCCTGCAATTGCAAAAGATCTAGGATTTGATTACGAAGATGGAGACTACATGAGGGTCATTTATGCCATGTATCTCGACATCCTAGAATACTATTATAAATACAAAACGATACAAGGGAATGTGCAGGACAAGAAGGTAGTGCATGAAGAAGGAGGGTCATCCACGGCTTTTCACAGAGAAGCAAGAAGTGCAGATAACGATTACTCACAATCTGCAGGTTCAGGACAAGTTGCTCTCTTCGCTGGAGTTGATGATGCTGATTGGAATCAAGGAAAGAAAAGGAAGCGATTTAACTTCAACTATGCTAGATGGGCAGTCGAAGAAGCAAACCGGAGCGTGATGGAGAAAACTGTTAAACATAACCAAGTTTAAGGGGGGTTATGTTAGACATATTTATTAAACTTAGTTATGTTAACTATGTACTTATTCGGATTTTCTAAGTAGGATATTAATGTATTATAAGTACTCAAACGATTAGATGATAGGTGCGTGCATTGGCTATGATAAGCGGGTAAAAGAATTCGAATAACTGCCGGAGGCAGTTACCCGCCAAGAACAACCGCCAAAACACTGCATATATATATTGTATTACCGGCAATATGTCCGGCTATCAAGACATTCATACTATCGTTTGAATTGTCCATTAATATCATCTTATATCATTCATCCTTTCAAAATAATGCCTATCCAATTCGGTTCAATTATGCATGAGCACTTCAATTCAGTCACTAATTCCGCTGCACAAACATCTTCTGATCCCCAACAGCGCAGCTATGAAGGGGCCGGAGGGGGCGCCCGACCCCCCCCCCCCCCCGAACTTTTCGCTCTATAGTGTTATGAATGTATGTTTCGTATAGATTTTTGTTAGGTATATACGTTTTCGACCCCCCGGTTTTATAAAAAAAAAATTTTTAGGTATATACTTTTAGGTCCGGGGATTTCCAACCCCCCGGTGGAAATTTTCAAGCTTCGCCACTGCTTGAAAAGATATACTTAATCTAATAATATTATGTTACTTTCATAACACTGATCACAATATCTATATACACATGGACATAACAGAATTTGAGGGGGCAGTACATTACAATTATAAAGATCTGCAGCTGGCAACCAATGATTTCAGTGAAGAAAATATAATAGGAAAAGGAGGTTTTGGGGAAGTGTTTAAGGTAATTAAGATAGAGTAAATCAAGCACTTGAGAACTTATATTAGTTCTTTGACTAAGTTTCTGGATGGTTAATTAATAGGCAGTCCTTGATGACAATAATGTGGTGGCAGTGAAGAAACTTCTATTAACACATAATGGAGCAAAAGAAGAATTTGAGAATGAAGTTAAGCTTATAAGTAACATTCATCATCGAAATCTTCTACGTCTCCTTGGATGGTCCGTTGAAGGATCTTATTTATTTCTTGTCCTTGAATATATGCCGAATGGAAGTCTCGACAAGTTCTTATGGGGTAAGTTGAAGTCGCCATACTACTTATTAACACACACACACACACACACATATATATATGTGTGTGT